>NC_052476.1:6751677-7071179 GCF_009730915.1 Dioscorea cayenensis subsp. rotundata | reverse complement strand
GAGATGTTCTCCTTTATGGATGGATATTCTGGATACAATCAAAATTAAAAATGCATCCGGAGGATCAGAAGAATACTACTTTCCGAAAACCCCATGGGCATCTATTGTTATAGAGTAATGCCATTTGGACTTAAGAATGCGGAAGCAACATATCAAAGGGCTATGACCATAATATTTGATGATTTAATTCACAAAGTTGTCAAATGCCATGTAGATGATCTTGTGGTTAATACAAATTCTAAAGGCCAGCATCTTGATGATCTGAGGACAGTTTTCACATGCCTCAGAAAATACAAGTTGAAAATGAATCCCATGAAGTGTGCTTTTGGAGTCCTCTCCGGAAAATTCTTAGGTTTCATTGTGAGGCATTTTGGAATAGAGATAGATCCCTCCAAGATAAAGGCAATCCTAGAAATGCCTTCTCCTAAGATACTAAAGCAGCTACGCTCATTCCAAGGGTGTTTAGCATATATCAGGAGATTTATCTCCAACCTCTCTGGAAGATGCAAGCCCTTATCTAAACCGGTCAAGAAAAATGCTCCTTTAAAATTGGATGATGAATGTCAAAGAGCATTTGAAGACATTAAACGGCACTTGCTAAATCCACTAGTGCTGGTAGCCCTGATTCATGGAAAGCCTCTGATCTTATATACGACCGCATTGGATGGGTCTTTGGGAGCTATGTTTGCTCAGGATAATGAAGAAGGCAAAAAAAGTGCATTATATTACCTTAGCAGGATGTTGGTAGGAGCTGAGAATAAATAAACGTCAATTGAAAAGCATTGCCTAGCTTTGGTGTTTGCAGTCAAGAAGTTGAGACATTACTTGCTAGCGCATAAAGTAATACTTATATAAAAAATAGATCCACTCAAATACCTGATGACGAGGCCGTTGCTTACAGGAAGACTTGCAAAATGGGCATTGATTCAGATGGAATTTGACATAATATATACTGCACAGAAGGCTATTAAAGAGCAAGCGTTAGCAGACTTTCTAGCAGCACATCCTCTCCCTGATGATTCACCACTTAATCTTGAACTCCCTGAAGAAGAGACATTAATAGTGGAAGAAGCAAGGTGGCGGCTATACTTTCATGGAGTGTCATCTATAAAACCGGCACTTATGTTCCAAATTCCACAAATTAAAGCTGGGATAGGACTTGTGTTCATCACACCAGAAGGGGAAACCCTCAGATATACTCTCTCACTTATGGAGCCATGTACAAACAATGAAGCAGAATATGAAGCCCTCATAGCTGGTTTGGAACTGGTAATCAAAATAGGAATCCAAGACATACACATATTTGGAGACTCACAACTCATTATCAAGCAAGTCGAAGGAGACTACAAGATATACAAACCTGAACTTCTTAAATATTATAAGAAGGTCAAAAATATGATCAAGAAAATCCCCCAGATACAGTTGAGGAGGGTTTCCAGATCAGAAAATGGAGAAGCTGATTCTTTTGCAAAAGTAGCAAAGGAGTTGGCAAAATCCAAATTATGAAGAAATCCATATAACCATAAGAAATAGAAGACCCATTAGTACGATCCCCGATGAAGTCGAAGAGGAAAATGCTTGAGGCAACACGGAAGTCTTCACTCTCGAAATACCAAAGGAAGATTGGAGACAACCGTTCATAAAATATATGAAATATGATAAACTCCCTGAGGATAAATCAAAACATCTTCAGATAAAGTGAAGAGCCCTAAGATTCATCCTCATAAATGATATATTGTACCGTAGGTCATATGATCAACTACTCCTGTAGTGCCTCTCATATGAAGAAGCCCAAGAAAGTTATGCATGATGTACATTCCGGGATATGTGGTGCACACCAATCTGGACCCAAGATGCGACTCAAGAATAAGCGCTTGGGATATTACTGGCCAACCATGGTTGGAGATTGCATCAATTATGCTAGAAAGTGTCATCTATGTCAGATGCATGCAGATTTTATTCATCAACATCCAAATCCTTTACACCCCCACAGCCTCTTTATGGCTCTGTTGAGATATGGGGCATAGATGTAATCGGTCCTATTGAACCACCATCATCTTTGGGACATTGGTTCATATTGGCTACGACAGATTATTTCTCCAGATGTGCAGAAGCAATCCCTCTGAGAGAAGTCAAAACTGAGAATATCCTTAGATTCTTTCAGGGAAAATATTTTATATAGATTTGAGACTCCAAGAAGAATTATTTCAGATAATGGTCCCGCTTTCAGAAGCTTTAAGGTTGGGAGATTAGCACATCATCACAAAATAGATTAAAGATATACCTCTATCTATAATGCTAGAGCAAATGGGCTGGATGAAGCATTTAACAAAACCCTCTCAAAGCTGTTGAAGAAAGCAGTGTCCAAAAACAAGAGAGATTGGCATGAAAGACTCCCGGAGATGCTATGGGCATATTGCACTACCTATAGGACTCCGACACAATGCATGCCATATTCTTTGGTGTTTGGAACTGAAGCGGTTTTACCTCTTGAAATCCAGATACCCTCCCTGAGAATGGCATTGCAAAATGAAATTTCTAATGAAGATAATGTTCAGCTCCGCTTGGATGAGTTAGATTCTCTTGATGAAAAAAGATAAGGGGTGCAACAAAATCTCGAAGTCTACAAAGCACAAATGTCTCAAGCATACAACAAGATGGCTCGTTTTTGGACTTTTACCAAAGGAGAGATGGTCCTTGTCCTCAAAAGACCCCATCATAACAAACAAAAAGGCCGGGGGCAAATTCAAAGCAAATTGGGAAGGCCCTTATGTTGTGGAGATCGTCTATGAAGGAGGCGCATATCAACTTATCGATGGCAACAGAGAAAGACCTATGCCACCCATCAATGGCCGTTTCCTAAAGCAGTGTTACTAGTCATGTACAATTCAATTTACTTTTCGAGGCAAAACATTTACTTTTATGCATTTTGGTATTAAACTCACTTTTGTACTAAAACTCGTTCAATAAAATAAGGAGACATGTGTTTGTCTATGAAAGAACGTCCGGCTCCATATTGACCGGTCATGCACAACTAAGCGTGCTACCTAAGGCAAATACATTGGTCCCTGTGTTTTTTTTTTTTAAAAAAAAATTCTCATGTATGTTATAGTGTTGAAAACTAAAAGTTTCTCAAATGGTATTGCTCCAATCAAGGTCTTCATCGGGTGACTAAATTATCTTTGATTGCCTTGAAATTTCTTTCAAATCATAAATACATGTTTAGTCTTCAATCTGAATTGTTGAAATTTGATTTGAAGTCTACATAATTTATAAAAGAGAGTAAGACTGTGGGTCATGATAAAGGATACTATTTGTCTACGCTCAATGTTGATCAATGTGTAATCGGACTATGCCAAAAATTCTGATCGGTCTGAAATTTATTATGAAAACTCCAGCCTTGATAGTGCTCAATGTGAATGGTTATGATTAAGCCTCAAGTCCATCAATTATCAAAATAAAATCACAAATCCAACATGAAATTTATTGATGATTGTCATCACACCATATTCAAAATCTAGCTCAAGATCAGATGTTCAAAAGAGCTTCAATCATTTTGAAATTTTTTCTGCACAATCACAGTGTTTTGATTTTAAATGTGAACGGTGATGATTAAAATTCTAAGTTCATATGACTATCATAAGAAATTTGGCAAGTTAGAGGCAGGATCTGCCTAAATTGCTACCCAGCTACCTCATCATCAAGTCAAGCATCCCCATATCAAATCATATTCAATTTGAGTGAAAATTTTTATAGTCATTTGTAAGGCCATTATCTCTAAAATGAACGGTGGAGAGTGGATTTTGAGTTCATTCGATCATCATAAAAATTTGAGTTCAAAGACCATGTCTATCTTGTTCCCTGTTCACCCATGGTGCTATCACATGGATGAATGGTGTATAAAATTATTCCAAATTTGGCTAAAAATGTTTACAAACACAAGGTTCTCATTCAAAAATATATTTTAAAAAAAATCATCAATCAATCATGAAGAGGAATGAAAAAAATAGCTAAAAAAGCTAAGTCTTATTGAAATCAAATGTCCATAATAAATTGCTAAAGCATAAACAAACAAGAAAAGCAAACTAAGAAAACAAACTAGGAAAGCAAATTAAGAAAGAAAGAAAGAAGACTTTTTAGTGCCTAGTAAATTTCAACAATGATACTTTTGCTTCCTCCAACTCATCAAGCCATTTTGTGAAAATAGCCATAAGATGAGTATATAATTTCTCTTCTTGAATCTCAGCAACCTGTGTCTTGGCCTCATCCAGCAGCAACTTGAAGATTCACTTGTGTAGGCTCGGAAGCTTCAAACAGGTTCGTTGAATCTGCTATCTTTTCACTCAGAGTCTTCATTGTGCCTTGAATCTCACAAAGCTCGGCTTGAAGTTGATGTTCCCTTTCAGCAAGTTTTTGATACCCCTCCTTATTCGCATTTATGTCATTGGTCCAATCTGTCCTAAGTTTGTTAAGATGCTCAAGTGGCAAAGTTCTTTCGTGTACGCATGCCTTAGCTTGTTGACTATGGATGCAAGCTTGAACATTAGGATCCTCTAAGGCTTCTTTAGCATATGATGCACATCGAGCGATCTTCTCTATGAAAGGCTCTAGACAGGTCAAATCAATGTTGAAAGGTTCAAAAAGTAATTTTGACTCCTTCACTTTGTTGATGATGACTTGATAGTTGTGATAGTCGAGGGATTTGATATTGTTGATCATCTCATCTCGCAGGCGTAAAACTACATTCGGTATATTCTTTGAACATACCAAGAGAGGATACAAATAAATTTTGACCTTCTATAAAAGATAGAAAATAATAAAAATAACAAAATAAAAAAGAAGAAGAAAGAAAAAAACCTTGGACTTGTTTTGGCAAACTTGTAACCCCGATATCGGCATTAGAGTCGCCACTTTCTAATTCTTCAGTGGGAGTATGAATGTCCTTGGCAATTTCTTGGACGACTAAAAAAAGAAGAAAAATAATATATATATATATATATATATATCACGGCGGTTCGCAAGAAAAAGTAAATAAATAAATAATACCTTCGTTCTGCATTTCTGGAGGTGTGGTATCAACATTTACGTTACCACTATCATGAGCCGTGCTTTCAATGTTAGCATCTTTGCTATCGCAAGGTACACTCTCAACATGAGTATTCCCGCCATCACTCTCCATTGAAGAGGGGCATCTTTTATAAAACTTGCTGAAGGAGTTCGACTAAGTGATGAAATACTTTCATCCTCTTGAATCGCTAAAAAAAAAAGAAAAATTGATGAAAAGAAAAGGAAAAAATATATATATATATAAATAATTAAATAAAAAATATATATAAAAAAAACCTTCTTGGATTATTGGTGGGTTCGATGGGAGCTCATTTTCCAAGGCAACTGGTGCATCCCCTAACATAAATAAAATTTAAAATAAATAAGGGGCAAACAAAAAAAGGGAGAAAAATGTTGAAGAATGATTGTCCTCCTTATTCAAATATAATACATGACTTCTCACCTCTCATGCATGGATACATGAATTAGATGGATGTTGGATTTCTACAACCATGCTTGGTGGACCCCACCGTGGGTTTCATATCATTCAAATGCATGATGCATATTGGCCACGTTACATGTGCATATGACTCAAAGAGTTAGGAATAAAATAGGTTTATAGGCCTATTCATATTTTTATCACAAAATATTTGCCATGTTGAAACCCCAAAGAAAGAGAATGTATGACATAGTATATGGTAAATAATAAATAAATAAATAAGAATAATAAAAAAAGTTATTGGAAAAATTATGGAATGTTTGGGGAAATTTACAAAGAATAAAAAGAGAATAAAATAAAAAATGGGGGGTTTTATTGCAAAATCTATGGAGAAAAGTGGAAAAAAAGAATGATATTTGAGCATGTATATATGAAAAAATTATGAAAATATGTAAAAATATGAGAGCTAGAGGGCTTAATTGAAAAAAACGGAAAGTATGAAAATATGGAAGTTTGGAGGATTATTTGCAAATATTGAAGAAGTGTGGAAAAAAATAAAGTTATAGGGGTTAGTTGCATAAAAATTATGAAAATATGTGGAAATATGAAAGTTAGAGGGTTTAATTGCAAGAAACCATGAAAAATATGAAAATATGAAATTTTGGGAGTTATTTGCAAATTTTGAAGAAATAAAAAAAAAGGCTTAGAGTTCCTGGTGGCATAGATTTTTTAAATTCATAGGAGTTCGAAGGGTTAATGTGCAAAAATGACATGAGGGCAAATACCTTGTGGTGGATTAGGAAGAGCTCCTTCAATCTCAATAATTTCCTCTACTCCAATGTCATCTTCTATCCCAACATTGTCGCCGACTCAAGTATTCTCTCTGGCACCGACACTTAAATCTTGTGCGTTTACTTGATCTAGATATAAGAAGTCGTCAAGTTCATTAAAGATGTAAAGATGAAAAAGAAGGAGAAAGAGATATTTCTTACCATGGGAGCTCATGTGCATCTCTAGATCTAATGGGGGAACATCATTAATTCTTGGAGGACTTTGAATATCCCTAACATTATCTAATGACGTGTCATGAATTTGTATGCCTATATTGGAAATAGGCTTTGAGTCAAAATTTGGACTTTGAGTCAAATAAAAAGAGTGAAATTATAAGGTTTAACTTTGAGTTAAAAAAATAATAATAATAAAATAAATAAATAAAATTCAACAAAAAAAATATAAAAATAAAAATTAAAGAATAAAAAAATAAAAAATAATAATAATAATAATAATAAATTAGAATTTTTGAAAATCAAGAAAAAAATTAGATTTAAAAAAAAATCGTTGGAAAAAAATTAAATAAAAAAAAGAAGAAAAAGAAAATCGTTGAAAAAAAAAATAAGAAAAAAGAGATGGTAAAAGAAAAGAAAAAAAAAAGAAAAAAAAACTGAGGATTTTTGAAAAATTTTTGTTAAGGAAAAGAAATAAAGGAAAAGTTGATTATTCTTTTGTTTTCAGAAAATTACTAATAATAAAAAAATAATAAATAAATGAAATAAGTGAATAAATAAAGTTGGCATACCTTCTGTTCTTTACCGCTTCGATGGGATAATTGGGTCAGTAGCAGGGTCAGTGTGATCAATGAATATACTCCTGTTGATAAATCTGTGGCTCCTCGAAGATTGCCCTTGCTCCCTATCAATGGCTCTCTTGTCTCTGAAGTCATCTTGGATCAAAAGTGAATGTTTCTGTTGGAAAAAGGCTTCAATAGTCCTCAACCATTTCTGTGCATAAACAAGTATAAGTCTTCCTTCTTTGTTATTCTTAGGGATGTAGAATGAGCTAGATGTCCTTTGGCGAGAAAGATAAAGCCAGTACTCCGCAAAAATCCCGACAGAAGGAGCCCTCCAGGGAACATCAATGAACGCCGGAGTATGCTGATCGTATCCAAATTGGCGACCGAATCGGTGTGGATTGTAAGGTTCGACAAAAAGATCTCCTGCACACCGAAGTGGAAGAACTCTACAACGAAGATTCATCACATATTCCATGGTATATAAATCCAATACATATGGTCTAGTCAGGTATCTGGAATCTCGTACTACCTAGTTATTATGATGCATGAACAAGAAAGGGCGAGATATGAAGTTGCTTTCATGTCGGATAAATTTTCTCATATATATAGGATTGACAAACGGAGTTGTGGTAGAGTTCATAAATTGCAACATCTTGGTATTCTCAGCAACCCAGGGATACTCAAGGTATTGTCATATATTCTCCTCTTGAGATATATGCTCCGAAAATAATAACCTGCCCAAGCATACAAGAAATGAACAAGGGAACATTGTGGTAGAGAATCCGGGCCCTCTTCTGTGTTCAGCCATGGTATTTAAGCCCAACTATAAGCGCTTTAGCACTGCAGGAGCAAAAGCTACTCTCCTCCCATGCGCGATATTGCTTGCCATCATAAAAACTCCTGGTCTGATCACCTTGCGATCACCCGGCATAATAAAAAAGCAAATCCAAAGTGCTATAAAAGCAACTAAATCTGCTTTGAAAACGGGCTTTCGAGGGGGATTAGCCGCTGACCTATAGCGGGAGCTATGTCTTGATCTCCTAAAGAACTCTACCCAATCCTCTAAGAATACATCTTCGTCGACGCTTTGTTGTGAAAGCCATTTAAAGACGTCAAAAATATTTCTTAAAATAGAAAGCTCAGGATCATATCTTCGGCACATTGTGTTATTAGGAGGTATGACTTCATCATAGATGTCTCCTGTGATTGGAAGTCTTCCCAATTCCTTGATGTCCCATAATGAAATTCCAATTTCTCCATGCAGGAGGTGGAAAGTGTTAGTGTCGGGACACCATAGTTCTACTAACGCTTTATAGAAGTTCATGTCAAAATCATAGCGGCCGGTTGAAGCCACAATCCCGCCCATCAATTCTGCTTCAGATAACTCGTTGGAGTAGTTATTGACTATGAATTTGGCCCACTCTGCATAATATGGAAGATCGATTAAACTATTTTGGATAGGCTCCCTACCTTTCCATCCCAGGCGGTGATTGATGATACTAGATCCAAGGGTTTTGAATGTCTTCAAATCTTTTACTTCTCCTTCAGGTTTCAAGCAAATTGAATTAGTTAGACCATTTTGAAACCAATGGTTTGTGGACAATTTGGCAATAGCCATACGATTTGGATAGCGCTTCACCCACTCTAATTGTTCTCCTCCTTCATATATGATTGCGTGTTCGGCTTCATAATCAAACATAGGAGTGTGACGCATGAAGGCTTGACCTTTGGGAACTTCATTCTTATTTTGGTTCATATCCCAAAAAGGTTGAGATGTATTAGCCATGACAAAAGAAAAGATTGGGGATTCCTATTCCTCTCACTCAAACTCACCAAAGAGAATTTCGTGAGACAAGTAGGAAGGGGGCATTTGTTTATATATAAATAATATAACGCTTGTCTTAATAAAATTCAATGTCCAAACGGAAAACAAATCCCAATTTAATTCTAATTGATCCTAATAATAGATATATTCAGAATTAAAATGTCTTAATCTTAATCTTAATTGATTATTTGGTTGTCTTGGACTAAAATGCAAATCCCAAGAAAAATTCAAAATGCAAATTATAAAATTGCCCCTGTGATCTTATCTCAAGGCAAATAAAAAAGGGAAAATTACAAAATTGCCGCCGAGATCATATCTCGAGGCAAAATGCAAATTACAAGATTATCCTAGAGAACACATATCTCGAGGCAATCTCAAATTTTAGGATAGCCAAACACACATCCCAAGACGATCTTAAATTTCATGTAGCCTGAGATCAGATCTCGAGGCAACTGAAGAAATGCAAATCCTAAAGCACTTAATCACACATCTCGAGGCAGATTCAGTTAAGTGAATTAAAAAAATAAAAAAATAATAATATAAAATAATAAATAAATAAATAATGAATATATCATAAATAATAAAATAATAATAATAAAAAAATAATAATAAATAAAAAATTAAATTAAATAATAATAATAATAATAAATAAATAAATAAATAAAAGTTTTGAAATTTAAATTTTCAAATTTGAAATTATTAAAAAAATTAAAATTAAAAAAAAGAAAAGAATCTGATCTTATATGCTTCGTTGTGATCTCACGGAGGAGTTAGGGTTAGGATAGGGATGATGGGGTTTTTGGGTTTAGGATAAGGACGAACAGGAAGTTCTTTTAAATAGGGGAAAAAGAAGAGTGAAAAGAGGGGAGGAGACCCAAAATCTTTGAAAGGAAAAGCTATAAGGTTTTTTATCTCTTCCCCTATGCTACCATATATATAAATATATATATATATATATACAAAAAGAGAAGAATTCCAGTGTTGATCGCCGTCAGCCGTCTTTGTCAAGGAGGTTGCGGACATGGTTGAATGGCTGAAATAATGCCACCAACCATGTCCGGTATCGCTATCCTCTTCCTGATCAACGAAGTGCCCTAGAGCTCTATTGAGATGTGACGTGGTTGAGTGTCCTGTGGCCTTTGTTTCGCTTTCCAGGAATCCATCGATCGTGGCCAGATCGCCGCTTCCCCCGCCGTGTGCTCTTTGAGAATGCCTAGGTCGCAAAGAAGCGCAAGTCTCGTGAGGCCATGCTCAAGAATTTGCAACTGAAGTCTCCCTCAAGACGACAGAAGAAGAAATTACTGAAGAAGGCGTCACTAAAGAAGTCGAAGGAAGAGGATGAAGGAGACAACTGGGAATTTCTAGAAGGAGAACTTCCTTACTGAATTCATTACATAATATTAGACACTGTTCTGTTGTTGAACTATGTGCCTGCAGTCCCCCTACAACATCAAACTCTAAGGAAGACTATTACATCACCATACTACTTGAAAGATCGGGGTTATTATTGTATGCTGAAATTTTGGTGCAACTAGTACAAGGAAATCGAGCAAGAGTCCTTTGTTTCTTAAGTATTAAGGACTGGTTATAGATTTTTAGAGTTTTCTGGTTTGATGTATGTACTTCAGAAATACTCCAGGATACATGCAAATTATAGAGCTCATCATGATAAAAAAATAACAAAGAAATTATAATGCCATCTTCCCTGGTTTCACCACTGAGTTATCTCCCATGCCTGGGACTTATCTGGAGATGAAGCCAAGAAGCTGGTTGAAAGCCAAACCAACGTAGGCATTATCGAACTGAAGGATGGCCAATCCATGACCATCTTCAAAAGGCGTGAGGGAATGGCTTTGAACAACTCGGAGATACCTCTAGATGTTGATATTAAGAATGGTGGTCATGTCGTGGTTCTAAATACTCAGAACCTTCCTTGGTGCTGATCTCATTAGGGTTGATGCTCACTTAATGTGTTCCCTTGGTTTTTCTTGTGACTTTGCCTACCAAGTAACCTACATTGTCAAAGGCAGTGGCTATGTCCAAGTTGTCGGTATCGATATTAAGCGCAAGCTGGAGACTAGAATCAAGGTTGGCTATCTATTCATTAACCCCAAGTTCTTTGTCATGTCCAAGATTGCTAATTCTGAAGGCATGGCATGGTTCTCCATCACCTCCGCTCCAAACCCATCATTCACTCATTTGGCTAGAAGGACTTCAGTGTGGAAAGCTATTCAACACTATTCTAGAATGGGGAAGCTCTTCAGGTCCAAGAGGACTTCAGATGAAATCTTCTTTGCTCTGCCCAAGTTTGATGCTAGTACAATGAGAAACCCGCATGGATATGAATATGATAAAGCTAATCAGGACGATATTCCAATTTGTTAAGGAGGAGAACAAAAGATCCTTGTGGGCACTGATTAGATTGGCATGGGCATTATATGCTCTATTCTGTTGACATATGCTTGCATAGAGTTGGTCGTGCTGGTTGTTTTGTAACCAAGAGGCTTGCAATTACATTAGTGTCATCTGAATCTGACTCAGAAATTCTCAATAAGGTCTAAGAGAGGTTTGATGTTGACATTAAGGAGCTTCCTGAACAAATTGATACCTCTACATATATACTTGCCTGATAATCGTTCAAGTCGTTTGGTGAACAATTTTCGGTTGATCTTTGTTAGGCCTTTAGTTGGGTTTCTAAACAAGGTGTATTTTGACTCTCTGCCATTTATTTTGGTAGCAGACATTGAGATGCCATCCTAAAGTCAAGATTTTTTTTAAAAAAACTTATTTGGTCATGTTATTAGTCTCCCAGCTGGTTTCATTCTGTGTAAATATAGCATGGAACTGTGAACATCTGTTGTTGAGATGGTGATAGGGGTATTGATGGTAATTCGTGCATGGGATCAATATGGTATGCTATAGTCTCATGACATGCAATAATAATAATAATAATAATAATAATAATAATAAAAGCATGGGCCCATCAATAAAAAAAAAGCTAACTTACCATGTCTTCCAAAATGAAAAGCATGTGCATTCATGCATGGCCAAATAATAATAATAATAAATAATGATAATAAATGAAAGGCTTGCATATGGCCATTCAAGCATGCAGACGTGCATAATAAATTTTTTTTTAAAAAAAATCATGCATGTTCATGACTTAAAGAGGTGGCCACCATTAAAAATAAATATATATATATATAAAAAAAGCATGCTTACGTGCATAAAAAAATTAAAGAAGAGAGAGGGTGGGGGTGCATAGCATACGTGCATGAAATTTTAAAAAATAATAATAACAAAAGAATGAGAAAGCATACCCATGTACATAACATAAAAAAATAAAAATAAAAAAATATATAAAAAAAAAAGAAGAGAAAGAGTATGCAATAAAAATATATGTATATATGTATATATATATATATATATATGGGTTCCACCACGCAAGAGATACACTTGGAGCTCTCTTAAGAAATAATGAGATACATGCATGCACATATATAAATTCAAAAAAATCCATAGCTCACCATAAGAGAGACAATATGAGTATGGATATATATCAAGTGTGGTATTTGAACAACATTTCTTTCTATCCAAAGCAACACCATGGGTTAGTCAATGATTAAAATTCATGTCCCAAAGACAATGACAAATTTCAAAGTGATAACAAGATGCATATCACATACAATAGCAAGCCAAATATGCAAGGCAGTAATAAGGCAAAGACAACGATGACTTATTTATTTCAAAATGGCAACAAAAATTTTGAAACGACAATAAGGCACGCAACGCGGTGGCAAGGCACAGGTAGAGGCAATGATATAAACTATATATATATAAGTGATGTCATAAATATGTTTATATAATAAAGTAGCAGAATTTATAATTCGCAAATCTTCTTACCTTTACTTGTAATTTTTCCCTTAATCGGAGGTTCCCAAGATACTAATCTGGGGTGATTAATAATAGAGGCTTGCCTTTATTGGAAATGGAAGAACCCACAAAACGAATATGATATTTGTGCTTCGATGTATCATTTGGTTTCTTCTTCACGGACATGATGCTAGATGCATATTTTTCGATCCCACAAGTACTATGTAGCCTATCGTTAGTTTGTCAAGTTAGTCTTGTTTAGAGAATTGTTACATTCAGCTTTATTGTTAAGTTTGTATAGGGATCAGGTTAGCCTTATGATGCTCCAAAGTTAAGGTAGTGTTTAACCTCACTTGAATTATCATGGCAGTATGTCGCATGTGGGACCTACGGGTCAGGGTGTGACACATACTGTTGGATAATCCCCTTGATTAGGATTGATTACACATGAATCTAAATATGATCATCATTCA
The DNA here is from genome assembly GCF_009730915.1 of Dioscorea cayenensis subsp. rotundata. Taxonomy (NCBI): domain Eukaryota; kingdom Viridiplantae; phylum Streptophyta; class Magnoliopsida; order Dioscoreales; family Dioscoreaceae; genus Dioscorea; species Dioscorea cayenensis. Next base: position 7,057,953 of record NC_052476.1, on the reverse strand, counting down.
ATTCATAATATTTTTTGGTATAAATAAAGAATTTGCTATGTGTGATATGTGACATGCAACTTAGACATTAAAATAAAAACATCGTAATGAATAGAGACTATATCAAATATTTTTAATATAAATGCAAATATTAATAGTAAAAATACAAAATTTACTTAAGACTTTATTGGTTGTTGTGAAAAGTTTATTGAATTGAAGGAAGAGATTACAAAGGAAAAAATATGATATAATTGACTAATAATATATACTTAAAATTTTCTCTAGAACATGGATATTCATCAATATCAGAGTTGGATGTATACAAATAAGCTAATGGTAGTTTCGAAGAGTATTAACTAATGAATTTTATCACAAATTCGATACTTTTGCAACACTATAAAAAATTTCTTCTAATGGAAGAATTAGGTGCCATTGTAGGAAATGTAAAAATCTTAATTGTGAAGATCTTTAGAACGTGAAAGATCATTGATACTAAAGATAATTTAAACCTAGTTATTGATATTAGACTTATTTTGAAGAGACTAATTCTAAAAGTGATGGAAGCATTGATACCAATCCAACTACTTTATGTACCACACTAATGGATAATTATGAATAGTAGAGTATAGTTAAAGCTTTGGTTTATCATGCTATCAGTTAAGAGGTTGGATGAAATTTTAATTTATTTGTAAATGAGTATCCTAATAAAGAAGCACAAAAATTTGAAGATCTGGTCAATACTGGCCAGAAGCCATTATACTGGGTATGCATTTAAGCACATTGAGTTACTAGATGCTTTCATATTGTTGAGTCTTAGTCGAAAAGGAGCATATCACATTGTACCTTTAATCATAATGGAACTAATGAAATGAGACACATTCTGAAGATAATATGGTACTTGAATATGTTTGTGTCCATCTTCTATTGCATTACCTACCTATCATGAATTTCATATGACTTTTTCCATCTTTACACCAAATTCTGCATCACAATGGCATATACCTCCTACACAGTTCAATAGCTATGATTCTAGACCATTGTTCTATGCCTTCACCATAACCTAGACATAAAGCTATATCTTGTGTGATAAAGGATGAAGCGGTATCACATAATGATATTCGCAAAAGAGTTTGTGCCTAAGCGGTGAAGGAAATTAACTAACTTATTACATCAAGAATGTTGTATTTATGTATAATTTAATCTAAACTAATTGATGTGCTTTATGAAAACAACATGGAATATATTAAATAATTACATTTTCTATAACTTCAAAGATGATTTCTTTTCATGTAGATGAAATATAGTTGCCTAAGTCCATATATTTTTGTTTCAATTTATATTCATATATATTGCAAACCAAGTCTACCAATGCTGCCCCACATCCAACTACTTTGTTCGACCACAAACATCATAGGAAACAATAGTAGTTCATGGGTGGGTAAGATATTAGAGGTTATATTTTATATAAGTAACATATACATATGTTAATCATGTAATGTATTCAATATGGAAATCAATTTTTAATTAATTTTATCATTGCTAATAGAAAAACTATAATTGCTCAAGAAAGAAATGACACAAAAAGCTTATGATTAAGTAACCCGCCACCAAATAAGTTAGATATGTGGCATAATGCATGTAGAGTAAAAAGGGGGAAAGGTTTATAGTTTTGGAATTTGATTGAACTGTAGTAGTTAGAAGACCATGCTCAAGCTCTTACCATGCCAGTTGGCACCTAGAGTAATAACTAACTAGATGGAAAATCATATAGAGAAACAATGAAAAATTTTAAAAAAAAATTGCAAGAACTAAAGATAGAGATAAATGTTATTTTGGTAGAGAAAAATGAATTTTGGTTAGGGAAAGATCAGATACATTTCAAGTTTGCAACTTATTAGTTCTAACAAATGATGGAATGACTGGAATTTCTTGTCTTTAATCTTCAAATATTACTTTAGGAAAAGAATAAAAAAAGGTAGAAGAAGACAAAGAAGGAAGATGAAGATGATGATGAGATAGAGGAATCAAATGAGGAGGGTGATCATAATAATCAGTAGTGCAAGACTATATTTCTCACTAATATGTATTTTGTACTTTTATTAATATTATTTTATATATTATGTTCATTTTTTTAATTCTTTTGATTATGAATATGCTTTTATAACTACAAAACTATTCAATGATTACAAACAGATTTTAGATTGCACTTACATTATATTTGCATTTGTTATTTTTGTTTATTTTGAAAATTTATTTAAAATAGTGGCCTAGTTGAGGACTCAGTAGGTCACTAAATTTCTATTTTATTAATAACTAATTTAATGATGACAATTTATTCTCTAAATATATTGCTCTTAGAGATTGATGCAATGACAATTAGCTCAATCTCTATTAATATTTAGAGACTGGTTTATGTTTGCTTTATCGCTTTCTATTTGGCAATCTCTAAATTAGTCTCTACTTTGTGATCTATTTATACACTATTTTCAAGACAGATTAGCTAAATTTATTGCAATATACTATTGTGAGGTCAGTAAGATGCAGTTACTAAAATATTATTGATGCTTGATTTAGTGATGCCCCTTATCAAGCTTTCTAGTTGTGTCACAAAATAATTTAACAACCAAATTTTACATTAGTAGAGAATGGTATGTTCTATTATATAGTAGTGAAAGCTGAAACACAATTAAACACTGTGATTTTATATTTGCACTCGAAGTTCTATTATCTTAGTTTCAAAGGGATAATCGTGTAAGGAAATTTATGAAATTGCATCACCTCCCTCTTAATAATGCTTTTGTATTCTAGGAAGCTAGACTATTTTCAGAAAGTTTACTAATCGAATATATATTATTCAAAGTTTATTAATATGAATAATGAAATATACTAATTTAAGAAAGTAAATGTTGGATTAGTGATGCAACTTATCTAAAATATCTTTTTGCCAAAACACTATGATAGATACACAACTAGGTTTGTAGTTGACCACTATAAGTTGAATGTTTACTTAACTTTGATACACTTTGGTGCTTACTTGTTTGAGCTATGATGAGGTAAGGCCTTATATATTTACTAAAGAATATGCAATGCGTACTTACTTGGATTAGAGATAGATTTAGGCTTGTCAACAACTATGCTTTCAACTGAATTAAGAAGAAATGGCTATATTGGGAATGATGGTAAATTGAAGTTGGAATTTAGAATTTTTACGTAGAATATGCAAATAACTAGACTATTTGGAAAAGAGTAATATCAATATTAGAAAAGAAAAATATTATTGCAAAAGCTAAAAGAGTTTATCTAGTAGAAAGAGAAACTGAAAAAGCAAAAATAAAAAATAAAATAGACTAAAGGTCAAAATTTATTATAACTAATAATGAATTATTTAATATACTATAACCTACATAAAAATGAAAACTAAAATAATGTCCAAATGATCCCTGGATATCATGATCTTCCTTTCATATTATTCATATGCTCATTACCAAGATATGCTCGACATAATTAGAGAAAAATAAATAGGATAAAATTACTAATCTATTGATAAAAATTCATCTACTTATGGTATATGGTTAAACAAATAAATAAAAATAAATCTGAATAATTTAAAAATTCAACTTCATATTTGATTAACTATGTTTGAAATAAGTTATTCAAAATTCTACTAAAGAGAAACTTTTAAGAATGATATATATGACTAGACATCGGCATTCCTTTGAAAGTTGGTGCAAATTTGGCAACTGCAATCTTGGAAACGACACAACTTGCATCCAAAACAGAAGCATGTTAAACAACCTTTGCAAGATGCTTTACGAGGACATCCTTTTAGGGCTTTGCGGCATGCTCTTTCTTCTCGATCATAGCAAGTCATCCTAGATATTAAAATGATAAGTATGGCATTCCCAACTATAAAATATTAGCCACATCAAATTATATCAAATAATAAACTCTAATAACTCAATTAGATGATATGTGAATGAACATAGTGGTTTAAGTTTTAGTCATGCATATTGTAATAATACTCTAATTTGCACTATTTTTTTTTTTACACTTGCAAGGAAAAAATTGTAAAATTTAAGACAAATTTTAACACTTCAAAAATTTGATTTCCATTTTAAGTATTGTTGTGATTGAGAAATTAGTTATAACATGCTTACTTTGAAAATTGCCAATCTGAACATGTCCAATTTTCATTTTCCCTAACATCATGATATGCACGACATTCCTCTAATATCTGCATTCGAAATCGACGCTCTTTTTTGCACTGTGCACATTGAACAAACTCATCAGCGATGAAATGGCTCTTTCTTGCGATGCTTAGATGAGTTATCACTAGAATTTGATGCTAAGTCATAACACTTTAATAAAGAGGTTTTCACTAATGGGATTTTATTTCCATCAATCGTAACCCATATATTATTTTTCCATCTTCCAAGATTCCCCCTCTCAAATGTTTCTCAAAAGTAGCTGGGTTTAGATTATCTGCATATTCATAAACAATATAATTAATGGCTCAAAAGTAGTAAACTAAATTTCAATTATCTATAGAAACATATATACATAATCATAATTAAAAAATTTAATTTTCGTTGAAAATCGATTGTGGAAAGTTTATGACCATGTTCCATTTGATAACAAATTTAGATTTACTAAAACTAACCTCGAATTCCTATTTGCTAATTGGAGTATTAAATAGTAGAAAACAAAATTTTCATGGCGCATTTAGAATAGATTTTTTATTATTTAAATGGCAAAGAGGTGTTAATAGCTAAAATTTTCTTATTTTAAAATATGCATAATAATATATTAACTAAGATTTAATATTCAAAAAGAAAATAGAGGCAATATAAGGTTTATATAAAGCCATGTTGAAGACATAATCAATATAACAAAATATCTAAGGAAATTAAAAGAAAATAAGTTTATGTATTTGGAAATATATGCACATAAGAAGTACAAATAAAAACCTAAGTTGAAAAGCATAACGAAATAGTTTATACATACAGAAAAATATACTGTCATTACTCAATATGAATAATATAATCTTTAATGAATATTCATATATTTCTAACATAAGCCTATTTAGTAAACTTTACGTTATCCTATATAATTTATAAAATATCGATAGGTGGGTTTAAGCAAAAAACCATTCAACTTTGAATACAATTTTTTTTTCCAAGTTAATTATACAACATTTATTTATTATAATGAAACAACATTGACTATATTATAATTTGAAGATAATTTAATGATATTATAAAGGAAGTATGAATAATATATGAAGCCTATATGAACATGATTACAAAACTAGGCTTAAAATAAAATTTAACATAGAATGTAGGAAATGCAAATCCAACCAACCATCATTGCATCCTGGAGTGCAATCACATCTAATCTCTAGATGCCCAGATTTGAATATTCGCAGTTTTCCAATAGTATCACCTAATCGTCGACTTGTGCATCCACATGTAACCTCAACAAAGTTTGCTTCAATATTTAAACCTCTTATATCTTTTAGTTCTTCATCAAGAAAACATATTAGGGCCATCTTTTTCAATATCACCCATCATTTTCTTTTCCATTAGACCACCCATCTAAAGAGGAGGCCTTCTTCATAGAGTAACAAGAGTGAGAAATCAATCCAACTTAATAAATCAAACAAGTTGCTCCATATTTGTAAATAAACCTAGAACAAAATATATGATGTAATAAATATGTGTCACATAATAAAACTTGCCCAAATTTCTACTATAGTTGTCATCAAATGTATACATTTAAAGTGACTTTGATTTTCTTGTATTTCATTTCTAGTATAATACTAGCATATATTTTGTGTAACACAAATTCATAAGTTGTTCAAATTTCTATCACATTTGATTAAATTTAACAAAATAAATAACATCAAGAAATGTCAAGTAATACCATGACTAACAATAGTAATACTATTTTGGCTTCACTTTTTGTTTTATGAAAATACAAATGAAAGCTTTAGAACACATTAAAAGATATATTTGAGAAAGATTAATTAGCAACATATCCCTCTTTTGCGTGAAGCCAACAATTAAAAAGCCAACTCTATGCCAAGAAATATTAATTGCATCGATTAGTACGATGTCACTGTTTTAAATGAATATTTTTTTGCAAATCATAAGTTTTTATTTCTGAAGAAAATATATGAAAGAATCCTTTTTGAGCTTGTCCACACTACATAAACAAACAAATGTTGAGAGAAAGTGCATAATATTCTTGAAGATACGCTTGTTAAACTCCTTTGTTATCAAAATTCATGAGAATTATGTGATAGAAAATTATTAAAGGTTTTTAAAATAAATTTATATGAGATTTTTACAGCATGACAAATTATGAATGAAAGAAGTTAGCAATTTAGATGCCCGGAATAAACATGATGTTATAAAATACTTTTAGCAAGACAAAATTGTTTATTAGTTTATTTTTGATAAATATTTGATGGTTCCATATTTTACCTATATATTATTACTTTGTAAATTATTAATACCAAAAATGTGTCCATATTATCTTAGAAGGTAATTATAGATTTTTATATTCAAATCTTTACTATATAGGCATTTAACCACTATATTTGTATATAATCATATATTCTCTTATACTACAATGTGTAACATAAATGTTACAATGAAACTAATTATGATTGAATCAAAATCTAATAATTGACTATACCACTGAACCAACATAGCTCCCTTTCATATTTATAAATCAACAAATTAATATATTTCTTTGATTTTACATTTCTCAGAATGGCTCTCTACAATTGTCATATGCATGGTATATTATTGATAAAATGTGCATTGAAATAAGCATGACATGAACATCTATCATGCTTTGAATGACATATAAAACTTGAATGATAAATGTTTGTTTTAAATAATTTTGACAAGTTTAATATTATTTATTAAGGATATTTTTTGAAAATTTTCTATATATGATTTTGTATTTTTTTATTATATCTATTTAATATAAGTAGAAACAATTTAAAAGAAATTTTTTATGCCACTTAGAAAATGGTCTTTGAGAAAATCTCTATAGAACATGATTTACCACAAGATTTAAAAAATGGACATATACATACAATTTATGAATTCTCTTTCAAGTTGCTATGGTTTATTACAACATTAAGGAAATATCCATTTTTTGTCTCTTTGAGATTTCTTCTCATCAAATATCTTAAATCTATTTTAATTCTTTCGATCTAATTATTTTTTGCCACCATATGTTTTTTTTTGTCTACAAAAATTATTGAAAAAAAGATTAGGCATTTCATATTTTTCTCTACAATAGATAATGAAATTATTTAAATAAATTGTAATTTGAAATTGAGTATATTTTTCTCAAAATTTATAAAGCATTGTAATCTATAGTAAAAGTACAAGAGATTTTTACCTTCAAATCAATTGAAGAACAATCGGTCTTGTGCGCAACACTATTTGATTATCGAAAGCATGCCCTTATCACATAGCAGAGAATTGGTACATATATAAGAGATTATGATTTCTAGATATAAATGCATTTATTGAGGGCTTTAATTGTCCATTAATCTCGTTTTCTCTGCATTCAAGTAACACATGACCCTCATGGAGAAATATATTATATAAATTTAAGAATGGTTATTAGCGATGCGACACGTGTCAATGATTTTTTATTTTCTAAAACTCAACAATATTCCTATGTGTTTTATTTTTCTAAAGAACTTAAATATGTTTTTTTTATCTATAATCACTTGATACCATCTGTAGTTGAGCCAAGTTTAGCTTATATTGAAATAATTATCTGAATTGATAAAATCTAATTAAGTCAAGTCCGCCTAATATGAATTTGGTTAGGTTTACTTGTGGTTATACATTTAGTAATCAATCCTCCAAGTAACAAACAATTTGCTTAACCAAAATCATACTAATCTATCAATCACATTTCACAATACTAAACCAAAATTTCTTTTATATATACTACTTGAATAATCTATATTAAATATTTTAGCTTAACCTATGTAGAGCTCGTAAAATTTACTACACAATGTTCAAAGATAGAGGACTATACATTATAAAAAGATTTAACCGCAGCTCTTGCAAAACAAATGTTGATGAAAATTCAAGGCCAAATTGGTTTGCAGAAGATTCTAATCAACATCCTAAATATAGGTAACAAATGGCCCATGATTAAATTATTCCATATCATATTCAGGTGCTCAATTTTTATCAATTTTTACAAAAGAAGTGTACTCCTATTAAGAAACATCCCAAGATTAAGCAAAGTTAATTTTTATGTGAAACAAATAAGAGTGCAAAAGTCATAAACAATAAAAAGAATGATGGTTGTGGTTGGTTTATAGTGCTCCTAAAAACACCTATTCTAACTCTCTATACAAAGATGTTATAGGAATAACAAAGGACAAAAGATAAAGCATTTGTTTGAATGCTATGTAGTTGTCCAATGCAAGAAGCTTTTTGTCAAACATCAAAAAAGCTAATTCTAAACTTGAATATTATAGCCTTGTGAGAGAATTGACACAAAGAACAAATATTCTTTAGTTCTACAGTACTACAGGCAAAAGAAGAAATTAAAAGTAAGGCCTAAGAACATCTTTGATAGCAAGAATGTTGGGAATGGTAAATATTGATAGAGAACCATTTGGATAATCTTTTTAAAAATACTTCTTTAGTGAATATTGAATTAACCATGAGGGAAAGCTCTATTTCTAATTAATGCAAAAAAGAGTTAGAAACATGTTGTATCAAGGAAAGAAGTCTTCATGGTTAACAAAGTATAATGTTAATGACAACCACCTATAATTGTAAGCATCCAAGGACAACCTAGCCAAGAGGGTCGATAAAGTTAGCTACTTTGCCATTGAGATACTTATTAAGACCAATATTTAAAAAGTTAACTACCAAAAGGAGCTAACTTTAGAAATGAAAGATGACTAATGATAATTTTCCAAAGTTATGCATGTATAAGGTTTATGGTCCGCTCTAATTACTAAACATTTATGCAAAAAAATAGGCTTATTCAACCATTAGGCTTGCCTAAAACATATACATTAGAAGTAGTATGGATTATCACTAGCTCGAATATGCAAAAGTGTGCACTTAGTGCATATGGAGGCGATGGGTATGGTTATTAGTTAAATGACCATGAGTATAGCATAGTCATTAAGACCATAAATATAATGTTTAACATGACATGCCTATAGAATAACATATTGCGAAAGAGAAAGGTATATATATATATATATATGTTTATTCATTAACAACAAACATACCTAAAATTGAATTGTAGGGATATCTCTTCTGCAGCCATTAGATGATAATATAACGGCTGCGGATGTTGTTGATGAGTTAAACCAAAAAGCAGTGACAATTCCTCTACCTGTGTTGCCTGAGTCTCTCGTGATGCCCCTTCAACCTTAGCCTCTCTAGTTCCTTGCTAACCAGCACCCGTCCTTCCTCTAACCTCGGGATCAACCCTTGTAGCAGGGCCATTGCTTCCCCCCCGGGACGCTGCTTGTCTCACTCACTGTCAGGCCATCGCTCCCAAGCTGTCATCACCACCAAGCTGCCCTCAACTTCAATGGCAGGATCACTTCTGACAAGATCTCCACGAGCTTTCATCCTAGGTGATTCTTTACTCATCTTCTAGTGTAGTGCTCAAGTTCTTTGATTTTAGGTTATGTTTGGATTAAAAAAATTGAGAACAAAAAAATAGAACGAGAATGAAATTGTGATGTTTGATGTTTAATTTAATGAAGAGATTAAGATTTATTAACAAATTAAGGTATTTAATTTTTCCAATTTTCCCTTGAATTTGCTGTGAACATGGTGTTTTAAAGTGCCCAAATCAAAAGCTAAAATTATTTTGATTAGTAATAGGAAACTCTGGTCCTTTCCCATTTTCATTAAATTGTTTATAATTTATCTATGTTTGATTAGTGTTTATTCAAAAGTCTGAATTGACATAACTAATTTTTCGTTGAATATGATGATTTGGTTAGTACTCAATTACCACTTCAAACTTCCACCCGGTCTTGTCTAGAACAATCAATGTAAAAAATGACAAGTAATCCCATAAGTTATATGCTTTGATATATACTAATGTAAAAATGATTATTCCATATTGAGGTATGGAAATAGATCCAAATAAGCTTGAATTATCTCAACATCATGAAGAAGGTGGTGGTGTGATACAAGAGATCAATAGTCAATAACTTTTAGATTGACATGAATTGGCAACACAAAGATGGACAAGAATTAGCAAAGAGTCCACAATCTCAAGATGAACAGAAATTGCAAGAATCCCATTTGTTGGTATGGAGTACCATGACGAGGAGGAAGTGTTTCGGTTTTTCTTAGATTATGCAAAGTCTAGAGGTGTTTGGGTAAGAAGAGGTCACGTGTATGGTTCATCTCATTCTCAATTAATTACATGTTGACACATTGTTTGTGATAAGCAAAAAGCTAAGTGTATGACAAACAAAAGGCGACTAGATAAACTGTTCACTAATACAGAGATACAAGGACAAATTGCTAAGCTCGAATGGTAGTGTCCAAAATAAAGATGGACTTTAGACTATAAAAAACTTTGGCGATGCACATAACCATGATTTACTAACTAGTCCCTCTAAGATGATGAGGATGCCGTCTCACTTCCATATCAGTGAAACATGTAGAAGTTTGATGGAGGCATTGCATAAGAGTAGAGTGGGACCAAGCCAAATGTCTCGAATATTGAATGAAACACTTTAAATTGTGTGGTCTACACCAATTACCCAAGATGATTGTTTGAATCATTTAAGAGGAGTTCAAAGCAATAATATTGGGAAAGAATGCATGCTATTGGTAAGTTTTTCAAGGACAAAAAAACTCAATGATGTTTTTTTCTTTGATATGGAGCTTAATGAGTTTGGTTAGACTAGAACTATTTTTAGGCAAATGGAAGAAGTAAAATGGCATATTTAGAATTTGGAGATGTTGTTTTTGATACTACTTATCAAGCTAATAGATTTTGTTTCTCCTTTTCTCCTTTTGTTAGAGATAATCATCATGAGCAGTCTATTTTATTTGATTGTGCTCTAATCACAGATGAAAAAGAAGAAAGATTTTTATAGGTATTTCTCACATGTTTGAAATGTATGCTAGGAAAACATGCACAAACAATTATTACAGATCAAGACGTGGCTATGGGGAAAGCCATTACAAACATTTTTCCAAATTATGGTTATCGACTTTAGCTCTTGTCACATTGGGAGATATTCAAAGAAGTATTTAGTAGATTTGAATAGCAAAGAGGGGCTTCATAGGGGACTATGACAACTGGTTGCACCATATTGTATCGATTTGAAGAATTTGAGAGTAAATGGGGTAAACTTAAAGTAACATACAACATTGATGACAAATATTATTTGATTTAAAATGTATAAAATTGGACATAAATAGGTTTCTCAATATTTGCATGATATATTCAAGGAAGGAATGACCTCTACACAATGCAGTGAAAATATCAATTCATGTTTTGATGGTTGTGCTAATTCACAAACTCCATTTGATGAGTTTGTTATGCACTATGATAAGGAATTATTTGCTCGATTAAATGATCAAGAAAATGAAGACTTCAAGAGTTTAAACTCTATGCTTAACTTTCACACAGGTGATCCAATTGAGAGACATGCAGGTAGAGCTATGTTTAATATCTTCCAAGTAGAATTGCGAGAAAGTGATAGTATGCTAGCTGAATGCATTAGTGATGAATTTGATCATGTCTAATATAAAATTTGCAATCAGGTTGTTATATTTAGGAGAGATTGTACTGAAGATGGGGCCCTACCGCTATAAGATCTTATAAGAAGTTTGGGAGAGAAGATGGGTTGTGTTGCCATATATTGAAAATATATATATATATTTTTTTAAAAAAAAAAAGAGGTTGCAAAGATTCCCAAAAATTATATTCTCCGTCATTGGACTATGATTGCAAGATATAGGTCAGATGTTATGATGGTTAAGACAAGCAACAATGCTTTTACACCCTTTGATGAAGTGGAGTACACAAAAATGTGTTTTAGTATTGCACAGTCTATATCATCCTTAGAAATGTACAAGAAAATTGCGCCTAAGATAAATGACATCTTTAAAATGGTTGGTGAATTGTCTAGTGCACAAGAACATAGCTTGTGTATGGGGAAAATTAAGGGAAAGATAGGAGATTATTGGTTCCTCTTCTTTGCCTACATTCTCAGGTGTAGATGATGTTTGTGGGTCACACATTAGTATTCTTGATCTAAAACCCATCAAGAGCAAAGGTTGGCCAAAAGTGAAAACAAGGATTAAATCTAGAATTGATATTCAATTGTCAGCTAAGAGGAAAAGGACTTGTAGTGGATGTCATATAACTGATCATTACATGTCTACATACACTTTCAATAAGACAATTTCTTTGAAGTTTGAGTTAATTTAAATCATATTTTCAATTAATCATTATTTTTTACCAATGAAACTTTTTTATTTGGGATTACAAGTCAGCCCTGAGCCATAAGAAACAATCACTTATTGATGCAGTTATTCAATCACTTTTTGTTGCTCATTGCTCTTTTAAAATATTTTAAAGAATGTTGTTTTGATTTGGATGTCCTTGGATGTCCTTGGATGTCTGGTTTATATATACTCAACAAGAAAAGTAAGATTTCACATGAATGAATTTTGTGAAAATTTGTTAAGCTACAGATTTTTGGAATATCTGACTTAGAAATGCTCATATATTCACATTGTAGGAATGAATGGTGGGACTCCAAATCAAAATCTATTGCAGAATTTGTTAAGCTCTACTGCAAAAATTTGTTCCAAATCCTAAATTTTTTTGTTAAGATTATCTCTGTCTCTTTGCTTGTGGTAATTATGTTCATCTTTAATTTTTATGTTTTTGGTGAAATCTTCCTTTTTGTTTTTATTATTAATCTGTTGCAAGTACAATTGATTTTTTATAAATTTGTTTATGTTCATCTTTAATTTGCTATTGAATGATTTTGTGTTGAATTTGTTGTCGTTTGTATCTAGTGGAGAGAGTGTTGAATTAGATATGTAAATGATTCCAATTTATGGAGAGATGACAATTGATAATGTTCAAAAATTGATGTGGAATGAGATGTCAATTGACAATTGATGTGTAATGAGATAGGCTGCAAAAATTTGTTAAGCTGCAAATTTTTGGAATGTTTGAAATAGAAATGCTCATATTTCCACATTGCAAGTATCAATGGTATCACTCCAAACCAAAATCTATTGCAAAAATTTGTTAAGTTTTATTGTAGAAATTTGTTCAAAATGCCAATCTTTTTGTGGAGATTGTGTCTTATCTCTTTGCTTTTGGACATTATGTTCATCTTTAATTTTCATGTTTTTGGTGAATTCTTCCATTTTGTTTTTGTTCTTAATTTTTTCTTGGTACAATTGAATTTATGCTGAATTTTTATATGCTCATCTTTAATTTGTTGTTGGATTACTTTGTGTTGAATTTGGTGTCATTTGTATCTAATGGAGAGAATGTTGAATGAGATATGTAATTGATTAAAATTCATGGAGAGATGACAATTGATAATGTTCATAAATTGATTTGGAATGAGATGACAATTGACAATTGTTATGTAATGAGATAGGTAATTGATTCCAATTTGCAGTCATACATTATAACGTTTAGAAATTTGAACTGGTTGCCACAACCATCAAATTGGTGACACACTTTAACTAATTTCACCAAGGATAAGGAGTAGCCATCCAACCAACCAAACCAACTAATACATAAAAGCTACCAATTAGTTGTTTCATTCAAAAGGGAAAAACTCAATGGAAAATGGTAGAAAATTACAACAACACAACACAACAAAAAACGCTTTTAAAGAAAATCCACACAATTACAAACCCATTTGTACATCCAACCTACTTCTTCCAATGATTTCATCAACCAAAAAGGGTGGCCCATTGGTTTAAAATACAATTTAGAAGCATGATTATTTCTGCCATGATTTGCTAATGTATCAACTACACCATTCCACTAAGCAAAGCATCCACATTCAAGTTGCCCATTTATTTAGTGAACTACCTAGTTTTAGTTATTATGCGTAGATCTCCAAGTGATCTCAGCATTGGATTGCCTCAGCATTTTGTACTACATTAACACAATACATGAAAACCATACAGAGTGTTGAAGCTTCTAAGCTTGAAGCAGCAAAAACATGACAATGACTTGCAGCAATGAAACTCCTCACAACAAAAGCCCTAGTTTCATTCACATCACTACAATAGAATTTGAAGGTTAAAAAAAACAATAATAATTTTTTGTACAACAAGATGCTATTTTTCAGAAGATTCTTTGGCTTAGACTATCCATTGCCCTTGAGCAAGCAATCCTATGTAAGATCATCGGTTTTGACTAGTCAAGAGTAAAAGTCAACAAAACTTGCTTCCACAGTTCCAAATACAAACAAAAATAGTAGAGTACTCATCAAAAAATGAAAAATTATGGAATAAATTCTACACATCTTCTCCTAAATTTCAGAAAAATAACCACAAAAAAATGATACATAAAATGTAACACTAGATACCCACCACCATCAAATAAAATGAAATTGGAACATATCCACAAACAATCCCAAAATTGGAATCTAATAAAAAGAACCCGCACCTTATCAAGCAAAAGGAGCATTCTAATGATGAAGGTGAAAAGCGACGTGATGGAGGAGGCTTGCGATGGGCTTGGTAGCTAAGGAGAGGGGTTGGGTGGGCTGGATAGTGAGAGTGGCTTGTCAGCGAGGGGCTTGAAGGGAAAGGCATCTAGGGGCGAGCACGGTGCTATGGGAAGGGGATACATGGAGGAAGGCCTGACAACCAAAGGGGAGAGGTAGCAAACAGGAAGGGCAACGCTATCCAAAGAAGAGTAAACAAAAGAGAGACCATAGTGAATGAGAAGTGGTTGCACAGTGGTCGTTAGATTAAATCGAACGGCTAGTAGTAAACATCCCTAGATTTTAGATCTAAGAACGTGTGTAGAGAATCGACCCTCTCTCTATCTCTCTCTCTCTCTATATATATATATATGTAGATTCAATAATTGAAAATCAAGTATAGCATGATGAAGATTAAGATGGAAAGATACCAAGTTCTAAATCGTATCTAAAAAATTATCAAAAGATGAAGATGAAGCTGCAATACAATTATGCACATGTATTTTTAAACATTTACTTGTGAAAATTATATTATCTCTAACTTCAAAAGAGTAGTTGACTAAAGAAACTGATGAAAAAGCTTTATCTCCTTTTTAATTGTGTTTTCATTCTAGGAACTCGAATGTTTTGAAGAAACTATGTAAGACGAATATTACTCTAAACAGGGTTTGATATGAAGGATGAGATGGATTTCCTTTATAAAATTTAGCATATGAGGAGTTAATGATGGCACTTGGGTGGAAGTGGTTTTACAAAAGCAACTATGTATGCATTGGTTAAGCATCAAGTTGAAGGATGAAGGTTCTATAGTGCAAGGCTTATGGTGGATAGATATATGTTAAGCCTTACATCTTTAATTTTTGGGGTTTTGAGACATTATTAATAGAGAGATTTTTTATATTTATAGGAAAAAGTACGAATCAATCGCACATGGGATTAGAGTTAGACTTAGTGCAAGCACATCTATGAACAAGAATAAATGACTATTTTGTGACAGAGTGTTTGAAACATAGGATTGGGTCTTTGTAGGCCTAATGATATTAATTAGTAGGTTATCAAGAAAAGATAGATATTGGCTTTAAAAAAGGAAGAAGCTAATGCTCTTACAATAATAATAATTAAAGTTAAGGGAGTTCAATAACAGACAAAAAGCTACAAAAAATTAACAATAATACGATAGAGACAAAAAAAATACACTATAGATGCTAATAAATTAGTTAGTACAAATATAACCTACATAAAACTCAAAAACCAAATATATATATATATATATATATCCAAATGACTTCGAACGTCATGATCTTCTTTACGCATTAGTCCCATGCTCATAAACAAGATATGCTCAACATGGTTAGAGAAATAGACATAAGATAAAATTTATAATTAAGCTACTAACAAAAATTTCTAGAATTATGGAGTAAAGTTCAACAAATAAATAATAAAATACTAAATCTACTTCAAATATAATTAACTATATTTAAAAATATTTACATAAATATCTTCAAAATACTAGTTAATGGAAACTTGAGGAAAGCTTTATATAGCTAAATAGTAGCATTTTTATAAGAAGTCAATGCAAATTCGGCAATTAAAATCTCAAAAGTGACATATTTTGCATCCAATCCAAACAACTGCATAATTTTCTTTTTTTTCTAGGACATATTTTTAGTGCTTTGCAACATGCTCTTTTTTCTTGACCATCTCTAGTCATCCTAGGTATTAAAATTTAATTATCACATTTGCATTCATAAAATATTATATTCTTCAAAATATATCAAGTAGTGAAATTTATTCATTCATTTGAATGATATTTAAATCATCATGGTAGTTTAAGTTGCAGGTACATACATATTTATATATAGTAATAACCAAATTTGAGCTAAATATTTTTTCATAATAGGATGTCAAAATTTTTAATATCCAATTCAAACCTTAAGCTTTTAGAATTATGATTTATTTTTAAGCATAGTTGTGACATATTAATACTCACCAGATGATAACTATCTTCTTAAACCAATGTATACAAGTAGGATAATTTATAGTAACCCTTTACAATAAAAAAAAATTTAAAATTAAGCGTACCATTATAACAACAAAGGAAACACAATATAACATTTTGATACATTAGAATTTGAAAAGATCACTTTGTAAATAGCCAATACTGGCATGCATATCAACTTCTTATTTTCTTTACCATCATGGTATCCTTGACATTCTTTTAGCACTTGTATTCTTAATCTATAGTCTATTTTAGCATAACATGTGTTATGTGTGCCTTTAAGGTCACCATAATTAGTAAATATCTTGGGGTTCTATTTAAAAGAATTATTATGTGTTTCTCGTATCTCACTTTAATTAGAGAGTATGTTAGAGTTATATTAACATACTTTTATATTTTTTGTTTATGTTTGGTTGCTTTATTTTCATATAAAAACATTGTACTCTTTTAATTAAAAGAAATTTACTCCCTTTGAGAATTTGTCTCTACATGTCTTCTTCTTCTTCTTCTCCTTGTCTTTTCTCCAAAACCCTAACAAATTAGTATGAAAGACTTCATCCTGACTTATTGCACTATCTCTATTCCCGTTTCACTCATATATCATTTGATGATTTGGTTGTCTGTCACTTTGGATCGATGACGTCGACCAAATTTCATATTGAAAAATATAATGCTACGACAAGTTTCGCAATGTGGCAAGTGTGGATGATGGCTATCTTGTCAAATCAGGATGGTAAGGCAGCCATATTCAGGAGATACAAATTGGCAGTGAAGATGGAGGATAAAGATTAGGAAATGATAAAATAATAGTGTTAGTTCCTCCGGTGTGGTTTGTGGGTATTAAGTAACACTTAAGCACTCATAGAAGTCTCACACAAACCAATAAAGAAAAAGCACACAAACAAACACAAGGAGACACACAACGTTGATAACCCAGTTCGGCGTCCACTCGCCTATGTCTGGGGGGCCAAGCCCGGAGATAAACAATCCACTAAAAGAGGTAAAAATAGATGAGTACAAACACTTGTCACTCACACTCTCAACAATAAAGATCACTACACTCTCTAGATTGTCTGGTGCTCACACACTCTCCTCAAAGAGTCACCCAAGAGTCACACCTCCAATCTACGAGCAAGGTAGCTTATATAGATGCATCAACGTCCCAAATATAGCACATACCTCTTTTAGAATCTCCGCGGCTACTAATTTAAAAACCTGCCGAAATTAGCTGTTGTAACTCCTGTTGTAACATGAATTGCAACATGGCCCTGACTGCTGACTTGACTGAGTTCTGGTTATGTTGCAGACGACCTCAAGACCCATCAACCTCCCGGTCATGTTTAGTCCGAGTCGATGCAGCCAAATCTCCTGATCCCGACTGCCGGCAACTAGCCTACCTCCTCAGTTCCTCATCACGCAGTCCCATCGCAAGGGGCGCACGTCCTTGTGCATCTTCATGAAACTTGCCAAACTTAGTCTTCAATTCACCTAAATTTAGTCTTCAAAGATTCTCCAAACTTGATCTTCAATTCACCCAAGTTTGGTCCTCAAATCTTGCCTTCAATAGATCTTCAATCAATCATCAAGGATTCTTCAAATCATATCTTCATTCACACTATGAATAGATCTTTTTTTAATTAAGCTCCACCATATTTAGTCTTCAATCAAATCACCTAAATATGGTCTTGATATGATCTTGTCTTCATGTTTCCAAGAATAACTCCACCAAGATCTTTCAAGATAGCTTCACCATGATCTTCAAGATATTTGGCCCCATGTTGTAGACATACTAAAAAAATAGCTCCACCAAGATCTTCAAGATGTTTGCCTTGCACTCAAGTCTCCTTGCCATGTCACCATGCTTGCCACATCATCAATTATGCTTTGTCACCTTGGTTTGCCACGTCACTTGATCTAGGGTGTCAAATCATGCCAATAAATAGTCGCGGTTGCACTAACAATCTCCCCTTTGGCATAATTTGACACTGCGCTATACCGCAGGATCGACTCTTGTTACAACATTCTGTTACAACACTGACCTGGACACAGACTAAACTAACGCTGTTACAACTTCCAGGTACAACATCAACTAGAGAACAGAAACTAGGACTGACACAAGATATCATCTAGTTGCTTACAAAATACTTGAAAAAATATTACAAACTACAACTAGTGAGACAAAATACGATTAACCATAATGAACTGACAAACATAACAATGTTCAACACAATAAGACTAAATGTTCAAATGCCCAAGAAATGAAAAACAAATAACTAGTCAGTCTGGTGCAAGTACACTTCTCCTCCTTTGTGACATAATTGATGCCGAAGTCTTCATGAGCTGTGCAAGCTTTGTTATACCATCTTCGACAACTTCCCCTATCTTCGAGGTTCTCGGTCTTCATCTCCCCACGAGTCGTGGCCATCGTCTTCTCTCTTCTTTTTTCTTTCTCAAGAATTTCCGAGGCGAGATAGAATCTTACGCTTTACGTCGGGGCAATGATGAACAATTCTGCGAGATAATGCTCGTTGTCTCCTCTCCACATCTTCTAGTTGCTCTTTTCAACATCTTCTCATATTCTTCTTCTACCAATAGATTTTGCCTATTCTTCATCTTGAGGCATTGATGGGTGGAGACACCCATTCCTACTGGGTAAATCAATCTTCTTACACGGGGTCGAGCAGTTGAGAAATCTTGACTTCTTCATCTTCGTGACTCACTTCTCCCTTCACGAGTTGTACTCCAAGTTGTAACAAATCTCTGCGGCAGCGATCACGGGATACCAAGTGATGTTGAGGGAGCTTGTGCGATCGGCTTCTTTCATAATATTTTGGAAGATCAGCCTTCCCAAATTGAACTTCTTGCCAGTACCAACAGCAAACAATAAAAGCGCAAGCTCCTTCACTATGTTGGAATTATGTGGGGCTGGTAACCAATTCTGAATGCCAAGTCTAAACAGAACATTGTACTTGGCCGTAAGGGTGGATGCTGGGAGTCTTGTTTCTACTCCCCATGACTCCGTTCTTCCTCCAGTGATCTCTTTGAAAACTTCTTCATTCAACTCAAGCCCTTCTTCAAAGTTTCCTTTCACCTCTGGTTTAAACTCCAAGAATTTATTCAGACAAGTGGGAGTAAAAGGGATCCACTTACCTCGAACATAGACTCTAGTGATCCCTTTGTCGGGAGGGCGAGCAAATTCTTGTAAAAATTCATGCACTAGAGGTAAACTATAGCTTTTTCGGAAATGTTGCGAGACTTGTATAAACTTCTTTGTTGCAGTGACTCGGTTAATCCATACTTCTCAAAAAGCTCCTTCATCAATCATCCTTTAAACCACAACTCCTCTCCCTTCATGATTCAAACTTCTTCTTGGATGCTTTGTCATAAAAATCATCTTCATCATCGTCTTTTTCCTGTTGGGTTTGCTTTCTTCTTCTTTTTCATTCTTAGAGCTTTGCTGATGGTTTCTCCCCTTGTTTCTTTGCTTGAGTACACCTTCTCTTGTACCTAGGGAAGCTTCTACTTTCGGGATCGAGAAAGACTTTCTTTTGCTAACCTTCTCCTTCTTCTGGGTTTTTCTTCCTTGACTGGGCCTTCTTTTCAGACGCTACTTTCTTCCCTTTAGCAATCTGGGCAACACGATCTTTGAGTGGGATCTCATCAGAACTATGTGAGCTGCTCGGATGTTGCGGAAGATGTTATAACCGGTCTTTGTGACATGTTCTATTTCTATAGGGTGCTTGACATGTCGGTGTAGATCACCCGAACTTCACTTAGAATAGTAGCAGCCTCTTCTTCAGCACTAGTGGGAACATCTGTACTTCTTTCTCCAATAGTTTCTTCTGCTTGTGCTCGGTTTGCTTCTTTTTCTGCAGCATCTTCATCCCTTAACCTGTTGTTCTTCGGACCTTCTCCCTACTGGAGCAGTGGTGGAGTCCTCTGTTCATCTTCCTCTGCTCTCTCGAACATAAGCACATGGAAAAAGACTCACGAACCCATCTCAAGAGATCATCTACGATCTTTGACACTGAAGGCAAGTCTTGAGGGCGATGTTCCCGCTTCTCTTACTTGACATCCTGAGAAGAAACATAAGGGACAATCGCTTTCCCCAAATCTTCTGATTCTTCTCTCCTTGGTGGGCTTTCTCCAGAATCAGTCCCTCTCATCTTTACTTCCGCAATTCGGGCAGCAATTTCTTGTGGGGTCGGTGGAGCACGGCGGGCCATCCTCTTTGTCCTCATCTTTTCTTCTCTGTCTTCGCCTTCTCCTTTGCTTACTTCTGATTTCAAAAACAATTTTTGGAAACAAATTGGGATATTAGGGTTTTTATGCCCCATTAATTAGTTATAACTTCCAAGGCACCCTTTAAAAAAAAATCTCTTTTCAAAAAAATAATCCCTCTCCTTTTTGAATATATATATTTTTCCCTCCTTTTTATTTTTATTATACTTTGAGAGACATCAAGAGATTTTTCACTCGTTGGAGTGTTTTTGCTTATTGACTTCATAGGGACCTCGATCAACATATTGATTGTTGTACCATAATGTTGTACCTGTCCGATTTATCACCATCTTCAAACTGAATTGGAGGACTCTTCTTCTTCTCTTGGTACTTCACCTTTTCGAATCCACAATTTCTTGATTACAATAGTCTTCCCTCGACTTTTCTTTTTTTAATGATTGCTTCTTCATGTCAATTATTCTTCCACTTTTTCAGGTCTTCTTTCAATTTGTTGCACTTGGGTCTTATGTGGCGGTTTCTCCACAATGAAAAGCATGTAGGCACTTCACTTTTTTTGGTTCTTCCCTTGCTTTTGACTTGTTTTTCTTTAATGTTTTTGTTGGGCAAATGACTTGACAAACACAACTCCCTGAGTCTTCTGTCTTGACACTTGAGCTTTCTCAATATACCCAATACCATGTCGGGGCTTTACTAGTTCTTCCAAAGCTGATAGAATCTCGTTAAAGCTTGGTAGTACCCTTGTTCATGGAGTCAAAGGTCTTCTCGACATTGAGCGACTTTTCTTTACATATACTCAACTCTTCCTCCAAAGCGTTGATTTTGCAACATCATATCATTAAATCTGTTCATTATGAGTTTATAGCTTGTGAGAAGATCATTTTTACATTACCTCATTGTACTCCTCTATCGGTTTCGAGTGGATGTTGTGGCTGATGTTGCAACATATTCTCCAGCAGGCGTGGATCCATTCATCACGGCGAGGGAAAGGGCGTATGATGGTTGCTCGGACTTCCTACATCATCTTCTTGATGCTACCATCTGAGTCATCGCTCCATCTAGCATTCGATGATTTTTCCTTTCTTTTACGAGAGTATTAGCACAATCGGCTTGATAGTGCCCAAAGCCTCCACATTCTCTACACTTGATCTTCATGGGGCGATCTTCAATTTCTTCCTTTTGTGATGATCTTGACTTCTTCCTTTTTCTTTATTTAGACCATCTTTTCTTTGAAATTTCTTGCCTTGTGTCTTGTATCTTACGAGCATGTCATGCATCTTTCTTGACAAAGAAAAACAATTTCTCTATCCTCTTACGTCTTCATCTTACATTATAACTGACTGGTGTAACTCCTTACATTTTTATTGCTTCAACCTTCAAGGCTATATCTTCTATTCTTCTTTCGGGATTAAGGTTCATCTCATATGCTTGCAAAGACCCCCATCGAGCTCATCCAGTTTCATAATTGAAATATCTCTTGCTTCTTCTATTGTCGAGATTTTTTTGCATCAAATCTTCTTGGGAGTGATCTAAGAGTCTTCCGGACAAGCTTTTTATTCGAGTACTCCTTGCCGAGCTGGTAGGCTTGATTTGCAATGTCCATCAATTTAGCATTGAACATGGCTATCGTTTTATCTTCTCCCATCCTGAGATTTTCGAACATAGTGGTTAACATTTGAAGTTTGGATTCTCTTACCAAGTTGTTACCTTCATGTATGGTTTGAAGAATCTCCCAAGCTTTCTTGACACACTCGCATGTTGCAATATACTTGAACTGGTTCTCATCAACTCCTCCAAAGATTGCATTGAGAGCTTTCCCATTAGCATGAGCTTTGCGCATGTCTTCGACACTCCAACAGCTTTTCTTCTTCATGATCACCTTCTCGTCTTCATCAACTAGAGTAGGAGGAGACCATCCTTCTTCTACAGTAATTAATCCATGCACTCTCATCAATGGACTTGATAAATGCCTTCATGCGAGCCTTCCAATATGGATAGTTGGATCCATTAAGCAACGGTGGTCGTGTGACGGAAGCTCCTTCTTTTCCGGCCATCAATGGAACTTGTTAGGACCTCGCCGACTTTGTAACCAAAGAGAATACGGTGACCAAGTCTCTGATACCACTTGTTAGTTCCTCCGGTGTGGTTTGTGGGTATTAAGTAACACTTAAGCACTCATAGAAGTCTCACACAAACCAATAAAGAAAAAAAGCACACAAACAAACACAAGGAGACACACTAGCGTTCATAACCCGGGTTTGGCGTCCACTTGCCTACGTGCGGGGGGCCAAGCCCGGGAGATAAACAATCCACTAAAAGAGGTAAAAAAATAGATGAGTACAAACACTTGTCACTCCACACTCTCAACAATAAAGATCACTACCCTCTCTAGATTGTGCAGGGTGCTCCACTACTCTCCTCAAAGAGTCACCCAAAGTCACACCTCAATCTACGAGCAAGGTAGCTTATATAGACGCCTCAGCGTCCCAAATATAGCACATACCTCTTTTAGAATCTCCATGGCTACTAATTTTAAAACACTACGAAATTAGTCATTGCAACTCTGTTGTAACATGAGTTACAACATATGTTTACATGCTGCGACTTGGTGAGGTTATGGTTATGTTGCGGACGATCTCAAGACCCATCAACCTCCCGGTCATGCTTAGTCTGAGTCGATGCAGCCAAATCTCCTGATCCCGACTGCGGCAGCAGCCTACCTCCTCGGGTTCCTCATCACGCGAGTCCCCTACGCAAAGGGCGCGCGTCCTTGTGCGTCTTCATGAAACTTGCCAAACTTAGTCTTCAATTCACCTAAATTTAGTCTTCAAAGATTCTCCAAACTTGATCTTCAATTCACCCAAGTTTGGTCCTCAAATCTTGCCTTCAATAGATCTTCAATCAATCATCAAGGATTCTTCAAATCATATCTTCATTCACACTATGAATAGATCTTTCTTTAATTAAGCTCCACCATATTTAGTCTTCAATCAAATCACCTAAATATGTTCTTGATATGATCTTGTCTTCATGTTTCCAAGAATAACTCCACCAAGATCTTCAAGATAGCTTCACCATGATCTTCAAGATATTTGGCCCCATGTTGTAGACATACTAAAAATAGCTCCACCAAGATCTTCAAGATGTTTGCCTTGCACTCCAAGTCTCCTTGCCATGTCACCATGCTTGCCACATCATCAATTATGCTTTGTCAACTTGGTTGCCACGTCACTTGGTCTAGATGTCAAATCATGCCAATAAATAGTGCGGTTGCACTAACAAATAGTGTACTCTTGACTATCTAATTATGTTTAAGCGACTTGACTCAAGGAATCCTCATAGAAAGTAGAGCAACTGCTGGGTGGAACAAGCTAGAGGAGATCTATCTACATAAATTGGTCTCAAATAGATGGTGATTGAAGCAATGCTTCCACTATTTGAAGATGGCCAAAGGTATATATCGGAGATACCATATATTATTAGCTTAGCTAGTTGTTAGCTTGTTTCCTAGTTTAAATATTCTATATATGGTTAGATTGTGTTTGTATGGTAATGCAATATCTAGGCTAATTCTTAATGATTGTTATTATCTCAAATCTTGTATTTGTCTCATATATATATATATATATGTGTGTATTATGTTCATATTCAACAGATTGATATATACAAAGTATTTCACTCTAAATTTTTGTCTTCTAATTTTCTTCGTGGTCTAAGAGCTGCTCCAGCCTCCTTTGTGTCACATAAAATCCTTCTGTAATGTCTAATAAAGGAAATGTAGCTGGAATGAAAAGTTTAAAGGAAGTAGTTGTTGCTTCTTCAAGCTCTGGTATTGTTAGTGACGTCAAGAAGTCACAAAAATTGAGTGACATGTTGTTGAATGAGTTTAATTATCTTCCTTGGTCAAGAGCAATTTCTATTGCCCTTGGTGGTAGATCTTGGTTAAGATTTATCAATGGCAAGGAAAAATCTACTTAGGTTAACTCACCAGTGTATGAGACTTGGTTGACAAAGAGTCAACAGGCTATGTCCTTGATTCTTAATTCCATGGAAAGTAATCTTACCGAAATTTTTAGCTATTCTGAATCATCCTTGGATCTTTGGGATTCTACTCGAGAGATGTATGGAAATCAAAGTAACGTAGCTCAAATTTTCCAAATTCAGTGAGATATTGCAAATCCTCGTCAAGATCGAAAAAACCACTTATTAGTTTACTGATCAATTTTTTAAGCTTGTGGAATGTGCTAGAGGTTTACAGGCCTCATTTTGTTGATCCTACTATTTTGTGAAGATAAACTAAAGATGATCATATATTCCAATTGTTGGCAAGTTTTGGTCCTGAGTTTGAAGATTTGAGATCTCATATCTTAATGAATTATGAACTTTCTTCTTTAAAGAGTGTATGTGCAATAGTTTAGTAGAAGTTCATCAACAAGTTATGACTCATTAATATGCTCCCAATTTTCCTGATGTTCATGTATATCTAGCTCATCAACCCTCTAACAATAGTGTTTATAAAGGTAAGTGTCCAAATTTAAAATGTGAACATTGCAATTCTCTTGGACACTCAATAAATCATTGTTAGAATCTTCACCTAGAATTGAAACCAAAGTTTGCTAAGGATAAGAAGGGAACAAATCAAAGGCGAGCTAATAATCATAATGCTCATATGACTGCTCATCATTCTTCTAAATCTTTCCCTTCCAATCCTCTTGCTTAGCTTAATGATTTTGCAAACTATTTGTAAGAAAAATAGTCAGAATCGGAGCTATCAGTCAAGGACATGATGAACCTATTGCACTTTTTAGTAAATTCGTTGGATTCTTAGAAAATGTGAATTTTGAAAATAGTCAAGGTATTTTTTACTGCCTTTATGACTGCATTAACAATTAGTACTTTGTATGATGTGTTGATTTTTGACTCTGGTGCGTCAAATCACATGTCTAACAAATTGAGCAATATTTGTGACTTTAATCAATGTTCTTCTTTTGTATCTATAGCTAATAGGGAAAGGAGTGCCTGTTAAAGGTAAGGGAAAAATAAAAATTGTTTCTAACACTCCACTATTTGATGTTTTTGTTCTTTCTTTTCTTTTACCAATTATTTCTGTTTACAAACTTACATCTATTCTTAATTGCCAAGCTGTGTTCACTCCTTACAAGGTTGTTTTTCAGGACCTTGTCACCAAGAGGATGATTGGTGAAGGATTTTCTTTGCATGGGCTCTACTATTTTGTTTCTGATCATAGGCTTTTGAAGAGTTTTCATGTTTTTCTTCTTCAATCAATGAGCATCTCTTATGGCATCATCACCTTGCTCATCTATCATATTCTGTTTTTTTGAAAATAATAACAGTGTCTACCCAAAAACTCATGAGTGTGAGATTTGTCAGTACTCTAAATCTGTTAGGCTTCCTTTTTAATTTGTCCTTGTCTAAAACTTGACAAGCATTTGAACTTGTTCATTGAGATGTTTAAGAACCTTTTTATATATCTATTGATGGCTTTTAATATTTTGTAACCTTTCTTGATGATTTTCCAAAGGTTACTCGAGTTTATTTGTTAAAATAGAATAATGGAGTCTTTAGTTGTTTTAAGGATTTTCACAAATTTGTTGCCACAAAATTCTGAACTCATATTAAAACATTTTGATCTGACAATGCCACAAAACATACATCTCATGACATGACAAATTACTTAATTGCTAATGGAGTTTTACATCAAACAAGTATGTTAATACATCCCAGCAAAAAAGAGTCGTTGAGCGTAAAAATCATGACCTGCTAGAGAAAACTCGAGCCATTATATTGCAAATGAATGTTCCAAAGTCCTTTTGGTCTAATGGAATTCTCAAAGCTACTTATTTGATTAATCATTTACCTAATCCAGTGTTGGATTTTCAACGTCCCCTTGATGTTTTGTAGGTCAGAAAACAAAATATATCTCATTTAAAGATATGTGGTTGAACATGTTTTGTGAAATTACTAGTAACTCAACGAGATAACCTTGATCCATGACCAATGAAGTGTGTTTTCCTGGGTTATTCTCACACCAAGAAAGGATACAAGTGTTATAATGATGTGACCAAGAAACTCTATGTTACTTGAGATGTTAAATTTGTTTAAATGATTCCATAATTTGCAAATTTTGCTTAGGGGGAGAAAAATAAGTTGGATGATTTATTTCCTATACCAACTTTTAAATATTCAAATGATTGATTTGTTGAATCTAATCAACCATCTTAAGTTTCATATGTTAATTCTCCATCTACTGAGCCTTGTTCTATTATTAACACAATTGGAGAAACTACTCAAGGAGTGTCCATCAAATCAAATGAGCTTATTGCATCGAATGAACAAGGATAATTAACAACTCCTCATTAAAATCCTCCATAGGTTTGACACCTACCCAAATGATTGTAGGACTATATTGCTTCTATAGCCAGGTACTCTCTCTCTCTCAATGTCTAACATATCAAAAGTTATCTCCTTCACACAAATCATTTCTTACAGAAATATCAAATATTTCTGAGACTAAAAGCTTTCAAGAAGCTAACTTTCATGCTTAATGGAGGATTGTTATGGAGGAACAACTAAGAGCACTTGAAAACTATAACACATGGAGTGCAGTACTACTTCCTAGTGGAAAATATACAATTGGTAGTCATTGGGTGTTTAAAATCAAGATTAAATTTGATGGAACTATTGATTGTCATAAAGCACGACTTGTAGCTCAAGGTTTTACTCAAAAGTTTGGTGTTGATTTCAAGGAAACTTTCATTCCATTTGCTAAAATGACAACCTTTAGAGTTCTTGTATCCATTGTTGTTAATAATGAATGGTCTCTATCTCAAATGGATGCCAAGAATGCTTTTTTTCATGGTGATCTTGAAGAAGAAGTATTCATGGTACTTCCACTTGGTATTGAAATGGAAAGGATGATAAATTGATAGATCTTATTTACATTGATGATCTCATCATCACAGGCAATAATGCAACTCTATTTCTCATCTAAAGAAGAATCTCCAATGCCAGTTGCCTATTAAGGATCTTGGATCCTTAAAATACTTTTTTGGCATTAAAATGGCAACTTCTAGCAAAGGGATCTTTCTCAATCATCACAAAATATATATTGGACTTGCTCAAAAATATAGATATGTTGCATAGTAGGCCTGCAACCACTCCTCTGGATAGTAAACTGAACTTGGTTCTTAGAGTGCAGTTCTTGATTCACCAAGTTACTATATAAAACTTGTAGGCAAGCTCTTCTATTTGGCAATAACATGACTAGATATCACTTTTGTTGTTAGCCTTGTTAGTCAATACATGCATGCTCGAACTGTTAAGCATTTGTGTATGGTGAAATACATCTTGTGATACTTAAAGGGAACTACAGGTTAAGGAATTGTCATGAACCGAAATGGTCACACTAACATTATGGGATTTACTGATCCAGATTGGGATGGCAATGCTCTTGACCATCAATTAACTACAGGTTATTGTATGATTTTTGGTGAGAACTTAGTGTCATAGAAAAGCAAAAACAACATGTTGTAGCTTGATCAACTGTCGAAGCTGAGTATCACTTTTATGGCCATTGTTGCATGTGCGTTTGATATGGATTAAAAGTCTCCTTGCTGATTTGGGCTTTCCATATACTGCGCATATGACTCTTTGTTGTGATACTCAAGCTACCATGCATATTGCTTCCAATCCAGTATTCCATGAAAAAACAAAACATATTAAGTTTGACTATCATTATATTTGTTAACTAGTTCAGTTTAAACTTATTCAGACTCATTATGTGCGGACAAGGGACCAACTTGCTTGATGTTTTACTAAAATATTACCTTCTGCTCAATTTCATCAATTTTTACACAAGCTTGGATCCATTAATCCTTTGGATCCCACTTGTGGAGGATTATTGGAGATACCATATATTATTAGCTTATCTAGCTGTTAGCTTGTTTCCTAGTTTAAATCTGCTATATTGATTAGATTGTGTATGCATGGTAATGCAATATTATCCATATATCTAGGATAATTATTAGTGGTTGTGAATACCTCAAATCTTGTATTAGCCTCCTATATATATGTGTGCATTAAGTTCATATTCATTAGATTGATATATACAGAGTATTTCACTCTAAATTTCTGTCTTCTAATCTTCTTCAGTTATCTAGTAAGACCGACATCTCAGATTATACCCTTCTTCTTAATGATAGAGAAAATTTGTATTATGATGAAGGATCAAGACAAAGCCATAGTGTTATTATGCTTGTTGCAAAAGTCATAGAAGGGGTTTAAGGATCTATGCTCCCTCGATGTCCTCAAATGAGCCATGAAAATCCAAAAGAGTAAGCAAAGCCGGGGAAACCTTGTCACTATTTTCATTTATTACAAACATTCAAAATATTTAAAAATATATTTTAAAATATGGATAGTCAAGTTATTTATTCAATATTCCAAAAATCTAAGTTAGTCAAAATCTAGTTAAAAGTAGAAAAGAGGATAAAATGAGCATGTCAATCATAATGAGCGTGCGCCGAAGCACAAGCTGAGTTTTGCAAATTTCTAACTCACTTACCCTTGATGATGTGAAGTCAATTTAGTAGTCAAGTCTGATATTGACAATGACTCGACCATGGTTGAGAGTCATCATCAAGATGTTGGGTTGTTTGTGGAGAGGGGAATACCAAAGGAGAGAAACCCATGTTTGGAAATTATCCATTTGAACTCCAAGCACAAGAATTAGACTTGTAATTATTGCTAGAAAAAGGGGCACACTAAGGTTGACTATTCCAAGCTCAAAAATTAAGAGAAGAAAAATCAAAAGGGTGTTTCCTTGGGATAGGCTAATATAGTAGAAAGTGATACGAGTGATGTGCTTTATGTGCCGAATAGGAAGATGAAGTTTGGGCATAATTGGGTTATGGATACTGGGGTTTCTCAACACATGGCCCCCAGTCGAAAGTGGTTTGCCACATATGAGCCGACTAGTGAAGGAGTTATTTTGGACAATGAGCATCTTTGCAAGGTTGCCTATATTGTGACAGTGATGATCAAGATGCATGATGGATGATCCATACTTTAATGGGCGAGAAACATATCTCAGATCTCATCAAGAATTTGATCTCTTTAGGCACTCTGGAAGATGTCAGCTGCAAATTACAAATCAAAGATGGAGTCCTTCAAGTTTCTAAATGGGCTCTCATAATGATGAAGGCAAAAAGTGTTAGCAGACTATACTTCTTATAGGGTTTTTCTATTACAAACTGAACCACAGTTGTTAGATCTACGTCAGATTTAGACAACACCAAGTTATGGTATATGAGGTTGGGGCATATAAGCTAATGCGAAATGACAATCTTGAGCAAGAAAGGTTTGTTGTGTGGCCAAAGTACATGCAAACTAGATTTTTGGTCAGATTTTGTCTATAGCAAGCAAAAGAAGCTCAATTTCAACACAACCATTCATAGCATGAAGGTTACTTTTAGACTACATTATTCAAAAAAGTTTGGGTTTATTTCTTGAAAAGAACAAAGTCAAGTATTTGATACTTTTAAGCAATGGAAGGCCCTTATTGATAATCAAATAGGAAAGAAAATCAAGAAGTTGAGAACATATAATTGTTTAGAATTCAACAATAAGGAATTAAGTGAATTTTATAATAATGAAAAGATTGTTTAGCATAGAACAATTGTTTGTTCTCCACAACAAATTGGGATGGCTAAATAGATGAATCAAACACTACTTGAAAAAGCCCATTGTATGCTTTCTAAGGTAAGTTTAGGTGAGGTGTTTTCGGGCAGAAGCCATCAACAACGCTTGTTAGTCAATAAATCATTCTCCTAACGCATCCATTGAGTGCAAGACACTTGAATAAATACGATCATTCCAACCAGTGGACTATTTGTTTGTCATTGCTGGTGTTTGGATATCCTACTTATGTACATGCGAATGAAGGAAGCTCAAGCCCAGGGTGAAGAAGTGTACTTTTCCTAGATACGCTTTAGGTGTGAAAGGGTATCATTTGTGGCGTCCAGATTTGAAAGCACCTAAACTTTTTCTTTCTGTAGATGTAATATTTGATGAGTCAACTGTGTTACTGGCAAAGGAGCAAATGCTTAAACTGACTATAATTGAGATTGAGAGAACTATGAAAAAGATTAAGTTTGAAATTCCAAATCAAAAAGGCATAATTGTTGAGACTAATTTGGTGCACAATGATGACTCTCATATTGTGATGATTTCCTATGTGTCAAAGAAAGAGGGACCCATAAAAGCAACAACCACATGCTTTGGCAAAAGATCAAGTTAGAAGGGAAATTTGATTATCTATAAGATTTGGGTAGTTAGACTTTACTTATTGTTTGTCAATGGATGAAAAGGTGGAGTTTGGTCATACCTCAAACTAACAAGAGGGAATATCTTCATATGCTACAATGAAGTACATTTCTACTATAAAGGAGGAGATCAAATCTCTTCACAAGAATAAGACTTGGACACTTGTTGAGCCATTTAAAGTGAAGAAAATCATTGGATGCAAGTCGTTGTTTAAGAAGAAAGATGATAATGCTGATATTCAATACAAGGTGAAATTGCTAGCTAAAGGCTATAATCAAGTAGAAGGCATCTATTTCAATGAAGCCTTCTCGCTAATGGTAAATCATCCTTCTATTTGAGTTATTATTTCATTAGTTGCCATGAAAATTTAGAGTTGGAGCAACTAGATGTGAAGACTACATTCTTGTATGGTGACCTTGAAGAGAAACTTATATGCAACAACCCAAGGGCTATGAGGTTATTGGTAATGAGAACTGCATATGCTTGATAAAAAAGTCATTGTATGACCTAAAACAATCACCAATGTAGTAGAAGAGATTTGACTCTTATATGACATGAGTTGGGTTTTCCTAATCCGATTATGACAGTTGTGTTTACTTTAAGAAGTTATTGGATAAGAGTTTCATATATCTACTTTATGTAGATTACATGCTAGTCATGACATCAAATAAAGAGGAGGTCAAGAAGGTGAAAGATCTTTTAAGCTTAGAATTTTATATCAAGGATTTGGGGGCTACCAAAAGAATTCTAGGGATGGAGATTGATAAGTACTTGAGTGAACATATTTCTTTATATGTTTTACATACATTGAATATCATTTTTATCATGTTTTAGGTCTCATATAATGTATTTGGTGTTTCTTTGTGCAAATAGGGTTGTGAAGGCTTTTAAAGAGAAAAGGAGACAAAGATAGGTCATGAAGGCCCAATTTGGGAGTCTTTTGTGCAACATAAGGATCAAACCATAAGCAGAGTTCTTATACATGGGGTGTGTGTGCCAACTTCGAAAAGAATTCATGTTAGATTGTGAGTTGGAAGAACACAAATGCAGCCACATTCCTATGTCCCAAATTGTGAAGACTTCAAAAGCCTTTCCAATAATGTTTAATCGACAAGAAGCCTCATGACCTACCACGCTGCTGTGTACCGATCCATGTGGCCTCAAGAGAAGAAAAATTTTGGGAGCATTATTAAGAATTTTGGGAGACTGTAGCAAAAAATACTGTAGTAGTTTCACGTCAGGTGGAAAAATCTGTAGCCCACCCGAGCAGGTGGACACACATGACAGTCAAGAGTTATTGATTTTAAAAGGCTGATTTGACTTATTCTTTGGGAAACTTTTCACTCTTTTGAGAGCCAAGGCGGCTAGGGTTTGGAGAGGAGTTCTTTGCAGCTTTGGGAACACTTCTTCACCAACTTTGATCGATTTTCCTTCATCATAGCATCAAGAAAGCCACCGGTAAGCTAGCTTTGGAGAGGAACCCATCAAGATGTTCAAGTTACCCATCAAGGTCATTATCACAAATTCAAGGGGCTATATTTCCCATGGCATTTACAGATTTCTATTCTTTTATTATTTGTTTTGTAATTTGCCCCATGGAAGACTAAACCTTAGTAGGTATTTGGGCATCTGACCCCTAGGATTCTAATCTTGTATCATTTTTCTTGTGTTTCTTTTTAATCCAAGATTAATTAAGTTTTAATCTTATTTTTCTTAATCCTTGCTTGCTTGATTGGTCTATTGATTTATTTGGGTTACATGATTTGTTCACCTTGGTGAGAGATATGTCTCCCATTAGGGTTAGAACTTCAAGATTAAAAAAGGTTTTAGAAGGTGAGTCAAGAGATAGTGGAGTGTCTCATTTTCCCTCCGATTGATGTATTCTATCTCCATATTACCTAAGCTCTAAGCAACCACATATGGTGTGAGGGGTTGAGACTGAGAGATTTCTCCACTATGACCTTGTAGGGGGATAGGAGCCTTTCACCTAGAAGTACGGTCAGGTCTATCTTTAGAAATCAGATACACCCATTTGGATTCCCTAGAATGCTTTGCGGTCATATGTGGTGAGAGGTGTTGCGACTAAGAGATTTCTCCACTGGGACCTAGTAGGGGACTAATATCAGTGATTTGGAGGCAGGGACTGATTATCTTTGGATTTCCATGACTTAATTAGCTCGGTTTAGGAACACTTGGCAAACCTTGTGCTTAATGTTGAATCCTAGGGAGGGCATCGCTGAATGCCTCATATTCATTTATTGAGACTTCTCTTTGTTTTCACTTTTGCTTACTTGCTTGTGACATTCATCTTTCCGTGAATTAGTTAATATCATCATATTCTTGATCCCGACTAGATAAGTTAGAAGTAGCTATTACTAATACTTTTGTTGCCGATGGATTCTATTACCCTACACAGTGGGTACACTTTATTAGTTGAGCAACTTGTGCACTTGTGGACACAAGCAAGGGATGTGTCAGAGATCACTAGGGATAGATTGAATGAAAAATTATTTCTTTCACAAAAGATTTTTATTAAGAAAGTGTTGAACTAGTTCAAAATGAATAATGTGAAGCCTGTGTTTACCCCTATTGCAATTAAATTTTGATTATCAAAGTATTTGAGTCCGAAAAGAAAGATGGAGAAAAGCTATGTGTTGGAAGTTTGATATTCTAGTGTAGTAGGAAGTACCACTTGATGGTTTGCACTAGACCTACCATTTCTAATGCAGTTAGCGTGGTGAGTCGTTATTCATCATGTCCCGAAATGATGCATTGGGAGGCAATTAAGTGGATCCTTTGTTATTTGAAAAGTACTATAGATGCTTATTTGGAGTTTGGGAGGATTTATAGAAAGTTGGCATATTATGTTGATTTGGACTTTATGGATGACCTTGATAAGAGACATTCTTTGACTAGTTATGTTTTCACTTTAGGTGGATGTGTGATTAGTTGGAAAGCTACCTTCCAATCCACTATTGCTTTGTCTACTACAAAAGACAAATTCATGGCTCTAGCAGATGGCATTAAGGAGGAAATTTGGCTTAAAGGATTGCTTGGAGAGATTTCAACATATGGTGGTCCTACTATCATCTACTATGATAATTAGTGTTATTCACTTGGCAAAGGACTAGATGTATCATGAGAGGAGCAAGCATATTGAAGTCAAATTTTATTTTATTAGATAAGTTATTTCGAAAGTCATCATGGAGATTAAGATTGCTATTGCAAACAGTCACATTGATATGCTCAAGCTTTTAACAATCTCGAAGTTTAGATATTATTCAATGTTGATTTCAATTTTCTTCAATTAACTTTTGTGTTTATGGTGAGATTTCGAGTCAAGGTGGAAATCATTATATATGCCTCGTGTCTCACCTTAATTATTAAATATCTTCGGGTTATAATTGAAATAAGTTTTATGTGTTTCTCTTATCTCACTCTAATTTGAAAGTACATTAGAGGTATATTAGCATACTTTTGTATGTTTTTGTTTAAGTTTGGTTGCTTTATGTTTATTTAAAAACATTTTACTATTTTGATTAAAAGAGTTTTATTCCCTTTGAGAATTTCTCTCATGGTTGTCTTCTTCTTCTTCTTCTTCTTCTTCTTCTCTCTCAAAAATCCTAATAACACACAACAAAAAAATTCATTATAGTAAAGTAGCTTCCTCTTCTGATTTAACTTATCACTAGATATTTAATGCTAAATCACAACATTTCAATGAAGAGGCTTTTAGTAACAAAATTTTATTTTTACAAATCATAAACATTTGTTTTTCTTCCATCCTCTTGTATTTCTTATTTGACATCTATACACTAGGTTTTATTTTTGGTAAATTGGAGTATAATTTTGGCAAGTAGATTAAACTTGACTAGGTGTAATATTAGGACATATATTAAGAAATATTAGCTTGAGGAACTAAGTCTTTCATTTGTATATATACATATAGTTTTCTCTAAGAACTATAGAGAGGAAAAAATTGATCCTTCCAAAATTTTTCACGGTACCAAAGCAAGGTTAGAGCAAATAGAAAAGAAACTAGCTTGATGGATAATGGAGATGCAAATGACAAGAAACCATGTTGATTTGGTTAGGATGGAGGAGTATACCCTAGTACTTTAAATACCCAAGTCTAACTAAAGGAGAAGAACTACGAAGAGTAAGCAACGAACATGAGGACAACCTTGCACACTAAGAAAACTTAGATTCATCTAGAGAACATTGTAAAAACTTCCTTATAATTCCTCTAATTGGTGGGATGATAGAGCATGAGGAATGCTGGGACGTGGTGTAGGGAAAAAGGGCCCACTTCAAGTAGACATGGATAGAGTGGCATAACTCACACCAATGCTAGCTCAAATTACCTTATTTTTTAAAAACAATAACAACAAGGTACATGCTCAAATAGTGACAAGACTGGACTTTCTAATATGAGTGAAGAATAGTCAAGAACCCTGTTTACCATGATAAACAGCCAAAGTAAGTGACCTTAACCAAGAAACTGTAAGCTAAGCAATGTGATAATTTTTAGTTGCTTGATACTAGAGCATCCTATCATATGATGGATGTTATGAATATTTCACAAATGTTTGAGTAATTTTGCTATATCTAGTAGGTCGTAAAATTGGGAAACAAAAAATATCAATTAAGGAAGAGACTATGATTTTGGCCAAAAGTTTTCCTCTGAATTAAGTTGCAACTTTATCTTTATGTCCCAGTTGCATAATGACACAAATTGTATATTTTTATTTATCAGTCAACTATATTTGATACTAGCCTATAGTTATTGGACTCTAATTGACATAAGTGAGCAATAGTAGAGGTTTATGTCTTCAGATCAATAATACTAGAATCAAGGGCTTTTGGTATTACAGGCTTCATCATCCATCAGATAATGTCATTGTCTCTTTGCGAAGAGTAAGTCATGGCAGTGATAACTGGTAAAAAATTAATAGATTTGTGATATTTGGTTTCATGAAGAAAAATACAGAACCATATTTCATACTAATGCTAATAAAGTTGTTAATTTTATTGCATTATGCATTGTAATTTTTACAAAACCCATCAAGTTCCGACTTTATGAGGTTTTGTTTATTTCTTGACTATTATAGATAATTACTCAAGTTTGTGTTGGTATATCTTATGCCTAAAAAGAGTAAGGTAGTAAAATTTCTCAAGAGTTTATTTGTGATAGCACGTACACATTTTGATCAAATGGCAAAAATTATGAGAACTGATAGTGGAACAAAACTTTGTGTATGACTAATTTGATGAAAATGGAATTATCCTTCAAAATTCTTGTGTGGATACTCCATAGCAAAATGGGCAGGTAAAAAAGAAACATAGATGCATCTTGAACATATGTGCCTTGAGATTTTAATGTAGACTTTTGAGGAAAATATGTTCTTACTACAGGATATCTGATTAATTGAATTCTTCCTTATGTTCTTAAAGAAAAAGCCTCATATGATGTACAATTTGTGTAATCTCGTGGCTATAAGCACTTGAGAGCTTATGGGTATTTGTACTATGCTCAATATAAAGGAAACGATAAGGATAAGTTAGGAGCTAGGAATAAGCTGTGCATGCTTGTAGGCTGTCCTTATGAGAAATATAGTTAGTGATTGTTTTATCTAGAAAGAAAGGAGTATTTATATTCTTGAGATGTAGTTTTCTATGAGGAACAATTTCGTTTTAAAAAATGCTTAGAAGACTGTTGATGAACTGTAATCTACTCTTATAAATAAGTATGTTTTTAGTGATGATTTTTGGTAAAGAAGCCAATTGGATCCATGACCTAGACAATACAGCAACATGTTTTTCCACTCATAGCTACTAGTGAAAAAACAACAAGAATAGTTCCTAAAGAAGTTGAGGATAGTGAAAAAGTCAGAGGAAGTAATTTTATGGAGGTATTGCAACAAGATGTAATGACAATACCAATTGTTGAGTTGTTTTACAGTAGGCACAAGGATTTCAGTTTATTTGTTCGCCTACAAAGGTAAATTTATCACACTACCAAGTGCATAGATTTGTCACTCCCAAGCTCAGTGGGCGGACAAACAACCACTTACCTATGAGGTGAACACTCAGCATGTATGCAAGGCCGCAAAACCTATCTTAATACATACTATCTTGACTAATAAAACCAAAATAACATACTTTAATAACAAAAATAACTAGTTTTGGAAATACAAATTATTTCACAAAAATAAAGGAATAAAATTCAAGGCCTACAACCAGAACAAAAGATAACAACTTATTCAAACTAAACTAAGAATCTTGACACTTGACATCCATCGGGAGCTATCCTTTTAACCAACTTTACTTCTAATCTGAGAAGGGGAAAACATAATTTAATGAGCCTCACAAACCAGTAAGTAAACAACTAAAATAATTGGAATTTTACAAAGTTCCAGGCTTTCGGATTTCAAAATAGATATAATAAACCAATGTATATCATTTATCAAAAATACTGCATATAAAACCAAGAAATTCAATAAAGAAAACAAACTAAAACTTAGCAAGATATCAAACCATATGTCACCCAAACTATGTCTAAAAAAAATATCATAGATGATTTATTTATACTCAATGACCCAAGTTAGAATTCCATATGTCATTTGTTTATCCTTGGTGACCCGAACCAAATTATCGGTTGTCGTTATTGTTTCACCAATAGAATTGTGTGAAACTATAGTTTCATTTTTTCCTCTTTATTACAGAGGTGCATATTGACATGGTCAGTGTTGGACCCGTCAATGTTTATTTCATAGTTTATTTGGAGACTACATATAATTATATCAAAATATCTAGGTGTCCAAAACATCAATAAAAAGCAGAAGTCAGATGCACCATAAGTTGTCAAAATAACAAACATATATATATATATATATATCAGAATATAATTCAAAATTTTCCAAATCTTTATTAAAGCAGGAATACATAAAATGTTCTCAGGATCCCATTTTTCATTGAAAATAATCCAATTGTTTTCAAATTAAATAACTTAACAAATAAATTGTATAAAATAACAAATAATTGCATAGTTAAATAATTCAAAAAACACAATAAATAAGTAACATATAATTATTAAAAATAAATAAGTAATATTAATCAAGCTAGTAATTTTGGAATTGTAGGAAACTAAACTTTATATGTGTTTACATATAACAAAAATTATATGTTGTATTACTTAACTAACACCCAGAAAAATTTCAATTAAGGAAATAAATATCAGATATCAATTAAGGAATCCATAGCTAAGCATAGGTCAGACACATCAAGTATCTTAACATTATACTACAAAACTAATTATCAAGCCAATTTGCTCAAATCCATCTCTACATGTATAGTCAGAAACCACCTACCTTTTACCCCTTGTAGTGGAGCTCTCCACAACCTTCAAGATCACCTCCAAGCCCCACCAAGCAAACAAATATGGTAAAGGAAGACTTGAACTTAGCTTCTTATGAGACCACAATCAGAAAATCAAACATGGTAGGTAGCGCTGATTAAGGAGACACGGCGTATGGGTTAACACCAAATCAATGGTAGTTATTGGGGAGAGATAAGAAAGGATCTCATCAAATAAATAAAATGAAAATAAAAATTTAATTAATTAACTAACAACTAGGATTAAAATAGATGGGGTCCACATAGATCTAAGCAATGTACTACATCTTACCTTCACCATCTGAGTAATCAAGTAAATGTCCTTATCTCATAGCTCAATATGTAATATCTAACAAATTTATAATCAGGCATAGATGCTTCTCAATGGAAATAGCTAAAAAAAAGTAGAATTTGTAAGAAATTCATATATTTGTAGTATTTCAAAATAGCAAAATTCAATGAAGCAAGAAATTAGTACTCCTAGAAATGGATCTTGTCTCTAGAAGATCTACTTCTTGGGAAGAAAGCTTTGGGATACAAGTGGAGTTACAAGATCAAATACAATTTGGACGGATCTATTTAATGGCACAAGGCACAATTGGTGATCCTTGGCAATACACAGGTAAGGGGACATTGATTATTATGATACATTTACATTGGCTACAAAGTTAGTTACAATACTCATATTTTTGGTAGTAGTGATGAAAAGGAAGTGGTAAGTATGCCATATGGGTGTATATAATGCTTTCCTTCATGGAGACTTGCAAGAAAAAGTATACATGCATTTACAACTGGGATTTATTTCTCAATATTCTAGAAAGATTTGTCAACTGCAAAAGTCATTACTTGGTTTTTGATAGACAC
The DNA here is from genome assembly GCF_009730915.1 of Dioscorea cayenensis subsp. rotundata. NCBI lineage: Eukaryota > Viridiplantae > Streptophyta > Magnoliopsida > Dioscoreales > Dioscoreaceae > Dioscorea > Dioscorea cayenensis. The sequence continues at coordinate 7,018,393 of NC_052476.1, read as the reverse complement.
CTACATACTAATTCCCCAAGTTAACCTCAGCTCAATATGTAATATCTAACAAATTTATAATCAAGCATAGATGCAAAAGTCATATGGGTATTAATCACTATTCACACATAGCAAGGCTAGAGTTATGGTGACTATTCTTGTTTATATAAATGATTTAGTCATTATGAGGAATGCTAGTGGTGATATGTGAATTTTAAAAAATATCTCAATATATGCTTTCATATGAAGGATGCTTGGTGCTATGAAATACTTCTATGATGTAGCTAATGGATTAAAGACAATGTTTTTTTGTCAAAGGAAGTATGTTTTAGATATTATTTTTGAGGCAAGATTTCTCAAAGACAAGGCATCCAGCTTTTCATATTAAGCAAAATCATAGTTTAGTGCATATACAAGCCAATTGTTGATGGTGAGAAGTATCAATGATTGAATGGGCACTTGATCTACATGTCTATCACTCAACCAAAACTATGCCTTTGTGTGCATAACCTTTTACAGTTCATACAACAACCTTATATAAATTACTAGGGGTAACCTTGAGGACTATGTGCTACCTTGAGGGATAACCTAGACAAGACATATTTCTTCGAGGTTATAGTTATATATAGTTTATGCATTCTGTGATCAGATTAGGCAAGTTATTCTATGATGTGACCCTCACTTACTAGATATTTTGTGTTACTTCGGGATTTTTAGATTTATTGGAAGATGAAAGAATAACAACACATCATTCTTGAGATAAACTAAAATATAATACAATGCTATGGTCATCATGTGTTATGAGCTAAAATGTCTTAAGAGTATACTCCGAGATCTAAAAGTGCAATATCCTCATCTAATGAGATTTTATTGTGATAGCAAGATGCTATTCACAATGTGGCTAATCAAATTTTCACAAAAGGTCAAAACACATCGAAGATGATTATCACCATGTTTGTGATATAAAATAATCTAGTAACATGGCTACATATCATGTTTGTAATTATCACCAACTTGAAAACTTATTGCAAAGGCTCTTAGCAAGAGTCAATTTCAATACCTACAACACAAATTAGTTATTCATCAGCTTCATGCACCAACTTTAGGGAAGTATTGGGCATGTAAATAGTAAGTTGTTTTCTTTCTAAATTGTGGTATATTTTAAGTAAGTAAACCAGACATGATTAGGTTTAATATTCACAGTGATATTAGTAGAGATTGCCTTGGGTTACCAGCTCTATAATATATATATATATATACATGATTATCTCTGAGAAAGATAGAGAGAAAATACCTGATCCTCTCAAATGTTCATCTCTAGTGCTATATTTCTCGAAAAATAGTTGATTTGAAGTTTCCTAAGGAGTAATAAATTAGTTTACTAATAATTTATAATGAATGCACAAGGAAAATTTATATGTTTTATATTTTACTTCACAAAGGCTAACCAATAGTAATGGATATGATAAATGTTATTTAATATAAATGTATCATAGTAACACACATCCTTTTTTTTCATCATAAGCCTTACCAAATCTACAAAGGAAATAATTAATTCTTTGTGCACCATATTTTTCTAACTGAATTTAAATTATCTTTGAAAACATATATACATAATTATATTCAAAGAATTTACTTTTTATTGAGATATTGACAACACTCCAACCACTCGAATGATTTAGTGTGTGTAACTCCACAAGTATACTGGTCATCAAGTAATATCTCATGGGTGGGCACGAGGGTCGTATTCCTTAGGGAATGGCGAGAGGCTCCTATTGCTTCCTTTTCACTTAATCAATAACCTAAATATCTATGGTGTCTGTTAGATCTACTTCTACAAATTAATTAATGAAATACAATTGAGGATCATTAAGTGCAATTGGAGGGAGTAGAAGTATCCGTATTGGAATCCCTCTAACAATTACTTGTCTCAAAAGAAATGACAATTGTGATCTATTGTTGGACCGGGGGAATTCAGAGGCCTATTGGTCCCAATATCTTGGAAACCAGGTCTAAAACACTAGAAACTTTAAGATGAAATCTCTTCCACCCCAGCCTCCTATGTCCGCCTTAAGTTCAAGAACACATCTAAAAAAGATAATAATTCTCTATTCCAAAAATCTAGCATTACATAATCTCTTAGAGCGTGTATAGATCTAACAAGGCATATATATCCTAATGAGTGGGTAATATCTTCCTTACAACATCAACAAGATAACATTAAACAATCATGTATTGAATCACAATCAACTAGAAAGATAAATAAAATTGCCAGTAAAAAGGTTCACAATCAAGAGTCAATGTACATAGACATACGCCAAATTGGGTCCTATGGATCAAGAATAAAGATTAAAAATAATGAAATATCCACAAGAAAAGAATAAAAGAATCCTAAAATTAACTACCTCCAATAGGTTTCTAATCATTAAGGTTGAGAAAATCCCAAGATCGTCATGACAGTTCCGAATCTCTTCTAGCGCACTCCAATATCAATGTACATTAAATCTCCCTTGAGAAAGCTCTTTGCAATCTATTGAAATAATGATGAATCTCATCTCTAGCCGCCAAGGTCTCCAAAAATCCAACCACCTCTAACCAAATTCGGTAAAAGAATTCCCCCAAATTGTAAAACCTAGGATCCTTTATAACCCAAGTCCGCCACGGCCTCACCACGCTCATTGTGAAAGCTTTGGCGAGTAAATTCTATTTCTTGGTCCGCAAGTCGCGTCCTAGCATGGTCTATTTCACCATTGTATGAATTGGCCATGGGCATTATAATCCACAATGGCCATTGTGACTTTTGTGTTGTCTTCTACGGCTCCACACTGGCACGGCTTAGTCACGGTCATGATGGAAGTGGACAACGGTCATGGTTAGATGTCACCACAACAGTTGTGAGCCTTGACGGTGCTCTGGTTTAGCAAGTTGAGTTGTTTTGCTTCAAAAACCCTCCATATTCAGTTCTTTAGCCCTAAGATGAAATAAAAAGCCCATACTAAACAAGAAAATAAAATTTTGTACTAGTTTGATGCTAAACATGTAAAATCTGATACTACGTGTAATATAACTAATATATAATATATGGGGTTTCAAGCAAATATCAGATATCTAATGTGGAATGCTATTGGCTATGTTTTATGAAGAAAAAATCATTTTAGGTAGCGTGCCATACCTATATACTAACTATACCATGAAATAGTTAAAAAAATTTACTCAAAATATTCAGAAATTGGCTTTTTCTTGAAATTAACTATCATCTAAATCATTCACAACCATATTTTAATGTTCTAAAAAAATCAAAATGATATGAAGAGGGAATCATAAGAAAAGTTTTTATAAATATATGCACATAATAAATATAAATAAATTTTTTAAGTCAAAATTAATGGAAACAAAATTAGATTGTGCATATGATAAAGTATGCCATAATAATTTGATAACGTTTATATATTTGGAAATATATGCACATAATGTATTTCTAATATAAGTGCATCCAATAAACAAATCAGATTTACATGTTTAATGTATTGATGTACTACTTTTCAAAAAAATTTAGATTTTTTGCAAATTTTTTTATATCCAATGGTCATTTGGTATTGTGTAAATTTTAAGTTATCCTACAAAATAATGATTTTGTGGGTTTCAATGAAAACTACTCAACATTGAATATAAATCTTTTAAATTTTTATTAGATATAAAATTGTATTCATTATATTGACATAATATTAACTATGTTACAGTTAGAATTTTAATGATACTATCAAGGAGTATCAAAAACATATGTATGCTATATAAATATCATTATGACACTATTCTTGAAATAAAATTTAAAATAAAATGTAAAAAAATATAAATCTAGCAAGTCCCTTGTGTGTAGGAATGCAATCACAACAAATTTGAAGATGTCCATATTCGAATAGTTGCAATTTCACATAATATTTATCAATCACTGATTTATGCATCCACAGGTAAATCTAATAAAGTTTGCTCCAGTATTTAAGCCATAGGAGGATCATCTTCTTCAATCATAGATCATTTTATTCTATGGAAGACCATTCATCTTAAAAGATAGTTTTTTCAAAAACTAATTAGCGTGCTAAATCTATAGAACTTAATGAATCATGCAAATAGTACTGTATTTAGAAACAAAATTTAAATAGAAAATATGCTATAATAAATATATATATTTTGCACTATATTAGCTGCAATTTGTATTTTACAAAATTTTAAATCAAAATATCTAGAAAACACCACGGAAACATATTCGAGGAATGCTCTATTTCTAAAATAATTAGCAACACATTAATTTTTACATTATGTCAATATTTTCAAAACTACCTTCATATATATAGAACTCAACATGAACTTGTTATTTCAAACATTAGACTTCAATGGCGGACGAACTTCTTTTAGGGGCTGAAATATATACATATATATATATATCACATAGATAATACTAATATTTCCAAAACCTTGGGCGGTGGCCCGCCTGCTCCCTTGAGATCCACCACTATCAACCCTTTTATGAATCATGATTTTTTATATTTCAAGAAAAACATATAAAGTCTACTTTTAAGATTGCTCACACTTAAGGTTGTTAGGCCCGGCCCGAGCATCGATCCTGCCAAACCTAGGGGTCAGGGGTCGATGGGTTCGACCGGGTCGAACCGGGGTTGAACCGGGATCAATAATAAAATATAAAAATATATATTATAATAATTAATAATTAGAAAATAATCAAAATATAATATTAAAAACCATAATTATAATATAAAAATATACAACTACTTATATTTAATATCCAAATTCATTTTATACTCATAACAAGCACACATCAACCTAATAAAATAATCAAAAATACACACTCAAAGCAACCATCGTCAAAATATAACAAGCACACATCAACCTAACAAAAAAATAAAAAATACACACTCATAGCAACCATCATCAAAATATAACATGCACACATCAACTTAACAAAAAAATAAAAAATACACACTCAACCTAACAAAATAATGAAAAATACATACTCAAAACAAGCATCATAAAAAATAACAAGTACATGATTTAAAGTTTAATTTCACACAAAAACAAACACATCCGGACATACCAATCAAATTTTAAAGATAACAAAATAGTCACAAATACATAATCCAAAGATACAACAATTACCAAAGTATTCAAATACAACTAACAACAATACGACATAAAGTTTAATTCCACACTCAAAAGTCAAAACAAGCACATACCAATTATAACAAAATAGTCACAAATACATAATCAAAAGATTTACCCAAGTATTCAAATAGACAAACACAACTAACATGAGTTAGGTCCATGAACTTGGGATCAAAACTCAAATTAATATCATCATTTCCATCAAATCTTTGATCAAAGCTTGCAAATTTACTTCTTCTTGGATATCCACGTCATCTAATAAACAAAATAAAAGCCATTTATTAAAAAAAGCTTGTTATCAACTATATATTTAATATTAAAAATTTTGCTAACCTTGACCATGACGATCATCAAATATAGGAATAGCATCATCTCCATAAACATTATCATCCATGATTTCTTCATAATCAAGTTCGGGAGGACATTCATCTTCCGCTACCCAATAATCCGTCTTATCGATACAATCATAATCAACCGGATCATTGCTCCTTTTCTTGTGTTGATGTCTATGTATATTTTAAAATATAAGAAATAAATTTATCTAACTAAAAATAACAAAATTATAAATGAGAACATGTAATGTTAATACCTTTGTCGTAAACGTAAGTTATAAGTCACATACACAAGATCATTTAACCTTTGATGCTCCAATTTGTTCTTTCGTTTAGTGTGAATGCGCTCAAAGAGACTCCAATTACGTTCACATCATGATGAAGAAGCAGTTTGACTAAGGAGTCGAATAGCCACTTTTTGCAAGTGAGGCGCACTATGTCCAAATAATTTCCACCATTCATCTACAAAATGTATGAAAAGTTTAAAATATATTAGTAAATAACAAGATATAATTTAAATTAACATTTAACATCAAATACAATTTGAAATGTAGAACTAACCTGGTTGCATATTTTTAGATGCCGGCAAAGCGGATTCACGACTAAAACTCCCTAATCGATCTCGATATATTTTGATCTCCTTCATCGCCTTCTCACTATTGCTACATATGCTTCTTTGCTCTAACAAGTCAAGTAGGCCTTACATTACTTCTGGAGTTTCTACAAACGTGCTTTCATCATATAAAAAAGCGGGGTTGAGAAAATAGGCGGCCGCATGAATGTTGCGCCAAAAATGCTTATCCCATCTTTCATCGACAATTTTGATGTAAGGATCAAACAACCTTTGCTTGTCTCTAAAGATAGACATGATTCCTTTACGAATTCTAAACATCCTCTCATAAACATAACCAAGAGATGGCTTCTCATCGCCATCCACAACACGAAGTATCTTAATTATTAGAGCAACTATTTTCACCATCAACAAGCAATCATCCCAAAATTTGTTGTCCAAAATAATAGAACAAACCAATTTACCAATGGCGGATTTGGACAATCTATGACAAGTATAGTATTTGTCGGTCACCAAAGCTTGCAAATCATGTTTGTGATCATAAACACTTTTTAGAGTGATAAAAACGGTAGCGAAACGAGTTGCTCCCGGGCGCATAATTTCTTTCCAACCCAACCTTTTTCTTAACCAACTCAACAAATAAATATAGTTGTACATAAAAATGGTTACTTTAGAAGCCCGTGAGGCAAGGTCAACCATATGATCCATCTTCCCAATGTCTCTCAAAATCAAATTTAGGTAATGTGCGGCACAAGGAGACCAATAAATGTGATTATATTTTTCATGCAATAGTCTTCCTGCGATGACGACAAAATATATCAAATTAGTTTAGAAAGAAGCATGGTTAAGTAAACAATATAAAAATCTATAACTAATAAAATAGCAAGCAAGCTAAATATTTTAAATCACATATATGCGGCAACATAATTACTAGCATTATCTGTCACCAAATGTACAACATTTGAAGGCCCAACCCATTCCATAATCTCTGAAAACAAATTCATCAAATTTGTGGCATCCTTAACGATATCCGATGCATCAATAGATTTTATGAAGGATATGCCATTAGGACAATACACTAAAAAATTGATCAAAGTTCTTTGTCTTTGATCACTCCAACCATCACCCATAATCGTGCATCCAGAAACTAGCCCAATTGCTTCTAAAGTTATCAACAAGAAACTGACATTCCTTTTTACAATTCTTTAATAAATGAATCCTCATATCATTATAAGATGGGCCTTTATATCCAGATCCAATCCCAGCAATGGCATCCAGCGCTACCTGAAAATAAGGTGACTTCAATGCATTAAATGGAATGCATGAATCATAAAACCACCGTGCAAAAGCCATATGCGCCTTTTGAATTGCTTGCTTGTTCGCAAATGCACTCTTGATTCCTTGTTGAGACTCCGGGGTTGTCCTTGGAACCAGAAATTTTTCAATGGAATCTTTGGCCTTCCATTTTTCCCAAAGATTTTTCTATTGTTGTTGTCTATTGTTGTGACTTCATTAGAGGATTAAATTCTTGAACATCATCTTCTTCAACTTCTTCATATGCATCATCAAATGAATCTTTCTCCTTTTGTTTTGATGAAGTAAGAAACCCACGCCATTTGCTTGCGAACATCATCGAGAACTTTTTTACAAGCCGCAATATTTCCCCGAATGCAAGCTAGGTGATACTTCATTCTATTAATTCCACCACCTTGATATTTTGATCCACAATAAAGGCATGAGAAAATCTTTTTCCTTGTGCATTATTAGACACATTAAAATGGTCCCAAGTAGGATCAGTCTTCAAACGAACATTGCCACTTGAACAACTAGAAGATTATGTATTGCCGGCCTCTGGATCCTACACATAACAAAATCAACCAATATATGTTGTCAATTTATAGTGTGATCTCTATTGTGATACATGTTTATGAAATATGTAATCTCAAATATTTTTTTTAGGCACATGATGTACTCATAAATTTTAAAACAAAAATGAACAATGAAAAAAATCTTACCATATGTCGTGAGCAAAATTAGAGTAACAAAAGCCTCTTTTTAGATGTTCACCCTTTTCTAGAACCTACAAAGATGTTATCTTATAAATGTGAGGTGAAGCCAAATTATAAAAAAATAATCAATATACCAAAAGACAATTCCCACTTTATAATCTCTATGCAATCACACAAGAAAGTTTAATATTTGCACGGCAGCGCCCCTGGAAGAAATGTTTTTTGGCACTTTAGTTAAAGATTAATTTTTCCTATATTTTTTCTGTAAAATAGATAGGATGAATGTATCATACGACCTTTCTAATTAGTAATTCTCATGCAATACATATAGATAATCCTCATTATGTATCATGCATTTATTCATAGGATAATTCAATATCTAACTATATTATCGTCATGTAGTGCATTCACTAATCCTTTAAAAAAAATCATTAGTTACCTTAATCTAACAAACTGAGCAACACTTATGAGTTGTGACCATTGACCAGGCAAGCATCTTCCAAGAAATCAAGAGTAAGGAGATCTAAAACAACAAAAATAAAACAAGGATTACAAGATCTTCAAAGCATGGTACAAGATTACCTGTCATTCAAAAAAATCTCTCAAAACTGTCAACATAATCTAGATGAATCTCTCAAAGCATGGTACAAGATTATAAATCTCTTACCGGGAGCAAGCACGAGGTTGATGGAGTCACCGGAGCATCATCGAAGTTTGATGGAGTTGGCTGAAGAGAAGGCTGCTAGATGGAGCCATGGAGGAGGACTGGAGTCTTTTGAGGGTTGAAATTTGAAACTTGAAATTTCACAAAGAAACTAGGGGAAGCTTGAGTTGAAACTTGAAAGCTCTAAATTTTCTTAACTTTATGACCCGGTTGACCCGGCCGAGTCAACCGGTTCACTATTGAACCGGCCGGGTTACCGGGTTCACACTGAGTCTTCATACACCCGGTTCAATGGGGTATGCCCGGACCGGCCACATGGCCGGTTCCCGGTTTTTCCGGTCGAACCGGCCGGGCCGGTCCGGGTTTGACAACCTTGCTCACACTACATAGATACACCTATAATTTTTATTTTGTAAGCATTTAAATACTATATTCTCTTATAATTTCATTTCCTAATATGAATATTATAATTAGACTAAAGTATAACTAAATCAAATTAAATAAATGAGTATGGTATTGAAAACTCTATATCTTCCTTTTTCCATATTGTTCAAAATGGTGTTTTAGAGTGATCAAACGAACAATATATTGTCGATACAATCAACATTGAAAACAAACATGAATTAAACTTATATCATTATTTAAATAAATGATAATACTTGCATGATAAATTCTTAAAAGTAAATAACTTTGATAGTTTAATAGTATTTATTAAAGATTTCTTTAAAAAATATTAATATTTAATCTTGTACTTTTTTTAATTATATCTTTTATAAAGAGTATGACATAGTAAATGATTTAAAACATGTGCATCAATAAAATTTTATGAATGTCTTTCCAATTTTATTATGATTTATCACAACTTCATAAATAAGATGTTCTTTTGTTATTAAAGTCTTTTCTTTCAATAAATCATAAATTTTTTTGTAATTTTGGCCACCATATATTTTTAGTCAAAATAGCTCATCAATTTTTCAATCAAATTGTAGGAAACATGAATTTCTTTCTAACAAGAAATTAAAATTTAGAAAAATAAAAATATTAATAATTTTCTGCTCAATGATTACCAGATCATTCAACTATATTGTAAAATTAATTTAAAACATGGTGAACAATTTTTATCTCAAATTTTTATAACTTAATATTCTATAACAAACAAAAAAGATTTTTTACTTTTATGTGAATCGAAGAACAAATGGTCCCATGAATAGTGATGCTCGGTTATCAAAGGTAGTACCTTAACATATAAGTTATATTATTCATACATATATATGAGACGATGAATTATAGGTATAAATACGAACTTATTTAGGTGTTTGAATGTTGGCATTAACCTCATTTTCTAGACATTCAAAGTAACATATGAAGTGTAAAATTTTGAGGAGGTCACCCAACTGTGACCTTTTTTTCAATTTCGGTATCCCAACTTTAAATTGAATATAAAGATACCTAAGTATGATATGTTTTCACCGGCAGGTAACTCACAAAATTTTTGGGCCATATGCGCTGACGTGGAGGCCAGAAATGTCCCAATCATCAACCAGAGTTTATAAAATTATTACCATATGTGTTGCTTTTCCAAGTCAGATCGACTTAAACAATCGGGCTTGCCAGGTCATCACTTGATGTCCACCTCAACTAGGGTCACGGGTGAAACGAAGATGGCCAGGCGTTAGTAAAACCCCTTCTCCTCAAGAAATGGCAGAGGCATACAACATAGCTTCCATCATTCTAGTGTCTGAGAAGGCGACAAAGGAGGAGCATTGACAAGTAGGGTTTTCAGTTGGTTTGGTGCGACTGGGGAGAGAGAAAAGAGTACTTTACTCGCCATCGATATTGAATGAAGTAGAGCTCACCGATGAAGATGGCCGTCAACTGGGAGGTACAATAGCAATCAGATCAAGCCCTACCTTACTAGTAAGTGTCTCCGAACCACTTAGCTATACACCATGTGAAGTGTTTGTCAACTTTGTTTCAAAAGAAAGCTTGTGAAATTTGAATTGTAGGATGAAGTAAGTTTATGTTTGGAAAGAAAGATTGTGAAGTTTGAACTGAAGGTTGAAAAGTTTATTAGGGTATGTAGGGTTTGTAATGTTTTAGGATGGAATGGAGGGTAACAATTTGTGATTTGTTTCTTTTTCAGTTATGGAATTATTTTTATTTTTTTCTATGTTTTCTTTGGGTTTTGAAATTGAGGGTTTGATTTGTCATCAAATATGATCTTTGTTTGTTCTTTTTAAAGGAATTTTAGATGTTTAAATACCTTTATTCTTCTTTATGAGGTTAAGATCATGTTTTTTGAATGTTTGTTCTTCCTCATCAATCCCCATTTGATATCTTTGATTTTTCTTTTATATTTTAGAATTTTAGGTCTCTGTTTTTTTCAATTATGTTTATGCCTTTTGGAATTGAGGTTGTGCTACTTTTGGAGTTGAGGTTGTCCTGGTGAATGATTATACATTAATCATAAAACATGATTTTTAATTTTTCAATATATGTTTGCTGCATTGTATATGTCTCTATCAGTTAATCTTTTGGAAATTATGATTTTCACTTTTGCTTATGGTACCTGCAATTAAGATGATGTTGATTAGTATTTCTTGGAAAGATGGTTTTGATGTTTGATTAGATGGAGGAAATAAAATAGTTATCGAAATTTAAATCTTTATCTTTGTTTGTTGCATTGTGAAATTTTAGATCTTCAACTGCTTTATTCTACTTTATGAGGTTGAGATCATGTTTTTTGAATGTTTGTTCTTCTTGATCAATCCCCATTTTATATCTTTGTTTATTCTTGTTTTTCTAGAATTTTAGTTCTCTGGTTTTTTCAATTAAGATTATGCCTTTTGGAATTGAAGTTGGGCTGCTTTTGGAATTGAAGTTGTGCTGGTGAATGATTATATTTGGTGTAAATATCAAAATAGTCCCTCTATTTTGTGTTTTCCACCCTTTTGGTCCTCGTATTAGCACATTTTCATCCTTTAGCTGTAAAATCTGTCTTTTTCGTCCTTGTATTTACACATTTTTATGTCATTTTTGGTCCCTCCAGTTCATCAATTGGAAGGACCAAAAGGGTAGATCCGTCAATTGGAAGGACCAAACGAATATAAATGTGCAAATACGATGACCAAAAATGGCGGGATTTTATATTTGAAAGACTAAAAAGGCGGAAAACGTAAAATAGAGGGACTATTTTGATATTTTGACCATTATATTTTGATCAAAAAACAAGATTTTTATTTTTTTCTATATATGTTTGCTGCCTTGTATATGTCTCTATTAATTAATCTTTTGGAAATTATGATTTTTACTTTTTGCTTATGGTATCTTGGAATTAAAAAGGTGTTGATTAGTATTTCTTGGAAAGATGGTTTTGATGTTTGATTGGATGGAGGAAATAAAATAGATAGGTTGTTTTTTATAACCTTTTGAACTATTCATGATGGTGCCAAACTTTAAATCATCCATATGGCTTAAATCATCTTTGTTGATATTTTTTCATTCTGAAGATGCCATGTAATATCGAAGCGTATTTTGTGGATCCTTTTAATTTATTACACTGCAGTGAAACGCCATCTGATGGAAATGTGTGTTATTACATAGTGGATACTAATGTTGAATTATAGTGTGTGTTATTACATGTTTTTAATTTATGACACACTTCTTTATAGTGCCAAACGCTGAATTATTCACCGTAAGGCTGCATTACATGGTGGATGAAATAGAAGGTTTTGCTGGTTATATAAACTACTATTGTGCTAACCAAATTTCCAAAATAGAGCTAGTAAGCATGGCTAGAGAATTTGGTTTGGATGTAGAAGGATCTTCTCTATGGCTGTTAGATGGAAAGAGTGGTGATGGAGGTTATAAAGAGGTAAAGACTAATATTTATGCCCTAACAATGGCTCTGTCTGTGGGATATAATAGGAAGGTTTGTGTCTATGTTAGACTTCCCAGTGGTGTGAAATATGTTCATCAAACTAGTGGGATTGCACTATTGGAATATAAAGAGCATGAAGAAGAGGAAGCTGTGGATGATGCACATTTGGAAGAAATTATTGTAAGGGGGTGTAAAAAGAAGAAAAATGTGGATGAAGAGGACGATCTCCATGATTCAGATTATAGCTTCAATGATGAGATAGAGGAAGAAGAAATTGTCAATGTTGTAAGGTTTACAACATATACTGATATTGGTGGTGATGATGCACATGTGGAAGGAGATGTAGAATTAGAATCTGATTATGGTGTTTTCAAATGAACTCCACTCCTGTTCTTCAATAGATGAAAAGTCATTGGTCCAAAATAAGCCTAGATATTCTGAGTTTAATGATGAAGTAGACATGAAGAAGCCCCACTTCAAAATTGGGATGAAATTTAGGGACTTTAAATAGTTTAAATAGGCTGTCAAAAATTATGGAATAAAAAATAGATATGTCATGAACTTTAGGCCTAACACTAAGAAAAAATACAAGGCATACTATAAAAGAGGTTGTCCATTCTACCTTTGGGCCTCACCAATGGTGAAAGACCAAAGCACAGTTCAAATAAAGTCTGGAATTCTAGAACGTGAATGTTGTAGAGAGCACAACAATAGACATGTTAATGTAGACTAGATAGTATGGAATTATCTTGAACAATTTAGGGTTGATCCGAGTTGGAAAATTGCTGGAATTGTACAAGCTGTCAAGAGTAACTAAGAACTAGATATTAGTAGGCTAAAAGTCCTATAGGGCAAAGTGCATTGCAAAAAGGTATGATGCTTGAAAAAATTTTATTTCAATTCCATGAATGTTCACATTATTTTGCTTGTTTCTTTGTTTTTTTTCATAATTGAGTATTGACTTAATTGTTATGTGTTTTCATTTTTTATGAAGAATCATAGATGGTGATGAAGAGTCACAAATGATGATATTATATAACAATAGAATTGAATTGATGAGGACACACCCTGGGTCATCAATTGTTATTAAGTGCAGTGATTTAGTCTTTGAAGGTATGTATGTTTATCTAGCTCCACTTGGAGCTAGCTTCTTGGCAAGTTGCAGGAGATTAGTTGCAATTGATGGATGTTTTTCAAACGGGGTTATATTGGGGCCATCTCCTATATGTTGTTGGGATAGATGCAAATGACTACATCTATCCCAATTTCATGGGATGTTGCAAGGAAAGAAAACAATGATAACTGGACATGGTTTCTACAATTTCTTCTGCAGGACTTGAGGATTGTGGATAGCAACCAATGGGCATTCATGTCTGACAGGCAAAAGGTAAGATATTTTTTCAATAAAATTGATTTATTTAAGAATACATTTAAATGATTCCAGAAATCTAGAAATCCAATTTGTGTAGCATTTAAATAGAAATATATGTTGTTCTTAGATTACATGCTTTAAAGAGATTAAATGTTTGAAAAGACATGTTAGAGGCATGTTGTCTATACATTTAAATGTTTTAAATACAAATTGTGTATGCATTTAATTATTGTTCTAAGATTACATGCTTGAAAGAGATTAAATGTTTGAAAAGACTTGTTAGAGCCATATTGTATCTGCATTTAAATGTTTTAAATCCAAATTGTGTATGCATTTAATTATTATTCTGAGATTACATGCTTGAAAGGGATTAAATGTTTGTAAAGACATGCTAGAGGCATGTTGTTGGTGCATCTAAATATTTTAAATCTAAATTGTGTATGCATTTAATTATTGTTCTGAGATGTCATGCTTGAGAGAGATTACATTGATCATAAGTCCAAATATTGTTCTAATTTTTCAATTCATTTATTTTACTACTTCTTGCACAACATTCTAATGTTCATGTTCTGTTGTGCCCATGGGGTATGGTGTGACCTTCACTTCACTCTTTTGTCCAAAAACTGTAAACATTACGGACTAATGCCTACAGTAGCAAAATTGTTCTCAAATAGTGAGCGTAAGTATTGTTTTAGGCACATCCATACCAATTTCAGAAAAACTTAGGGGCAAGGTACTAAAGGACCATCTTTAGTCATGTGCTAGTGCAACCTACAACTCAGCCTTTGAGAGAGCAATGGAAGGTCTAAAAAAGATGCCATTGGGTGGGTTTTGAGTACATGAAAAAAATTGAACCTAAGCATTGGAGTAGGTCACATTTCAAACCAATATTTAAATGTGACATTCTCTTGAACAATTTATGAAGAGGATCCAAGGGCATTTTCACAATGAATGAAATAATCAAAACACAATTAATGAAGAGGATCCAAAGAAGAAGATATGCAATGCAAAAAGTGACAACCACCCACTGCCCCAAAATAGCGAAGAAACTTGAGAAGGCAAAACGATTAAGTTGGCTATACAACAGTACATGGTCTGGTGGAGATAAGTACCAAGTATTAGGCCCTAATGGGCAATTTGTAGTGTACAAGAGAGAATGCAAGTGTTCTTGTAGAAAATGGTAGTTTAGTGGCATACCTTGTAGTCATGCAATACTAGTCCTATATTATAATAGAGAAAAACTAGAGGATTACATTGACCCATGTTACAGTGTAAGAACTTTCTTGACAACCTATAGGCATATATTAACCCTAGAAATGATAGAGACTCATGGCAAAAGAGTGATGATGGGCACATCATCACCCCCACACACACACACACACACACACACAAAACCTCTGAGCAAGAGGAGAGGTAGAGAAAAAAAAAATTTGATGAGAACAATGGCTTCACCAAAGGAAAGGTATCTAAGAAGGGAGTAAAGATGAGGTGCAGCATTTATGGTAAAGCATGACACAATAAGAGATTTCATGGAGTAAATCATGCACACTTGGTTATTTTAGTGATATTTTACTGAATATTTTAGATTGAATTTAATTATATACTTATGTCTGCTTGGGAAACATAAGTATTTCAAGTGGCCATAAAGGACCAAGCCAGGCAAAACCTGTTAATCAACACAAACAAAATGACATACTTTCAAGGCATGGTAGACTAATTGGTGATTTCTGTGCAAATTAAAAGCATGAGGCTAATTTCCATTTTTTATAATATGTTATATGAAGCTGAGTTTGATAACTGTCCATTTTATTTGGTTTCCCAACAATTGTAGTTTTTTACAATACCTATTCAAGCGCATGGGCAACAACTACAATGTTTAGTGAAAATACCAACGAATCACCTCAAGAGCCTAGATCACAAGTTAGTGCATGTAGAATTACTTAATTGTATATGTTGGGTATTAGGCTCATTTATTGTTGTAGTAATATGTTTTTTTTTATTTAATATGTGAATATAGGTGGACAGTGTTTAAGTGGAGAGATTACATATGGGCTCACTTGCTAAAGAAACTCAAATGAGTAGGCCAAATCTATGTTGAAAAGGTACCACAAAAATAGGGAAAAAATTATAAGGGATCTACATCAAGTGAAAAACAAGGTGTAGAGTATCCTATACAACACGTTAGTGTTTTTAACATGTGTACTCTAGAGGATATCATGGACTCATCGTGAGGGTATTTACTTATAAAAACTTCTAAACATGTGTAGGTGGCTCAATCATGGACAAATCCTACAACAAAAATATCAATTGGTACATCAATTATTCTTGTGGTAAGGTTTCAAGTGAAACAAAAAGAAATTAGAGATTGCAATACAACTGGAGGTACTGACAAAAAAAGAAATATATGGATGCCACTAGAAGTTGGACCCATTACTAGTGTATCTAATCCTTACAGAAAAGCTCCTTGAGATACACATTTGTCTAGTGAATTCTTGTTTTATGTTTTTTGTAAGTAAAGCTAAATTTTTGTGTTAATATGTATCAATTTTATAAGCACTATTCTATAGTGTCTTTTCTTTTTAATATACTGATATGCAGTCAAACTTACTACCATGTTAATTTTCAGTTTTAATATAATGATTTCATGAATGCTTTTGGGATTGTTATTTTAATTTTAATTAAACTATGATTGCAGGTTTGTATAAATTCGCAGATGCAAGAAACCTGATATACAATTATATTTCTTCCAATGAAAATTATTACAATTAAATTAATTGTTTAATTCATTGTATAGGTTTGTAGGATGCAGCTTCCAATGGAAATTATATAGATTTGCAAGTTTGTATAGATTTGCAGATGCAAGAGACCTGATATACAATTATATTTCTTCCAATGGAAATTATTACCATTAAATTAATTGTTTAATTAATTGTATAGGTTTGCATCTTAAATTAATTGTTTAATTAATTGTATTGGTTTGGAGAGATGGAGATTCCAATGGAAATTATATAGATTTGCAGATGCAAGAGACCAGTTCATTAATTATATTTCTTCCAATGGAAATTATTACCATTAAATTAATTGTATAGGTTTACAGGGATGCAGTTTTAGGAAGCATTTTTCCTTTAAATTAATTGTTGCATTTTTTTCTTCAAAAATAAGAACCAAATTAAAATTTACGAATTAACCAAAATAAGAACCCTAAAATTTTCAGAAATCCTAACACATTTATGTTTGCGTCTAATAAGCCATTAAACCATTCCATTGCAATTGAGATTGTTAGGGGAAAAACAGAAACAAAAGTGATGATATAATTGAAACGTTGGAGTTGGAGGCGATTTTCCTCAAATAAATCAACCCAAAGAAAATAAGAAAAGAAATGAACAAAAATCAAAACAGGACCATTGATCCTGACCCTCACGGCCGGCAATCCTCATCGGTGACTACAAGGATTTTTCCATATTTGACACTTGCATCTCACTCTCTCCCTGGAGAATGGACAATGCCAAGCTCCCATTCTTCCTCATCGCAGTCTTTCTTCTTCTTTGACAATACAACACCTCATCCCTATCTCAGTGCCAGTGTGTGAGAAGAAGCTGGCGATCTTGAAGGGGTTTTACTGACGTGTGGCCATCTTCGTTTCACCTGTGATCCTGGTTGAGGTGAACATCAAGTGATGACCTTGCAAGCCTGATTGTCTAAGTCAGTCTGACTTGGAAAAACAGCACACATGGCAATAATTTTATAAACCCTACCTGATGATTGGGACATTTCTAGCCTTCACGTCAACGCGCATGGCCTAGAAATTAATGGGTTACCTGCCAGTGAAAACATATCATACTTAGGTATCCTTTTTTATTCAAATAAAGTTGGGATACTGAATTGAAAAAGGTTAAAGTTGAGTAACCTCCTAAAAATTTTAACCTTGAGGAGAAATATTATATAAATTTAAAAAGAGCCTCTAAAACACGAGAGTTTATTTAATTAATTTTTAAAGAACTTTAAAATGTATGGCAATTTTAAATTGTTTTAATGCAATTTAGAGATGTCAAATTTTTTTAAAAACTAAAATAATCACATAAATTGATCAAATTAATTAAAATAAAAAATCATTTTAGTAACATTTTTTCGGGCTTAGTTGTAGCAATACAATATATCGAGTGAATGATCTTCTAATTAATAAGCAACTTGCCCTCATTAAAATCATATTAATCTATTAATCATGCTTCAATTTTGAAGGCATATTCAGTACTATTCCAAAATTGTTGTTTATAAATCACGATACTTAAAAAATTCTATGTTTGAATGTTTTGGCATATTCATATACTGGCTTAAAAGGAATTAACTTGAAAAGATATATCAGATTGTGTCACTGTCAAATAAATCCGTTTGATCTTGAAGAAACTTATTGTTTAGTATATAATTGTACATCATTTTTTTATTGTTTTATACATTGATTTGGCTTGTATTAGTGTAATTATTTAGAAGTGATGTTAAACATGGTGTGACTTGAATTTTAGTGGAAGGGCAGTTTCTAATGAGGATAGAGAGCAAAAAGAAGCAATTTGGAGCTAAAATGAAGAAGATAGAGTTCTCTCAACATCAACAGATGAAAAACGGGCGAAATAGAACACCTTATGGTCTCCTTACGGTGGGACTTACAGCCATAAGCCTTATTCGAAGAACCTTGCAAGCATGCTTATGCCTGTAAGGAGGAGTATAATGATAAAACAGAGAATCTTACGGCCACAACTTACTGTAACAAGCCTAACCGTAAGGGTTATCTAGAGGAGCTTACGAGGAGCATCATACCGGTAAGGGGGTCACAAGCACCATCTAGAGAAGTTACAGTCTAGCGTTTATGCTCGTAAGTTAGACCTTAACATCAAGACATAAGACCTTATAGATGGAGCTTACAGCAGTAAGATGCCCTTAAGACACGTGACCCATCATCTCTAGCTCCTTACTGCCTTGTTCTTACACTCATAAGAAGCCTATAAGAAGTTAGGTATAAAAGATTATGTTTAGGGTTTTTGGATGATCTTTTGACGGCCAAGCAAAGGGAGAAAGAGAGGAAACTTCTCAGGTTTTCTAGGGCAATCCATTGAGGAGAGGAGACTCACCCACCTTCTAGCACATCATTGGAGCCGTCGAGGAGCACCCTTGGTAGTGTTTGTGGAAGATAGGAGGAAAGTTCATCAACATCTCAAGGGACAAGAATAGAAAGGGGTTTTTTTTACTTTTAATCATGTCTATTGTCTCTTGTGAATTATTTGATTGTTCTCCTTTGATGGAGAACTAATTTGTAAGTGTTTGGGTATAGACAAATTCTAGGATTTATAATCTGATTTATTTTGGTTGTGGATCTTGGATGCTTTTACATTAATTTATTAATTGCAATCTATCATTGTTAAATTCAATTGCATGTATCTATTGTATTGTATTCTATTATAATTCAAGCTGTGAATTCATGTTTGATGTGTTTGTGTGATGAGTTGAGCAACCCACCTAGCATAAGTAAGCCTCAATTGAAGGAATTATGACTTCCCCTTGGAGATAGGATACTTTAGAGTTGAGAGTTCTCCTCCAATCCTTCCAAATGAATTAACAAGTAATCCCATCCGTATTACAATTATAGAGAGTAGTTTTAGGAAGAGATTCCAATTCTACTTTCTATTGGATTATGGATGATTACTTCAAGAGAAGAATTATCTATAATTTTAATGCTTGTTTATTCTAAATAAGAGTTAATAGAGTGTACTGTGGTCATAGGGTTATTGACGCAAGTGTATGTGCCGATCATGTAATGAAGTGCTAAAGAGCAAGATGTCAGCCCACATGGAAGAATGAGATTTCTAGTACTAACCTTAGTTTTGAAAATTAACCTAAACCAAAAAGTTTATGTAGACAAATGAAATAAAGCACAGAAGTAAAGAATATGAAAATAAGGAGGAAACGTCAGCAGAAGAAGCGATGTCTGGGAATAACATCTCTCTAGGGTTTGAAAAAGTGCAGGACAAAGGTTGCCTAGATATGCAATCCTATTCAAACTGGTAGGTTTCTTAAATCATACTAAACCGCTCTTTCAAGGGTAAAGAGTAACTGAATCGGTGCAGAGCTGATGCAGTCATCCACACAATCGCATCAACACTCTATGAAACCTCAACGTGAGTCAACAAGGATCTCTTAAGTAGATAATCTCCCTTGGGAAGAGAGATTACCCCTAATCCGAATACAGAATAGAAATGTGATTTCTCCTGAAATCTATTTTACATGATTGCAAAGAGCACTGAGATACTCACAACTCACTAAGGATAATTAAGGAAGACGGGCTCTCCAAAGTACCTTATTTCTAGAATTACTCACAATTCTCTCTAATCACGATATGTCTATGCTAGGTGAGAATTTATTCTCATCACAAAGCACATCAATATGAAAACTAGGGCTTTCGACATAATAGAAATCGAGCTAACAAATGCGCAATTAAATTTAAATATAATGGATTGCAATATAGAAAACAAGTAAATCACATAACTCCAAAGACCAATGTCAAAACATAAATCTTAGAGTTCAACTATGTCCAAACATCTAACAAATAAGACCTCCATTAATGTAGGCCAAGCATCCAAGATACAAGGCATGATGAGAATGAATAAAAGCATAGGAACCCCCTTCTCAATCGCGCCAGAGATAAATCACCGAAAAATTCCAAGGAACCTTTCGCGAAGACCGCTTACGGCTATGATCTATTTCCCCTTGAATGTGGATTTGAATCTCCTCCTCAAATCACCTATAGAGCCCTGGAGATCTGTCTCCTTCCTTCCCTAGCCTCGCCTCCAAAAGAGCTTTCAAGAAAAGATAAAAGATGCCCTAAAGATCTTCATCAAGTCTATTTATATTCGGCTGCTTACAAGCGTGAGGACGTGCCCATAAGGAACTATAGTCGCGAGCCTTATGGGAAAAACTTATTGCTTCCATCCGTAAGGTCTTCTGTTTGTATTATAGTCCTTCTTACGGGCAAAAATGCGCTGGACCGTAAAATTCAATGCAATGCCCTTGCGACTAACCTTACTAGTGTAAGCTCTGGTTGTAAACTCCTCTTGATGGTTTGTATAGGCATCCTTACAGGTGTAAGTCCTTCCCATAAGGTCCTCTAGTTTGGCTTTGAACTCTCTTTTACCAGCATAAGCATGCCAGCAAGGTTCTCTAGAAGATGTTTATGGCAATAAGTCAGGTCGTAAGCTGCCCGTAAACCATCATGTTTACCTTGTCCTTAATCAATCTATATCAAGAGAGCTCCAGGTCCTTCATTTAAGGTCTGGAATGCTTCTTTTGGTCTCTCTCTTCTTTAAGGTTGTCTGAAGCTTAAGAATGCAAAACACACTAGGTTTAGCACCGAATTCCACAATATGGTTCTAATACAAACCAAATGAGTGTACAGAATGATATAAAATAATAGAATATTGTACACTCATCAAATTCCCCCACACTTAAGCTTTTTCTTATCTTTAAGAAACAATAAAATATTACAAACCAAGTGGAGAAAGTGTATGACCTCGGGTGCTCAAGAATTGGAGAGTTCCAAAAAGTACTCGGGTTTCAACAATATGAGAATGCTAAAAATCTCAAGTTCCAGCAATAGTAAACACTCTATTCAAGGTTATCACATGTGTGTGTTACAATTCTACTTCACTTCTTTTGACCTACAAGACTTTGATAGCAAAAATTTTACCAAAGTACTCTTCTTTGCAAGGTGGTAGCTTCACACAACTCCTCAGGTAGCCTTTTCTCATATAATCTCGTCAAGTGGCTTTTGCGCATAAGAGAGGTAGCTCTTTCCACAACTTTTACTACAATATGATAGTTTTACTCTCCTAAAGTGGTAGCTCTTTCTCTCATTAGGGCATACAAAGTATCCAGCTTATTAAGAGTAGCTTTACACATCTACTAGGGGTAGCTCTTTTTGTTTCGCCTGTTTTCTCTTTTTCCCAAAAAAAAGTGTTTCAAATTTGCAAAACTTTTTGTCAAATTAAACCACTTGAAGTAAAATGAACTAAACTATACAAAGTCATGCACAGTCTAAGTTGTTACAATATAGAAGTTGTGTGCTCTAATTATGTGAATGACCAAAAATAAAGTGCAAACTAAAAAAATAGAACTCACAAAGGAACAAACTCACATGTGTCCACCCTAATACTTAGAAAGTCCCACTACCTTTCCAATGCACCATTGTAAGTCTCAACTTGGCAAATAAAAGAATATAATAAATCCTAAACCCCTCCCCCACACTTAAATCATACATTTTCCTCAATTGGTGTACATGATTAAAATGGAAGACAATGTAAACAAGAATTAAAGAGAAGTGGAAAACGAGTACCTCCCCGGTTCATACATGAAAATTCATTGATACTTGAACTCAACATAGTGTGTCCATTGAGGTACACAAGCATTGGGGATCACTTAAGGTCAAGAAGAGATCGAGTGAACATCTTCTTTTCAATTGAAGATGATGGGTGTTGCAATTATGTCCTGTAAGTACAAAGGAAGACATTTAAGCTCAACAAAATACAAAAGATAGCAAAACAAAAAATAAAAACCCACTAAAATTCTCAAAATAAGTACAACTAATCAAGGCCAACCCTTTCCTTAAAAGATGAATACAAATACGAAAACTAAGAATAAAAAGATAGAATAAAAATAAAAACTAAGGCTCAGCAGCGTCCGATGATGCTGAATCTATTAGAGGGTGTGGTGTCGGTAGGAGGAGTGGAAGCCAATGGTAGGGAGAAGTAACCATTCTGCTCAGAAGGTCCAGAAAGCATGGCCTAGGTCGCTATTATAATTCACTAGTCCTTCCATATCCCACTGACCTCAGTCATCAGCTCTTGTATCTTTGATCGGCGTCGAAGAACTGCTGGGCTAGCTATGCTCACTAGTGTAGTGATCGATGGAATGATGACTCACTATCAGACTCATCATCTAACTCCGCATCTACATTTTTGATCCCCTCTAATAGCTACTCAATAGTTGTCAAGGTGAGGATCCATCTAGAGCCGTGGTGCACTACCATCCCCATAAGGAGTAGAGTGTCCACCACTAGGGAAGCAGTGCCACCCATGACCTTTTGACCCTAGAGCCGATCTGTTAGCCCTATCTCTCTAATAAGTCTCGTGATATAAGAGCCCAAGTGTGTAATAAAGTGTGCCAACATGTACCCCAGGTGGATGGGACCGTGCTCGGTAGGCTATATAGGAATAGAAGCTCCTATCATCTCACCACTCCAATGATGTTTGCTCAACTTGTGAATGAATGAGCAATGACAACATGCACATACCTCAGAACCGAGAGTGTAAGAAAGGATACTTTAGTGAGGCCCGGCTCGTAATTCCTACCTCTACTCAAGTGTTGCCACACTCCCTCAGGTGTGACACCGAGTGGGAAATTGATCAAGAGCTGCTCATACTGTGAGGTGCTGGTGTATTCATCCTCACAATCACATTAACACTCTGTGAAACCTCAACATGAGTCAACAAGGATCTCTTAAGTAGATAATCTCCCTTGGGAAGAGAAATTACCCCTAATCCGAATACATAATAGAAATGTGATTTCTCCTAAAATCTATTCCAGATGATTACAAAGAGAACAGAGATACTCACTAACTCACTCAGGAGAATTGAGGGAGACATGGTCTCTAAAGTACTTTAATTCTAGGCTTACTCACAATTCCCTCTAATCGCAGTATGTCTATCCTAGGTGAGAATTTTTTCTCGTCATAAAGCACATTAAGTATGACAACCAGGACTTTCATCACAATAGAAATCAAAACATTCAAAAACACAATTAGATTCAAATATAATGGATTGCAATAAATAAAACAAGTAAATCGCATTAATCCAACAACCAAAGTCAAAATATAAACTCTAGAGTTCAACTATGCCCAAATATCTAAACAATAAGCCCTCCATTAATGGAGGACAATTATACAAGATACAAGACATGACGAGAATGAATAAAAGCATAGGAACCCCTTCTCAATCGCACCGGAGATAAATCACAGGAAAACTCCAAAGAACCTTTCATGAACACGGCCAATGTATGCTTGATGTCAATGATCTACTTCCCCTTGAATATGGATCCGAATCTCCTCCTCAAATTTCCTATAGAGCCCTCGAGATCTACCTCCTTCCTTCCCTAGTCTCGCCTACAAAAGAGCTGACCGTAAATTATCCTATTGGCCTAGTCCAGCTTCTTCATTTTAGGGTTTGGAATGCTTCTTTTGGTTCTCTCTCACCTTTAAGTGCTGCCTAAAGTCTAAGAATGCAAAACACACTAGGTTTAGCACTAAATTCCACAATATGATCTTAATACAAGACAAATTAGTGTAGAAAATGATATCAAATAATAGAATATTGTACACTCATCAATCGGCATCG
Organism: Dioscorea cayenensis subsp. rotundata; assembly: GCF_009730915.1. Lineage (NCBI taxonomy): Eukaryota > Viridiplantae > Streptophyta > Magnoliopsida > Dioscoreales > Dioscoreaceae > Dioscorea > Dioscorea cayenensis. The sequence continues at coordinate 6,993,975 of NC_052476.1, read as the reverse complement.
TATGGGACCAATTATTATTCACCTTGAGAAAGTGATAGCATGTTTAAGGAACTCTCTCAGTTTAATCAATTGCAAGAACTTATACAACCATTGCCTAGGACCTAACAAACCCTAGAGGAAATGTATGCCCAAACACCCTCTTTTCGTGCTTGTTTAGCCTTATTTTCTTTTTAGTTTTTATTTTGTTTTCGGTTCACTTTCAAACTTCACTATTTTTGTTTAGGTCAATTGTCAGACTTGAATTCAATATTAATATTCTCTAGTTCCCTGTGGACCGATACCCTACTTCTTAGCACACTTTATTACCCAATTGGCATGTATACTTGCATTCTGTAGGTGACTAATGTTTTACCTATCACTTATTCACCTTTAATGAACCAAATTTTATTTTGTCATGATCAATCTAAATGATCTTGATGTTCCACTACATTGCAAGTTTTCTAGGTTTAATCCTTCAAAACGCATTCCTAAATAAAGTCTAAAACATATTTATAATTGTAACAAATTTCTTTCATGGACTAGCTATTTCAATGCCAAGAAAAAAAACCATTGATTATGATGTTGTTTTTTATAAAGTAAAGATGTAACCTCGACAATTGCAACATTAGCATTTCCTATAAAAAAAAATATCACCATCATACACTACCAGAATTATGAAGATATCATAGTTTTTGCTTTATTAATAATGTTTAATTATTCTTGCTTTGAATGAAAAATGCTAAATCAAAGTGTCTCATAGCATAGTCTTCCCATACCTTTGATGCACATCTAAGACCATAACAAAAGCTGAGCATCTTATAGCTTAGTATTCCCTTCCTTTTATGTGAAACAATTTCCATTCTTTAGCACAACCAAACCTTCAAAAATTGAACAAAATTTTTAATATAATGGGTGAAAAAAGTCTCTTGGTAATCAATCATTTACAACTTTCCATGCTTCTATGCGTATCAATGCTCTGTTTTGAGATCCATTTTATTTATAAATCCATTAATTATACCCAATGTGAATCTTTCATAGGTAAAAGAACAACCTTCTACATGCATTAATTAATATTTTAACTCTTGTTGTGGTGACTTTGAGTTATCAGACCAACTTAACTTGTAATTCTATATAGTGCAATATGAATTTTTCATTGGAGGAACTAGTGTTTTCTGGGATCAAATTAGGACACTAGGTTTGAGCTCTAGTAGGTTTATTATTTGGGTCCATATAACAGGAAAATAATTTGTGCCTTACCATGGTTAAGTTTTTAACCATGATTTAAAAGATTACATTTTCTCAAGGCAAACATACATAAGTCTCCCTCAATTGTTTTATTTGAAGTAAAGCATTTTTGGATGAAAGTGAGTCTCAATTGAGGTAAGTTGTGAGGTTACTCTTATAAAAGTATCTTCTCTTATGCTTATACTGATCTTGGAAGTTTTCCTATGAATGTTTGTATCCTTCTATTTTGCATTATTATCTTGCCTTCAATGTTATTATAGGCTTGACATTTTCTAGCGTGTTGCTTCCACTATTTTACACCCAACAATTTTTAAACTAATAAATTTTACCATTTAGATTTTTAATTGCCTCATGATACTTGGTTGCTTCAAATAAAGCGTGATGCAACAAAAAAGGCACCTGTAGCATGAAAAACTTGTTGTAGTTGATAAAGATAGGAAGTCACACATGTATAATTCTTTGCCCATAGTAGTGGTTTTCTACCTTGTTGAGATCATTTCAGAGATGAGGCTATAGTTTCAAGAGGAAAAATGGAAGAAAAGAATGATGACACTATGAAGCAAAGGAAAGATAGAATAAATCTCATCATCAAAAATAATTATATAGACGGAAAATTATGAAAATAGAAATAATAATAAGAAAAAAATCATGAAATAAATATTCTCATGACAAATGACATCTCTATGAATAATAAAATAATGGCTGGCAACATTACATAGAAGATAATCTTTTGTAGTAGATGAATATTATATATGAATACACATTGGTGCAAATCTTGGAAAATGTTGCTTCTCTCTCAAAATTATTTCATAAGACAGGCAACTAAAAACTTGAAGTTGAGAAAATAATAAAGACTCATTGTAGAGCATTTCAAAAAGAGATTTATTTTAAGAAAATATATGAATTCAATTTATTAGCCAAGTGGTTATAAGGACAAAGTCATGCCCAAAAATTAATAAAAATGCTTGCTTGAATTGTTAAAGCTCTAGCAAAGTCAAGAATGAATTAATGTATGCATAAGTTTCACCCATTTTGTTTAGTGTAGAAACACAAGAACTTTAATGGATAATTCCTAAATCATTAGATAAGAAGAAGAAGAACACCATTCATCTATAAATAATTTCAATGCTATTATTTATATAAAAAAATTTGATGATGGAAGAAAATGGATTTTTAATGTGTTAAATTAACTATTTGATGCAAAGATCATCTTCATTTTTGAAAATCATGAGATAAGTCTAACTATCATGAATAATCTTCAAAAATACTTAAGAGAAACAATTTTCATTTTATGATATATAGGAATTGAAACGAAAATTCTCATTCATGTTTGTTTCGAGCAAAATGTGGTCCGTCTTGCAAGATGATACGTGAGGTATATACTAAGAAAAACAAAACAAAAGAGGAACATATGAGTCATGAATACTCTCTATTATTCCTTGAATATTTTTGTTTTTTGAGAAAATTATATGTCCTATATGTTGTTGCCAAAGTGAAAAGGAAATTGAAAAACAATAACTTAATAATCAAAACACAAAATAAAATAAAATAACAACATGTTAAATAACTTTACTTGAAACTAAAACTTTGCAATTGAGAGAAGTAAATTATAGCAATAAAGCCAACATTTTCTTCTACCAATCCCCATCACACAGATACCTTGAAAGTGAAAAAGACAAGTTAAAAAGTGAAATATATATATATATATATCACATAAATGGTCTTTCATGAATTTAGTAAAAAAACTGAAATTAAAATGAAAATCAAGGACAAACATGTGAAGTGTTAAAGTCTAAAAAATAGGACTAATCCCAAAGAGTATCACTAAGTAATATGCACCATTATGCAACTTAACAATATTTTGGTTTGAAAAACTATAAAGTAGAAGATATTAAACATTGAAAACTTGATTTCATGTGAATGATTACTTCCATATCCATTACCATTTTATACTAAATGTAAAAGGTACAAAATAAGGAGAAATGCCTAATATATTAGTTGTTATTTCACATAAAAAAAAACTAATAATCTTTAATAAGAAGCTTCAAATATAATTATGTTGTGCCATAGTAATGTTTGGTTTACATATTACTTGTAGGACTTGACAAATGAGAGTTAACTTATATAAAATAGATAATGATTAGATACAATGATCTATATCTATAGACTCCATATTAGGAGGATGTATTATATTTGTATTACTTTCATGAGTATGGAATTAGAAAAGAATTTCATAAAAAAGGTTGGATTATATTATTAGTTGATATAACTCTTATACTCTGATTATCTTATTATTCAGTCAATTACTTTTATATTAAATAGTCTTTTCATATCTAGATTTTTTATATAGATCTTATCATTATGGTGATTTCTTATTTACCTTTCATTCTTCATTAATATTTATTTTAATTTATCAATACATGACGTGAGGTTGTGAGTATGTTGTGTATAAAACAACTATATAAATGCACATGTCATCAATATATAAGTAATAAAGTGATGAATCAAGTATCTATCCCAAGAGAAATTGTACAAGCATCTAGTAAGTACTAAAACTATTGCAATTTCATCTTAGTCAAATAATATATTAATTGGTTATTTTATTTAAGAAAAACTAAATATATTCTTAGAATGCAAATATCAATGTACAAAATCCTAAGATTCTGAATTCTCTTAAATTATCTAGTGAAAATTCTTATTTTCATATATCTTGTTTGATGAGTTGTTATCCTACAATCTCTTATGCAAATAAAAGCATCACCCAATATCAATTAGGTATACCTAACCTCACCAATTCACTATGTTCCTATGAGAATTATCTAGGCTTACATTCATTAAGTGCTACTCACATTAAAAAGTGTAAGGAATATTAGCTTCTTTTTATCCTATAAATACATCATTATTAAATCAGCATACATAATTTAATCTATACTCTTCCCTAAAATTTCCCCCCTGTGTTCATCTAAGGCTTCCTAAACAATCAATCATAGAAAACATTAAGAATATAATTGAATAAAAAACTTAAAATCATTAAACACTATTAAGAATAGGAAAGGTAAAAGAACAATTCACTCATCACATTTTGAAGTTAAAGTTCATCACAATCTAAAGAAAACTAATTTGTTCAAAAGAATTATTGAGTTCATCATTGAATATTGCTTTAACAAAGGCATATAAATATAGAAATAATAAAAACTCATGTTATTTATAACATTTTATCGTCAATTTAATGTTGTTCTCGTCTACTCAAGTTTGATCTAACTTTGGTGAATGATCGTAGATTCCAGGAATGATCTCTAACAAATGTTTGACAGAGCATATTTTATCATTATTGTTTGACACACTTTGCATGTATTCTCTTGAGTTATGGGTAAATTTGGTACTTAATTTGCTCTAATTTTATTTGTTAGGGATAAATGAGGACATATTGAGTACAAGAGTGAATTCAAACTACTTTGAACTAGTGAAACTCAGATTAAAGATTTTTCAAGAGAGTTTAAGGCCAAGCTTACGGCCATAACCCCAAGCCTGTAAGAAAGAGGTTTAAAGAATAAAGACTGGAGACAAAGAAGATGTTTGCAAAGAAGTTTCCAATCGATTACACCATCTTCTTTATGCCCTAAGACTCCTTATGCTCATAAGCATTGTGGAACAATGTTCCTTATGGTTGTAAAGCTCAGGAAAATTTCTAATGTAGCACTCCTAGCATTATGATAAGTTTCTAAATATACGTATTTTCATGTATACATTTCATACACTATACATGAATTTTCATTGGATCAATCCCGTTTTTAAGTGTTACTTGTTGTTATTTGCTTCATAGGGAATTGAAAGGTCATCAAAAGCTCAAGTACGATGTATTTTGGACCAAATTCGAGATGAAAAGGAGCAAATTTTAGAGATGGAGTACTATAGCATACTATAGTAGTTACTATAGCAATGAATAGCTCTAGCATGCAGTTTGCACACTACCCACATGACTTGTCCAGAACACCATGTGTATGTGGCAGCATAGAGGATGCATGACCCATCTACAAATCTATACAAATTTCACGAGCTTGCATGGAGGCCGCATGAATCCCCAACTTCACCAAAGCTTATTTTTGCAACCTTCATGAGCCCCCATAGGTACCTACAAGCCTGGGAAAGTATAAAAGGATGAAGTTAGTTGTTTTCATATTGATTTTGTGATGCCCCATTCATTCATGTCAAACTAAACTCCGAAGGTCACTTGGCACCGGTGTACCTTTGGAGGAAAACTTTGTATGGATGATTACTTTCTCCATTAATGCATGTTGGCTTGTTCTTTGAATTTAATCTATGATACTTCATGTTTAATCTACAATGGATGGATTCTATAGGTTAATTTTGAATTGTATGTGTAGAAATGGATGTTTGCATATTTGAGGTCATACTTAGATTAATGACGTTTCATTGTACTTACACACTAAGGTTTTGGGTGTAGATGACATTCCGCATTAGGGTTTTACCTTTAATTTGATATTCCTTTTACCCATTGCAATATTTTCCATAGGCTTTGTGTTCTAACTCCACCAAGATAGGTGACAAGTTTTTCCATACACAAGTCTAAAATGGTGTTGTGCCAATTGGTGTTTTGTAAGTTGCTCTGTATGCCTAAACAATGTCATCTAACTTTTCAAACCAATCCTTATGATTGCTTCCCACTGATTGATTTGTGGATAATATGTCATTGCCGATTGATACGCCACCCCATATCTCTTTAAAATTTTATCAAAAGGCGAGTAACAAAAATGAGTGCCTCTATCACTGATAATTTCCTGTGCTATACCAAATCATGAAAATAGCGAGTTATAGAATTTCATTATAGTTCTAGTGTCATTTGTAAATAAAGCTTAGGCTTCCATCTACTTGGACACGTAATCCTTGGCGACTGGAATATATTTATTTCTGTCAAAGCTTGTGAATGGACCCATGAAGTCAATCCCATATACATCAAAAACTACACAAAACTGGATGGAATTCTTTGACATTTCATTTCTGTGCGATAAATTTCCTGCATGTTGCCAACTATCATAATTTCGCACAAATTCTTGATAATCCTGAAACAACGGTGGTCAATAGAATCCTATTTCTAATACCTTTTCAGATGCTTTCCTTCATGCTTCAAATGTGGGGTCTTTGCAGAATTGTGTTTTTTTTTTGTGATCTTCAAGTTGAAACAACATAGCAGCTTTTTAACCATTATATTAAAACACAATTGGTTTGGACCACAATTGTTGAATTTACTGGCTCTAGTATTCATGGTCATGATTCTATTACCAATGGAGATTGTCTTGACTATACTTATTCAAATTCTTCCAAGTTTATGGCCTCCTAAATTGCTATAGCTTGTTGGTATTTCTGAAAAAGTAGGTGCGATTGTGTATTTAATAATAAACCACTAGATTATTCTAATATTTCTAGGATTATTGTTGATCATGTAAGGGAGTATTCAATTTTTTCTATAGCTCAAAAAGGACTTCAATTCTTCCATGCTAACGAACCTCAAGCTGGCCATTTACACATCTATGTAGCAAGATGTTGGAGAAGCAATACTGGTGTAGCAGGATTAGGCTTTATTGTTATAGACTCTAATGCTATTTTTATATATGTAGGCATCAATCAGATTGTTGTTTCATCTTAATCTAAAGCAACTGGTGCAGCCCTGCTGGATTATCTAAACTGGATATCTATTGAACCTAGCGGTGGCAGAAAATTATTTATAAGTGATCATAATATGTTGCGCGCCATCCAAGAATTCAATGCTGAAATTAATTGGTGATTGACTCAACAGATTAATTAAATCAAGGAAATTCTGAACTCAGTTGAATGACACCCAAATCGACCTCATCCCTTGGGAGTGGCACAATTTGGCTGCTGGCATTACGTATCAAGGATTTAATGCTACACATCTTTCTCTTTATCATCAAGGACTTGAAAAGCCTCGTTGGCTTATGCACCTCATTTCTAGTTTTGGTTATCTTTGTAATTCTTTCCTTAACTATTTTTTGTTTTGTTTGGTCTGCTGTTTTTGAGATTTGTCTTTCTTTTGTTGTTGTAAAACTTATGATTTCTTTCAATAAATAGCTACTTTGTAGCTCTTTTACTTAAAAAAATAAAAAAAATAAAAAAAAAGGATGTGTTTGCTTCAAAAGTTAAATACGTCAAATTTTTAACAAACAGTTGCACAAATTTTTAAAATAAAATTGTATATAACTTTAATTATTAACTGTTTGAATCAACATACTATCTTGAAAATTAAAGGTTCAATCTTGTAAATTATGAAATTTATCCAAAAATATTATCAACAATTTGAATCAATAAACCCACTTATCAACTGTTTTCAAGAGATCTATTTGTTACGTTTCATGAGAAGAAGACTTTTTCAATCCTCTTACTAATAGATATTTTCAAAGCAATCCTTTTAATAATAATTTTAAATTTCCCAATGTAAGTTAGGTTGGTCTCTTCTATAAACTTAATCTATTTGACAATACTCCATCGGCTGATACTGTTTAGGAGTCCTTGTTAAAGTCTACTAGACTTAGACTTGACCGCGGTTCGGTTTGAACCGATGAACCTGAACCGGAACCGTTACTGTTGGAACTGAACCAGAACCGTAAACATGGTTCCGGTTCCAAACCGAAACCTTAAACCGGACTTTTAAGGTTCCGGTTAAGGTTCTTAAGAGTTGCAAACCTGAACCGGAACCGAACCGAACCGAACCGTCGGTTCCGGTTTTTTTAAAATAAATATTATATAATATATAAAATTATATTTATTAAAAAAATCAACCAACATTATTGAATGATTGAATCTTGATTCTTGTGCAATTTTGTTTTCCTATTTAGACATCTGCACATGGGGTCTAGAGTATAGACTAATGCATTATGCATGCTAATATGACATAAATTAGAGATTTAGAGTAAGGTTTTTGAGTTTTTAGCTTGATTAACATAAACATAACTGCTTATTTGTAAACAAGAGCTACAACGGTACAACCTACAAATCTACATCACTACTGACACTACATATCAGAATCTAATTTACAACCAACAAAAACTAAAAGCAAGCCTACCTATTAAACCACCTAAGAACTAATGATCAAAATAACTGTTGTAAACTCTAAAAGCATGCCCAATGAATCAATTATTATCAATGTAACATTGTAACGATTATAATGACTATTGGAAGTTTGTAACGATCATAAAGACCGTTGGGTTAGTCACAACGGTCTTTATTACCGTTCAACCCATTTTTCAAGAACTAAATTTATTTAGATTTTTTTTTAAAATTTTTTTATCACTATTTCACTCTATAAATATTCATCAAATTAATATTTTTCCATCACAACTCCTTCCAATCTTCAAGCCCCTCCATCTCAATTCTCTCAAATTGTCATTTAATTTTTTTTTTCTAATTCACTATTTGAATTTATTTTATAATTCTATTAATGGCAAGTGGAAGCTCCTCTTCTTCTCACAAGGGTAAAAATGTTAACATACCCATTCATGCTCCTCAAGCTCAAAGTTTTGATGATTTTTTGAATATTCAAGATACCACTATACCCACAACGACGACAACTTCCGATGCCATGTCCAATCCAATAATTCAAGGCATACATCAATCTCAAAAATGAGCAAGAGAAGCGCCCTAAACCGATTTATTCACAAAGCACATGAAGAAAGTGGAACAACCTCGACGGAACTACGAGTGGTCGCTTGCAATTATTGTGGCAAAACCTATTCTTGGAGTAAATCCGGAGGTTATGGTACGTATAGAAAACATATAGAGAAGAAACATCCTACTGAAGCTGAAGAAGCAAAAGCACCATCACAAACACAAATTTCAAGGTATGCTACTTCTAGCAATCAATTATTTCATTATACCGATGCAAATAATAGAGAAGAATTAGCAAGAATGGTTGCGATTGAACATTTATCATTTTCTTTTGGTGAAAAAATTTGTTTTATTGATTATTGTCATAAAGCATTAAATCCGGCCGCATGTCGTGTTCCGAGAACCACTCTCACACGTGCACTTTTTAAAATTTACAAAAAAGAGAAAAAAATTTTGGTTAAACACTTTTCAAATTTTGAAGGCCGTATTTCTATATGTTCTGATATTTGGAGTGATCATTGGCGAGTACATTCTTACATGGGTGTAACTTGTTATTTTATTGATAATGATTGGACCATGCAAAAAAAAATTATTGAATTTAGAGTTTTTGATCAATCTCATACTGTCGATAATATTTTTAGATTGCTTAAAACTATATTCGAAAAGTATGAGATTGAAAATAAAATTTTTGCAATCGGGTTTGATAATTCTGCAAATAACACTGCAGCTATTCCTTCTTTAACAACTTTATGCAAACCTCTTTTTGGTGGTAAATTTTTTCATCAAAGATGCACTTGTCAAGTTTTGAATTTATGTGTTCAAGCCGCATTAAAAGCACTTGAATGTTTTATTGAACCTATTAGGAATGCAATTCTTTATTTATGGAGGCATCCATCACAAATGAAAGCATGGTCAAAATTTTGCATTACTCATGGCAAACATCCTATAAGATTTTCTCGTGATGTTCCTACTCGTTGGAATTCTACGTATAAATTACTTTCTCAAATTGAAGAATATAAAAGTTTATTATGTAGTTTTATGCAATATAATGCTAGTAATATCATTCTTTGTCTTCATCATTGGGATATTTGTAAAAAATTTGCCAATTATTAAAAGTTTTTAATGATGCTACTAATATTTTATCCGGTATTTATTATCCTACGGCACATTTATTTCTTATTGAGAGTGTTAATATTGTTGGTACACTATCTGATTTTGCTAATAACGAACAATTATTACCTTGTTGTAGTGTTATGAAGGCAAAATGGTGTGATTATTATACAAATATTCCAATTATTTATTTGCTTGCATCTGTTCTTGATCCACGTTGTAAATTAGATGGTTTAAAAGATTATTTAGATGTTTATTATACATGTTTAAATCTAAATGTTGATATTGCTCTTTTGTGTATTAATGTTAGAACTTTATTTGTTGAATTATATGATGATTATGCTAGAATTTGTGGTATTAATTTTGAACAAAGTGGCATCCCTTCCGAACTTCCATCATCATCACTTCCTAAGGGGTATCAACTATTGGCTCTAAAACGAAAAAAAAATTATGTTCATCTTCATCATCGACAAGCTCAAGACCTGAGCTTGAAAGTTATCTAACAACTTCTTTTGAGTTTATTGATGATAACAGTTTTAATATTTTACAATGGTGGAAGGAGCATCAAAAACATTTTTCAATTTTAGCTACTATAGCCAAGCAAATCCTTTCAACACCAGTTTCTACAGTTGTTGTGGAACAAGAGTTTAGTGCAAGTGGAAATATACTAGATGTAAGGCATTCCTGTATGAGTCCAAAGTCAATTGAAGCTCAAGTTTGTGTTGATGACCGGACCAGAGCATAATATAGACAACAAGAATTTGAGCAACAACAACAATTGGATCAAGAATTGAGCTATGATGTTCCAGATGATCAAACCACGGATGGCACCACCGGCAGTGATTAAAAAAATGTAAAGCATTTAAAATAGTTATTTAATTTAATGTTTGATTAATTTTGATTTTGTATGGAGGAGGAATTTGAAAAGCATTTAATTTTAAACCTATTTTTTCAATTAATTTTATTTTAATTTGTTTTTTATTAAATGAAAGATCTTTGAATTCTTTGTTTTTATTTATTTTTTATTTTTAAAGCATTGCTTGCATGTGACATTGTCAGATGTTGTCTCTTAAGCTTGACTTCAAACCAAAAAGATAAGAACAAATATTCTCTTAATATCCTAAGTTTGTTGGTTAAATCTAATCAATGAACCTATTAAACCAAAGACTAATCATTTATCAAGATATTTCATGGCTCAAGCTAGCTGCTAGTTGTCCAAGGACCAAGACACCAAGTCCAAGTTTGAGTCTTAATCTCAGAGAGAGCCGGAGGGGAAAAAAATTCTATATCTCTGCAACTCTGCAAGCCTGGCTGCAAAGCTTTATTCTTTCAAGATTTAGTCCTTCATTGCTTCTTCCATGGTAATTTGTTGATCGGTGAAAAAAAAAGCAAATGTTCAATGAGCTTTTCTTGGTTCTCTGGTCTTAGACTAGCATCTTCATTCTTGTTGCTTCAAGCATCAGTTCTTCATCCATGGCGAGTTGCTTGATGGGTGAGAAAAGAGCAATCAAGGAGCTCTTCACGGGTCTCTACTTTCTAGTCTTGTGTCTTAATTTTTACATTTTTGCTTCATGTTGATGTAGATTTGATCAGTTTTGATCACCATAAATTAAATATTTGTAGTTTGAGTTTATTTTCCCCTCCTTCTGATTTCATTTTTTTTCTTTATTTTTGATTTTGCTGGATTTGTGAAAGAGTTAGACCGTTAGTCTATTCGAGATTAAAATTTGTATTTTTGATTTTAGTGGGATTTGAAGGCATTTAGTTGCTTGGATATAGATTATGTGGTTCAAGTTTTTTCTTATAAAAATGAGTTTTTTTTCTTTAAAGATATAATTATATAAATGTGAATGAAGGAAGTAGATCGGTAGATGTGTGGAACCGGAACCAAAACCTAAACCGTTTGGAACCGGAACCAAAACCAAAACCATTTAGAACCGGAACCAGAACAGGAACCGTTTAATTACGGTTTGGTTTCGGTTCCAAAACTTTATAAAACCGGAATCGCCGGTTTGGAACCAGAACCGAACCGAAACCGAAACCGGGGTCAGGTCTAACTAGACTCCTTGGTCCTTAATAGCTAAACAACAAATTATAAGTTAATTAAGGCTTATTAATATGAGGATGAAGTTCCCAAATACATGCCCTACACTGGAGTGTGACAAATTTACTTATTAGTTAATCTAAAACCCCACATATTATATCATTAGAGGACATGGACACCACACTGGTTACGGATAGAAAGCTCCAAGATGATCACAATCATTTGGGCCACCTCATATGCTTACTTGTTCTTTAGTCCCACTTGTGTGCATCAATTTGTTTTTTTTTTTAATTTTATTTTTGAAGTTGACTTTACCCACTCTCTGTTTAATTAGACACTTCTATCCCTCATTAATGAGAAGAAATATTTTATTTGTTAGATTTGAGGAAAACAGTAATGAAACATAAAAAGAATTACAAACCAGAAAATTATTAGTTTTCACTGTCTTATAGCAATATAAAAATACTCTTTTAAAAGGATTTATTATTCTCAATTAAACACCGTCTCCAATGAATATATTTTACGCGGGATTGTAGTTTATAAACTTTGAATTACTAATATCTTAATTTTGATTTTTTACATATTTAATTTTTTTTGCTTTTCAATGCGTTTTTTTCTTTCTTTTTTTTAAAAAAATTCATACATATCAAAACAAACTAATGATTATTCATCCTTATTCTTGTGTACGATGGATTGCTTTATGTCATTCTAGATTCTAGATTGCACAAGAAGATGCCAATTGCAATTAAAAAAATTACAAAATTTTTATGTAAGGAAAATTAAAATTCTAGATTTTAAAAAATTTAGTATGAGGAACCCAAATAAAACCTTAAGATTAATAAAGTATTTCTGCTTGAAAAAAAAATTATACATGATACTGCATAGTAAGACCTAAATAATATGAGTTTTTCCATTTTGTTCCAACTTAATTAAATTGCCTATATATGCTTTTCATATTATTTATTTTGCTCTTAATATTTTTAAAAATATTTAATATAGTTATATACTCTATTTTTTTATTAATTATTATCATCAAGAGTGACGTGGCAAACACATTGTTACCCTGATAAACACTAATAAATACTTTAAAAAACAATTTGTGAGATGAACATGACAAAATACATCATCTCCTCAATCCCAAAATTTTCTATATTAAATAATTTTGAAAGTATCCAAACTAAAGTAGAAAAAGTAAACTGCCTAAATACGATAATTACTTAGGCTTACATGTATTTGAGTCCCAAAGAGTGATTAGTGGACATTTGACTAATGTATGGTAGACAACTAAAGTGACCACCAAAAGGCTAAAGCTTAAAGTTAAAATGTTTTCATTGCAAAATCTAATAATGAATTGTGCATAAAATAAACATAAAGACATTGAATGTGGCAAACAAGTTGTGGAGATGTTGCTATCACGTCTAATATTTCTCACACAGTTCATATCCTCCACCAAAGACTTTGTTTTCATTCTGAATTTAGTGGAGATTCCAAGGCTTCAAAATCTAACACCTTAATATTACTTTGATGACTTCAATTGTCATTACTGTTTTTAGGTAGTGGCACCGTCCGGCACATTGGTGCTTGCATAAGTGGAAAACCAATGTTGATTAGATTACTTCTTTTTAAATAATAAAAGGGAAAAAACTTATGTCTAGTTTATTTTAGGATAAGTTTTCATTGCTAGGGTTCAGTTTTTTTATTTTTTTATTATTTTTATTTTTTTAAATGTGAATAAGTCATAGATCGAGGGTATATATCTTGACTGGATGATCTTTGTACTTTTCGATAGTCGATTTTCAATCTTTCGTTTAAAGCGATCAAACTTTAATTTGAATCATTTCGGATATCCAACTTCAATTTGGTTTCACTGGACGAGTACCAAGAGATTTTTTAGAAGAATTTAATGATGATGCTACGAGAATTGCATTGTCAGTAGCAATTCATGGGGTTATCTATTGTGGCTACATATCCCATCATCAACGATGTCAATATAGTCACCTATTATGCAATTCAATGATGTCCTCGTGTACATAATAGGTGGTAACATGGACATTGTTGATGATGTGGCATACACACATTAGTAGATGACATCGTTAATTGCTATGGACAAGGCAATTCTGGCAACAAGATCATCAAATTCCTCCCAGAAACCTCTTGGTACTCGTCCAAAGTGAAAACCAAATCGAGTTGGATAACCGAAACGATCATAATGAAGTTTGATGCTCAAAGTGAAATTTGACTATAGTATAGTACCCACTCAATATATTTAACCCATAGATCGACTTTTCAACATTTGAGCATAAAAAAATAATAAAATAAAATATTAACTCATTACACTAATATATTCATCATGATTAATATTGTTAACTATATGGTTCTTTTCATTAGGTAGGCATACCATGAAATGCTTAAATGAATAAATTTATATTATTATTATTATTATTATTATTATTATTATAATAGTTGTTGTTATTTCTATTATTATTATATTACTACTACCACCACCACTACTATTCTAAAGAAGGAAGCAATGAATTAAATTTTAATAGCTTTATATATTTATATATATATATAATCTTTTTTTTTTAGAAAAAAAAAGAGCCCTAAGGCTGATATAGATATCTTATCTTGCTCTAAATGAGTCAATACTAGAGTAATTTTTCTTTTGACAAAAGGAAATATTCGGAAATTTGATTCAACTTTGAGTTTTCACATCAATCAATTTAAACCTTTATGTTTGATTGAACAAATCATAGTTTCATTTTGCATTTTAACATTGTATGGAAAAAAATTATAATTAATTAATTTATATACAATAATAATTAGTTCAAATGACTAGTACTCCTCGCCTAATTTAAATATAAAATATAAATGATTTAAATATTTTCTGTGAAGAAATTCAAATCCATATTGACAAATGAGATATATATTTATATGAACTTGAGCATATGAACCTTAACTTTAATTTTAAAGGCTCCCGATTTAAATATGACATAGTTTATTTCGAGTTCGGTTCAATTAAACTTAATTAACTTAATTATTAACAATTTTTTTGATATGATAATATTCTCTTTTCTCAAACAAAGGGAATATAAAGGTAACATCTTCTTTTCTTTTGATGGGAATTAATTGCCCTCTGGATTATAACAAGTGGAAGATGTGTCATTATTGTGATTCTCATGCTTAATAAAATTGGCAATCTACATAGAGGTGGTTGTTGATATGAGTCACATTTTTATTATAAAAAAGTTTGGTGTTATTTGTATTTTGATCAATCTTGGTGGTTGTGAGTTAAGTCATAGTGACGTGTATTACTTTTGGTGCGGAATTCTTGTGGCTATGGTTAACTAATCTCTTATAAAAACATGAAAAATAGATAGATTATAAATCTTAATTTCTTGGGTTGGTCACCTAATTCAAGCCGTAAGATATCTTAATTTTTTTTTTACTTTGCATGAATTCATTTTCTTTATTTTATAAATTTGTAAAAGTTTTTATACTTTTATAAATTTCACAAAATTTTCTTGTATTTTCTTAGCTAAATTTTCAATTAAACAAATATTGAAAAGGCAAAAAATTTAGTATCTACATAGAGACATCGAGTATTGGCCTCTTTAGGCTATGACAATATATGTATAATTCTTAGTTTTCTAATTTTCATCTTTATATTTTTAAAATATTAAATATAATTTCCAAATGATGTAGGATCCGAAATATGTTGTCATTTAAATAGGAGAACCCCAATATATTTTCCATTTATTTTAGTAGCATGCCTAATTACTTATTAAAATTATTTGTTTGGGGAGATTAATTTGTTCCTTCTTAGATGGGATACTCAAGATGTTTGCCTCATGAAAAAAATTAGAATACTATTTGATTCTACTTTTCTCCAACTTATTTTAGTTCCTTTTTTTAGTATTAATAAGCATATTTTTCAAAAAAAAATTATATTTGTTATTTTTTATTAATATAAATATTTTTCTTAGCATTAATTCTGTTAAAACTACAACAATTTTGGATAATTTGACTTGAAAGAAACACTCAATTTTCACTTTTTTCTCAAATGGAACAGATATACTCATTTCAAAAATCTATATATATATATATATATATATAGCTTAGCAGCGTGTATTGAATTAGCATTATTATATTAGTTTTACGTATAACAAAAAGTTAAGTGTAGGCAATGGTTATAAAACAATTATAAAATATATAAACCAACACGTGCTAACTTTAATAAAAGCAAAATCATGGTGAAGCCTATAATCAAATGGACATTTTAACAGTATATTATCTATAGATTGAAATCCTCTATTGTATGTATGAACCTCTCCCATCTACTTTCTAATTTTCTACTTTTTTTTTTACTGGTTGTTGTTTTTATCTGAAAGAAATTTGTTTTTTTAATTCTCAATTAACTTTTTGCCATAATGATAAATTTTCAACAAGATATTAATAGTAATATCCTTGTTTAAAGAAAAACCAAATACCATTTTTTCTAATAAAATTTTTTATTCTAAGCAACATGAATGGAGCAATTGCTCATAAGTACAGTTTGCATATATGACTACACTACACCACTATGGGTGTTTGGCGGCGCTTTACTAGCGGCGTTTTCCAAAAACGCCACATATTTAGTGGCATTTGATATAATAAACGCCACCAAAGGTATTCAACAAAAATCATTTTCAATTTTCCCGGCGTTTGTATAAGTAATCGCCAGCACTATGTTTTATTTAGTGGTGACCCGACGTATAAACGCCACCTAGTTCTTGCTCCCGCCTTTGAGATAAATATGGCGCGAATAATTTCCGAGTGTTAGTGCCGGCGTTTTAGGGTATAAACGCCACAGAAGCCTCCTTTTTTCCCCTTAACATAGGCGGCGCTTTATGTTATAAACGCCGGCAAAATTTCCTCTCGCGCCATAAGGGTTTCAGGCGCGAATAATATCTATTTTGCCGGGCGTTTTATGAAAGAACGCCACCGAAGATTGATTTCCTTTTCTTCATGCCGATCCCTTTGGTGGCGTTTTGGGTAATTCACTTAAAAACTCGCTGCTTTTGTACACGACATCATGGCGTTTTAGCTATCAACCGCAAGAAATGTATGTTTATGGTCAGCGGTTATTATTTAAAAACGCCACCAAAGAGATGGCGACCCATCTCTCAAATTCCTCATCTTCTTTTCTCTTTTCCAGTTGTTCTTTAGCCCTTGGTTTTCTCCGCAAATACACCGCTCGATATCCCAACGTTGATCTTTATTTCCAGGTTAGTACTCGGGTTTTCTCTTGAAATTTTAGGGTTCATCCGCTCGATTTAATTGGTTGAGGGGTTTGATGAAGTTTTTGCAAGCATTGATGTCCGAACATGCTTTCTCGATCTTCTTCCTCATCTGTTCCAGGGTTCAGCACCAGTGTGTTTCTCTTGTCATCCTCTCCTTAAGGCATCCGGAAAAAAATTTCTCTAGGTTTAAGACCGCGTGCTTCCTTTTCACCCTTTCTTTGCTGTTGAAGTTTATTGAATCTTGGTATCTGTTATTTATTCCGAGATTTGGTATTTTTGTCGTTGAATTTCTCTTGTGCCGGACTCGCAAAAAGAAGTCATCGAGGTTACGCTCTTCGGGCTTTTGCACGGGAATCCATTGATGAATGGTTGATTTTTTTAGCTCGACTATGCGTGAAATCTTGGAGAGTATCGGGATCACATTGATGGGAAGAAATCAAGAGTGCAATAGAGATTATCAACAAGGGTTGTTTTGCTGCCATTTTTTCTCTGGTATGATGAATTGCCTTCCATTTACCTGTATTTATAGACGAATGTTTGCGGATCGCTTGATTAATCAAAATGAAGACTAGAAGAGGTCTCTTGTTGATTTGTCAAACAAAAAGCAATTATGATTTATGACAATGGATAATTATGATACTTTTTCTTTTTGAACAATGAATTAAAAATGTAGTTTTGTGATAATGTTGGATTATCAAGTCTAATTCAGCTTTGCATGTTTGTGAAGTAACTAGCTTTGTCTTAGCTGAACATTTCTTCAGATAATTAGATGAAGTTTTCGGGAAAATTTAGTTTTATGGAAAGTAACTGTAATTTTTCTTATTAAATTTTGATTTGCACTAATGATTACTGCTTCTTATTGAGGTTGTTGGTGTTTTGATTATTATTTTACTTTTTTTTTTCATTTTGAAGTTGTTGAAGTGGGTTTTGCCATCTTTTGATATTTCAAAGATTATTAACTTTATTAAGAAGTTATAAACACATATTACCAACCCATTTTGAAATTTCTAAGGTTCTTATTGCAAGTAATTTGTCTTGATTAAATCATTATTTTCACATGTTTAAAATATGCAATCTAAGATTATATGGAACATTTTAAAAATTCCAAGACCACAAATTTTTGAAGTGATTAGTTTTAGTGATTGTTTTAGATAAAAATTGTAATTTTAGAAGGTCTCAAATTGCAAACTACCTGGATTTGTTTTGACACAAATTGTTTAGGAGTATCATATCATGCAAACCAAGAACATGCTTAAGCAGAGCACCATTTGAATGCACATGATAAGATTCTGTACTTCTTTCATTTTTTTATTGCTTCGCTAGATATGTTTATGTACCAATATGTTTGTTTTTTTACATGATCTAGACTCTAGATAGCTTTACATGAAATGTTTGTTTAATTTGTGCTAAGCAATTATTTATTTATTATTTTTATATTGTGAAAGTACTGCTTTTATTGGTTTTACAAATGAATAGATTAATTCATTCTTCCCAGGCCAAGAAGAGCATTAAAAGTGATACACCATATCAGAAGTACAGAAGGTAATGCTTTGGAAAAACACCATGCTTTTATTTCTAGCCATATATGATAATTGCACTTAGTGTACTCATTGTACTCTTGTACAAATTTTTAGTAGACCAAGACCGCCATGTTCTTATTGCTTTCGAATCTAGCTTAATTTAAATTTTTGGTCAGGATTATAAGATGAATAGTTAGTAAGTTAATCATTGAGCATTCTTCAAATTGGAAACACAAGTTTATGCATCTTAATTTTTATTTGTATTCAAGATTTGAACCAAAAACTCCTTCAACCATGAATCAATTTTCACTCCCTTTTCTTTTGCATGTGGCTCGGAAGAGAGTTATTCACCCATCTCAAAGTATACATGATGATTAGTAGATAGAAACTAAAATGCATTGGTTGTTTAGTATTTATTAAAATCTTTAATTTTTGACAAAGTGGTGTGTGGCTAAAGATAGCTAATTTATTAATTCGGATGTTTTGCGTTCGGATTTTGACTTAGGCCTCAAATGGATTAGTGAAAAAATTCTAGCGTCTATTTAATATATTTAAAACTCGTCGTACATGTGAAGGAATAGTGAGAAGAACATAGCAAATTAATGAGCATATAAAATTATAAATATTGATCCACACACTTAAGTTTGGTAGTTTTATTTGTTTTAGTAGTTATGAATAATGTGGATTTTTCTTGATCACCTAATTCGAATGAGATAATGTCATTCTTTAGTTTTACCTATCACATATATATTATCTTTTTCCTTCATAAATTATGATCTTGTTGGCCATTTCATAAATAGGTGCACATTTTCTTCAGTTAGAAGTTGTGCTTGCTTGGAATGATATGGATATTATGTTTATTGATATATTTATCTTGTTGTTGTTCCATATAATTTGAGTACGAATATATATATATATATATATATATATATATATATAATATGTGCTTGATTAGCATCTATATTCATACGTACTCATATTCAAAAGATCTTTTTCTCATTTTTGCTTATATTTTTGGTTGTCCTTCCTTGTTACGCTCTTCATAAATGACCATAAGAATCTTAATTATGTTGCCAAACTTATCTTCATCAATAAAGTTTGTGAATATGAATATGTATATAAGCAATATTATTTCAATTAATTTTCACTTATATTAAGCGAAATGGATAAGAGTTGGATGAGTAAGTCAAGATTAAGTCAAGAATATTTAGATGGAGTGGAAGGATTTTTTCATTTTCGAGATTTAATAACGCAAGTGAAGACAATATGATTGTCTGTCCTTGTGTAAAATGTGCGAATGTTAAATGGAAAAATCGTGAAGTAGTTCTTGAGCATTTAATATGTGGCGGAATTCTTCAAGGGTACGATTATTGGTTCTTTCATGGAGAATGTGTTCCTTCTTCCTCTAATACGGTTGGTGCATTTACAACTTCTTCAAGCTCTACATATCTTAATCAAGGTGTTAATAGTACGCCAAATGCCATGGGGGAGTTGTTATGTGACGCTTTCAACATGCATGAAGTTGTTCATGATGATGTTCAGTGTAATACATCCGAATTCAATAATTTGCATGATAAAGGTGAAACCCACGACGGGGTAAGTTATGAACAGCCTCCTCTAGACGCAGCTAAATTTTACAAGCTACTAGAAGATATGAATGAAAAAACTTTTATGATGGATCCAAGCATTCGAGGTTATATTTTTTGTATTCGCTTTGTTCCATCTAAAATGTATGTGTGGGATGACTGGGAAAGGGCTTGATTACTTGATCGAATTTTTTTGAAAGAATTTTTTCCAGCAGCTACTATTCCTACAAATAGTCATGAGTCTAAGAAAGTCATTAAAGATTTAGGCCTTGGGTATGAAAAAATTCATGCTTGCCCTAATGATTGCATGCTCTATTGTGCCGATAGAGAAGCCCAAGAAGCATGTCATGTGTGTGGTAGTTCTCGTTGGTTGTCAATCGATTCCGACCAATCTATCGATGATGATATTGAGGTTGTTCGTAAGAGGCCAGCAAAAGTTTTACGATATTTCCCCCTCATTCCAAGGTTGCAGAGGATATTCATGTCGTCAAGGACTGCTAATGATATGACTTGGCATGCTGATGGTCGTACAAATGATGGTCGTTTGAGACACCCTGCTGATGCTGAGGCATGGAAAACGTTTGATGCAAGATTCCCAGATTTCGCATCTGATCCGCGCAATATTAGGCTGGGCTTATCATCTGATGGCTTTAACCCATTCAAAGTACTAAGTACTTCTTACAGTACTTGGCCGGTGGTGTTGATTCCTTACAATTCGCCACCGTGGGTTGGGATGAAACAATCTTCCTTTCTACTATCTATGATTATACCAGGAGATAAAGGTCCGGGAAATGACATCGATATCTACTTACAACCTCTGATCAAAGAGTTGAAACAATTATGGGTTGGTGTTCAGACATATGATGCATCAAGAAGAAAGAATTTTCAGTTACGGGCTGCTTTATTGTGGACTATCAATGATTTCCCTGCTTATGCAAATTTATCCGGATGGAGCACTAAAGGGAAATTTGCTTGCCCTTGTTGTGCTGCTCAAACTTCTTCAAGATGGCTATCTAATGGGCAAAAGTTCTGCTACATGGGACATCGACAGTGGTTAGATCATGAACATCCATATAGGTTCCAAAAACACCTATTTGATGGTACTGTGGAGCTACGTGGAGCTCCTTCATCTACTACTGGATCTGAAATCTTATCAATGTTAAATGATGCACACTACACTTATGGAAAAAGAATGAAACAAAGCTTAAAAAAATCAAAGAGTGATAGTGACTCAAGGAAAAGACATAGGCAAGTGTCCAATGTTGAAGTCGATAGCGACATGGAAGAGATAGAGGAGGAATCACATGAAGCAGAATTGTGGAAGAAGAGAAGCATATTTTTTGACTTACCTTATTGGGAGCATAACCTACTTAGACATAACCTTGATGTGATGCACATCGAGAAGAATGTTTCCGAAAATATTATTGCAACACTCCTCAATGTTGAAGGGAAGTCAAAGGATAACTTAAAGTCCATACTAGATTTGGTAGATATGGGAATTCGTCGTGAGCTTCATCCTGAGTATCTTCCCAATGGAAGGACAAGATTGCCACCTGCTTCATTTTCAATGACAACAAAAGAGAAGGATATGTTTTGCCAATTCTTGAAAAACATTAAAGTTCCAGATGCTTATTCTTCAAATATATCAAGATGTGTGAATCAAAAAGAGCGGAAACTTCAATCTCTAAAATCTCATGATCATCATATATTGCTCCATGACTTGCTTCCAATAGCTCTACGGTCATCATTAACAAAGCGAGTGACTTGTGCCATTTCGGAATTTTGTAATATATTCAAAATCCTTTGTGGTAAGGTTCTTACTATTGAAGAACTTGACAAAGTCCACCATGAAGCAATTATAGCTTTATGTGACTTGGAGAAGATTTTTCCACCGTCATTCTTCACTATAATGGTGCATTTGGTTATTCATCTTCCATTGCAAGCCAAACTTGGTGGACCTGTTCATTACCGATGGATGTACCCCATAGAAAGGTATTAATTTCTCTTAATAAAATAAGATATTGTATTTTAAAAAAGAAATTTAACTATATTAAATTAACATCACATACTTGGTATAGGTTCTTGCTCAAATTAAAATCTTACGTGCGCAATAAGCGATACCCCGAAGGGTCTATTGCTGAAGGATATTTGGCGGAGGAATGTGTAATTTTTTGTTCAAGATACTTGGATGATGTTCAAACAATATTTGATAAACCCGCACGGAATTTACGAGAAGGGCATGATGAATATCCTGCAGGATCTTACTTATTTCATAGCGGTGGAGAGCCAATAGGAAAATTTGAAATAGCAGAATTGGATGATATGTCATGGGCACAAGCGCATCGATATGTCTTATTGCACCATGACGCTATTGAAACATATCAGATGTAAGTTAATCATTTTTAATCTTTAACATTTTTTAACATTTATAGTTGCAATTGATTAACATCTATTATATTTAATTGTAGTGAGTATAAGAATATTCTGAGACATCAAATGCGCGGCCGTCGTTCAAATGCTCGTGATATTGATTTGCAATTTACTAAGACTTTTCATGAATGGTTGGGGGAAACTGTAAGTGGTGGAATACTCCAAGTTTAATTTGATATTAATATTTAATTGCTAGTTCCTAAATACATCCATGTAACCTTGTTAGGTTTCTCGTGGAAGAATTGTGAATGACGAAGTTAGAATTCTAGCACAAGGCCCAAACAAAATTACTAAGCGATACAAAGGTTTCATCATCAATGGATTTCGATTTCATACTAAATCTCGTGAGAGATTGAGGAGAACTCAAAATTCTGGATGTATTGTTACTTCTTCAACAATGAGTTATGCTAGTGCTAGTGATGGTAATCCTCTGGAAGGGAATCTTGATTATTATGGGGTCTTGAATGATATTATTGAGTTAGATTATTTTAACAAGCACAAGATTGTGTTATTCCGATGTGACTGGGCTGACGTCAGTAGTAGTAGAGGGATCAAGAAAGACATGGCCGAGTAAGAGGACTTGGATTGGGTCCAACACCTACAAGTTACTATGGTTCAAGTAGCCGCAGCACCACAGCATCAGTTGACCATTCAGAGTGCATCGAGCGATACAAAGACATCCAAGATAAATTTAAAAAGATGGAAGAAAATCATCAACGAGAACGTGATCAATACAAAGTTGTTATTGCTTTCTTGCAAGAGAAGTTCCCTGAAGCTAGTAACCTTTTCCCTGACATAGGTGTCTCAACTTCACAATCTCAGGTATTTCAAACTTGTAAGTTGTTATTGTCCTCATTAATTTCTACATTCTTAACATATAATTGGACTTACAGAATCAATCTACTGGACCTGAGATTCCTGAGGCTAATATAGGCGGTTCTAGTTCACGAGATCAGGTAATTACAAATAAAATATATGATCTAGGAAGCTATGGTTATCATCTAATGCTTTAAAATCTAATTGCAGAATCAATCCCATGGATCTCACTGATGCAATGGCCATATTGAAGGTTGAAAACATGTTTTGCTTAAGTAAGTTTTTTTACATTTTAGTTATGTATGAACTTTGAATGGTGATGGTGTAAGGTTTTGTCATAACTTTGTTTGTCATGGTTACTAAACACTTGTGAATTAATTATGACTGATGATGTTGATTTCTAAAGTGCATTATGTGCCCAAACTTTGTATTTCATACATTTCTCAAATATATTGTAATGGTGAGAAATGAATTTTTGCTTCATGTGAAAAAATGTCATAACGAAGATGTTTGTAATATATTTCTCATATTTTCTCATGTATTGATTATGTATTGATTGTGAATGATGTTGGATTTTTTAATTAGGTGAAAATACCAATCAAAACGAAAAATTATTAATTAACAAAAATGAAAACTTCAGGGCGTTTTCCCACCCAAACGCCATTACAATCCCGGCGTTTCATAGACAAACGCCTGGCCATGTTAGCGCTCATTAAAAAGCAAAAAAATGCCAGCTCAATCCCGAATTAATAAAGAAAAGGATAAGATATCCCTGGCGTTTGTACACGCGAACGCCGCTATAATTTCTGGCGTTTTTGTGTAACACCGCCGGCAATATAGGCGGCGTTTATATTAGAGACGCCGCTAATATGACGGCGTTTAATATGAAAAACGCCGACGACTTTTAACGACGCTGGCGTCCCCGGCGTTTGGTTGACGTTTTTGTAAAACGCCACCATGTTTCATAGCGGCGTTTATAAACGCCGGGAAAAATTTAAATAAACGCCGGCAAAGGCCCACAGTGGTGTAGTGCTAGATTGGATTTAGTAATCAAATCAATTTTTTTAAACAAATCAAATTAAATTATTTCCCCTTTATTAAATTTGGTTTTAATTAATTTCTTAATAAACTTTCACGAAAAGCTAAACCTCAAATGAAAACACTATCAACTACAATCTTGTGTCTTAATTAAATATTATACTTTAATTTGAATTTTTACATTTGTGATTATATTTATTTTCTATTTTCTAAATCTATTACCTTTTTTCCTGCATATTAAAAAAACATAGATTGTGACATCAAGGAAGTTAACCCACCAAATCATCAAAAGATGCACAATAACAATAGAAGGATTAAAAAATAATTAAAAGCAAACAAATAGCATTGATCCAAGGGATTTGTCAATGCAAAAACAAGTAAACTAGGCAGTGACATATGTCCCTCAACCATAGCTTATCATGCTCCATTGATTCTCCTTCATCTATAATGCCCTCCATCTCCTCCCATTCAAATCTTCTTCTTCACCTTCTCTCAACATTTCAAACACTTCATGGACAAATACAACATATGTAGCTACAAGAGATCAAACAATAGAGAACTTAGCATCATATATATATAAGCATGGAGAAGGGTCACCAAAGTATCTCTAGAGCTAGTTTTCTCAAGAAGAGATGATGAAGGCCTCTGCCTTAAAAGCTTTAGCAATTAAGATCAACATTCTCTTCCTTGCCTTCATTATACTCATCTATATATCCATCATCCTCCAACCTCCTTATCCTTTCGATGACAAGTCTGCCAGCCCTTTCTCCCAGTGTCATCCCTCTGGCGTTTGTGATGTCGATAAGGTATTTACTATAACAACTCTTGTCTCATATCTACAAGCATTCATACGTATATATATGATAAACTTATATTTGTTATCTTAGATGGGAGGAGGAAGGGTGGAAGATCAAATCAAGCTACCGAGCTTTCAAAGTGTATTCAAGGACAAGAGAATTGGATTAGTGAACGCTGGTGATAGTGAGATGATAAAATGGAACAATATTGGGAAGATGATCAGTGTAATAAAGTTCGATAAGGTATCGGAGAAGTTGGAGTGGAAGGAGTTGTTTCCAGAGTGGATTGATGAAGAGGAGGAGAAAGAGACACCAGAATGCCCGAAGATACCCATGCCGGACTTCAGTTTGTATGATGAGTTGGATGTGGTGGTCACAAGTGTTCCATGCAGGCAGCCGGAGATCGGATGGAGCCGGGACATTCAAAGATTGCAAGTTCATCTTGTGGCAGCAAACTTGGCTCTAAGAAGAGTAGTAAGGGATAAGAGAGGAAGAGTGAAGATGGTTTTTGTAAGTGCATGCATGCCAATGACAGAGGTTTTCAAGTGTGAGAATTTGGTGAAGAGGGAAGGGGAGTGGTGGTTGTATGAAGTGGAGGTGGAGAGGTTGGGGGAGAAGATGTCTTTGCCTGTGGGTTCTTGCAAGTTGGCTTTGCCTTTGTGGCAAGAAGGTATGAGAACTTTTTTTTTAAAAAAAAAAAATAAATAAATAAAAAGAAAATAAGTTTTCATTTTATGTATTTGCGTAATTTATGCCTTGGATTAATGAGTGTGTGGTTAGGATGTGTTTGCCATCTGATAGGGATTTGTTTGAAAGGGGAGGTTCTTTCAAGGAAGTTTTGTTTCTTAGTTGGTTAACTAATCTTTTGGTTGGTTTGACTGTCAAGAAAATTGTTAGAATGGGTATATATTTACAACTTGAATAATATATATGTAGAAGATGAGGTCAAAGTTCTTTTTTAGGTGTTGAGTTGGTTTGTGTGTATTAATTTTGGAATTTTAGATCATGAATGGGTCAAATAAGAGTAATTTGTTTTGAACTTTTCAATAGAAAATATGATAATTTTTTTATTAAAAATAGAGAAATTTGTTTATTTTGGTTTCTTCAATGGTAGCCTCATATAAAAGTGCAACATATATTTGATATATATGACAGTTTCTATATCAGTTGGAGGGTCTACTAAGTAAACAAATAAATTTGGTTCGTAATTCAAATAGGTTTTGCATTTATTTAAAAGATGAAAACAATAGCTTTATATCAAAAAATGAAAAAAATAATAATCTTTAAAATTAATAGCAAATCCCCTAAAGATTGCTCCTTTTATTTTAGTTAAAAGAATTTATTCAACTCTACCAATTTTTGGCCGGCTAGCTAATTGAACCAAATTTAAATTTTAAGGATAAAAAAATAATATAACTGAAATGTGCATATGAAAAATATAATTTATATTAATGTAACAACTCTAAAGACCAAAGAATAAATATTTTAAACTTTTTAAGTTAGAGGCTTAGTTGACTAATCAAAGAGATCCCTGGAGAAGATAAAATTTTCATTAGTATATAGTAATACTTGTATTAATTATGAACCATTTGACTTTACTGATAAGTTAAATTACCAATTCTCCTTAAATAGGTCAATTATTTCAATTTATTTTTAAATTGGAAAGGTTAATAAATGCGATTAACTAAATATTTAAAAACATGTGGTTCTTATACAAGATTCCAAAGGAGCATGACCACTTATAGTTAATTTAATAAGATTTAATTAGTTCATGACATGTCATTAGGTTGTAATTGATCTTACGATATTTATATAGACCATACCTTTTTCATATTCCACAACTAGATAGTTCGTATGACTAAACCAATTGCAATGGTTGAGCAAGTCAATATGATCATCACTTTCATATGGCCTCACCTCCAATTTAAACTATAGAAATCACATGCGTTAGTTGGACAATAGCTTTTATTTATTAAATCTTTTTTTTATTGTTTACTTTTGATCAATTTAGGGGCCGTTAATTTTGGGAAAGTGATTAGAAGTGGGGAATTGAGAGAAGTGTTGCTTCCGTGATTGAAGTGGGGAATTATAGTATTTATTTATCAAAAAGTGGAAATAAATGCAAAGAGGTTAGTGGTTGAGTGGAGTTCTATGAAATCAAAATGGATTTTGAAAGTAGGGAAAAATGAATTTTTACATTGTGACTCTTTTCATTTTAGTAAAAAAATTACTGAAGTAGATTTAGTTCAAATCTCACTTCATCAAAAGTGGAGGAAGTGTCACTTTCCACTTCTCCATTTAAAAACAAAAGAACATTATAAATAGAAGGAAGATAGATCACTTCCTCCGCTTCCTTCAAAGTGGAAGCCCTAGATAAATAGGAGAGGGATCAAGATTTTACCAAATAAAAAGTCCTAGTTTCAATAATTGCCTCTTAAGACTATTATCTTATTTAATAAAATAAGTTCTAAATATAGAATTTAACTAAAGAAATGTGGTTAGATAACTTTAGCTCTTTATCATGTTTTGTAAAAATCAGGCTATCAATTTTGATAAATAAATTTAATAAAATAATGTGACATATAGATAGTAAATTATATGATATGATTTAAATTTATTAATTTTAATTTTAATCATATATTATTAAACACATTAATTAAAACAAAAAACCAATACACTATATATGTATTCAAAGCTCATTGTATTTTCTACCACAATCCCATAAATACATTGAAAAAAACCAATGCACTCATATAAATATATATATATATAAATTTTGTAGTTTTTTTAATACAAATACAACAAATTTCAGTATAGCCAAGGAAGTGTGTACGGCCAGAAATTTATTGTCAAAATGCGTTCCATACCCAGTATAGTTTCTTGTTTTCATATAATTGCATTCAATTAAATCCATAAAGTGATTTTGTTTGATGAAAATTTAAAACCATAAATTTTTGTTTAACTATTAAAAATTTTCTTTGTGAAAGTATCTTAACCCAATGAGTTTCATCAAGTGAAAACTCAAGCCAATATAACATAAATCTTATGAGCAACTCGTTATCCATATAGGAACAAATAAAGCTCCGGCAAACTTTCTCCGGCGAGAGGCCTACGCCACCGTCCTCCACTCCTCTGACATCTATGTTTGTGGCGCAATTACTCTCGCCCAAAGCCTCATCAACACCGGCACCAACCGCGACCTCCTTCTCCTCCACGACTACTCCATTCCTCCACCGAAACTCCGTGCTCTAGCTACAGCAGGCTGGTCTCTCATTCCTATCGGCCGCATTCGCAATCCCTTCGCCTCCAAAAACTCCTACAATGAATACAACTACAGCAAACTCCGCCTATGGCAATTAACAAATTATAACAAACTTGTTTTTCTCGACTCCGATATACTTGTCCTCCGCAACCTTGACCTTCTTTTTCGCTTCCCGGAATTGTCTGCAGCAGGAAATGATGGCTACATTTTCAACTCCGGTGTCATGGTCATCGAACCTTCCAATTGCACTTTTAACCGTTTCATGAAACAAATAAAAGAAGTTGTATCTTATAATGGTGGTGACCAAGGGTTCTTGAATGAGGCATTTCCTTGGTGGCATAGGCTACCGAGAAAAGTTAATTTTTTGAAGAACTTTTGGTCTAACACAACCGAGGAGATGACAGAAAAGAACCGGTTGTTTAAGGCAGAGCCTCCAGAGCTTTATGTGATACATTATCTTGGACTCAAGCCTTGGTTGTGCTATAGGGACTATGATTGTAATTGGAATGTAGGTGATCAAAGAGTGTATGCAAGTGACTCGGCACATAGGAGGTGGTGGAAGGTGTATGATGGGATGAAAAGTGAGTTGCAAAAGTTTTGTGGGTTGTCTCAGAGGAGGAATTGGGAATTAAGGAAGGAAATGAAGAAGGCTAGGGAGAGTGGATTTGGTGATGGCCATTGGAGATTGAGGATTTTGGATATAAGAGTGAATGAGATTTGAGTTGTTTTATTAGAGTCATTGTCTTTTTTTGTCATTGTTGTCTCTCAAGGAAAAGAAACTTGCTCTAGTTTTCTCCATTTCATGATGAGGTATATGTGAATCAATGTTATAAGAAAATGATATCAGTAAAACAAAATGATAATGACTAGATGTGTCTTTTAAATAATGTTGCATCATTTAATTTAATATTATATTAATTAGGTGTATTATAATATATGTAATGAGCTGGTTCTACAAGAGAAAATGATTAGTTTATTACAAAATCTACGCTCCATATTTTCAATTCTTTTTTTTCTAGTATATATTCACCTCCCTAATCAAGACTCTTATGAGTTGTTTTAAAGCTATACAAAAAATTATTTTGAACTTTTCACTTGCTTTCTCAATCAAACTGGGAATACACAAACCTATATAAATATATAAATAAATAAATAAATAGGTAATCAAAAGCAAGGTGTAGAATATTCACTCTATTGGCTTAGATTTCATAACAAAGACTAAAGTTATGGTTTAGTAATGATGAAAGTGTGGTGAGTAAATTGTTTGAGTTAGTACCGTATTTCAGTACTAGTTTTCAATTTGTATCAAACTAAGCACTAAGCTTTTAATTTAGTTTCATAGATAAGGTGATTGGGGATTTCCAGTGAGAAATTTATGACCTAGAAGCTAGAAAATACACATGGACGCCGAAAGCCCATGTTACATGATGCGTTAAAGGTGTACACATTAATAACTTACACACATGGAAAAGTAAGGGTCCACATCACCTTCCAGATCACCTTCCTTCTCCATCCTCTCTTCTCCTCTACCTCACTTCACTCATCTCTCAAATGTAGTCCTAAATCCTGATTGGTGCATCATCCATGCCATCGCCATTTAGTGGAGTACGATAATGCGACATATGACACACAATATGAGAGCCCACATCTGTCATTGCTGGGGAGAACAGATGAAGCCAATTGCTCTTCTATCTACTATTCTGTGTTTAGGGTTTTTATAGCAATGTAATTGTTTGGATTGGTAAACTCTACTTGCATTGTATCTCAATTACAAGAAGCAATTTAATTTATGTCACATGTTTATTGTAAATCATTTAGTTAAATGAAGTTCTTCAGTCGTAAATCAATTACAAGAAACAATTTTAATGCCAGTTGATTACAGTTTGAAGTTATAGCTTTAAAAATTAAAGTAAAAAATCACTTAGTGACTAGGCTTTTGTTTAGTTTGAAGATATAATTAAAATTAGCCTGACGTTGTCTCAATTATCTTATTTGCAAATGTAATGCTTGATAAAGTAGCATTGTAAATTAATTACAAGAAAAAAATTATTTTATGTCACACGATCATTATAAGTCAATTAGTTAAACATAAATTTACAGTTGTAAATCAATTACAAGAAACAATTTTAATGCAGCTAGACAACACTGATGTTTTACTAATTATACAGCTGTAATAAAAATATCCACAATCCCTACATTTGCAACACTACAGAAATGCAGATATTGCTTTAACAATCCATCCAAGCAAAGACAACACTTTCACTTCACAAAGTCAAAACATCATACATAAGTCATTCAATTAATTCTTACATTTCACTCAAATCATTCACAAAACTAAACCAAACACAAAGGCAACATAGCATTTGGTAGAAACTATATAAAAACAAAAAAAAAAACAAAATTGATTGATTCATGTGTTTGAGACAACATAGCATAGCATTTGGTAGAAACAATACAAAAATTCCCAAAATAGTATCATATTCTTTTTGACCATTTTTCAAGATACAAAAAAGCCACAATTGGACTCAATCACCTAACCTTATGGCAAGCCCTTAAAAAAAAAGTCAAAATCCTCCATGATTTGGAGGAATCCACATTTTGCTTTTCCCCCCTCTTGTAGCTCCTTTCTCCTTGCCTTTCAATGGCTTCGCTTTTATCTAATACCTTAGTCTAGGAATTGTCAAGATCTTCTACTCCTTGCTTTTTGGCATTTTGTTCTTGTCTTTCTCCATTTGTGTAGGTTGCTTTGCTGTCTCTTTAGTGGTCAATCGTATTATACTTGAAGGTGTGGCATTTTTTTCCCCCTCTTGTCATAATTTTTTTTTTCCTCTTGTGCCCTCCTTGAATCAAGAAAACAAGAGCAATAAAATTTAATCATCAAATCCAATCCTAACCAAATACCATTCCCCTCCCCAAACATATATCAGACAAAGCACTTAAGCATGGTGTGAATAGAACTAATTATTCTAATACTATGCTTGTGTAATGTCATATATGTAATTTGCCTACATAGAGCATTTGCCAATGGTGCACACTAACACAAAGCATCCTTCATGCAAAGTTTCACAGCATTAAGAGAAATGGAAAAATAAATTTAAACCAAATAGATTGAATCACATATGTTTTCACACATTTCACAGCAATAAGAGAAAAAGAAAAGTTAGTGGATATCTTATCACTCCATTTCAAGTAGAGTCCAATTGATATTTGATAAGTGTCTAAATACATCATTTTACATCACATATTTTATTTACTTTCATGCATATTCTATAACACTGATATCCGTTTACGTCATTTTTGATATTAATTTTTTTTAGGACTTCAAAAAAACATTTGAAGCACAAGGAAGCATTAGAGAGTGTTTTGGAGCATTTTCATCTTGGTTGAAACTGAAACGTAACATACAAGAGCCCTAAACACCAAGTGAAGAGAAGAAGAAAGGTGAGTAGCCCCTTGCCCTAAAGTGGCCGCCCAGGGGGCCATGCGGCCCTCATAACGGCCGCCTGGAGCCTACATGTGCATAGTAGACAATCGTACGGCTTTCACAAAGCCTCACGATGCCCCTGCGCAACTCAGCGGATCCAACTCGGCTTTTTGAGTGGGATTCTGCTGTCTATGTAGCCACAATACGATTGCATGCATGCCCACATATCTAGGCTAATATATAAGCTGATTTTAGAGTTTTTGAGGGACAAAGCTTAATCGCCATGTGTCTCCAGTGAGCTCCTATTGCACAATACCTTTTGAAAAGAAAGATCTAAGCTAGAATGGAGGGGAGAAGAAGGTGGAACACAAGGGGAATATCAAGAATTTGACAGCACGGATCCGGTGAGGTCTTATCACCACAATTAATCAATGGAATAGAGAGCTTGCAATGGACTTTTTCATTATTGATTTGTATCTCTTGTTTTCTCCTCTTTTGATGTCGAACTAAATTCATGAGACCACTGTGGTCAGATGAACCTTGGGAGGAAACTTGTATGGATAATTCTTTAATTCTCAATTTTTATTATTGAATGATGCTTGAATATATTTGGTCTCACAAAGGTTAAAGGAGGATTCAATGTATTGACACGCCAAAGGCTTCTTGTGTCAATAGCCCTTAGCAGGTATTAAGGTTCAGCTCTAGACAAAAGAGCATTAGGGTATCCCTAGCCAAGATTCCTTGTACTTAATGACATCATAGGGGTATCATCCGAATGAAGGAACCGATATGGAATTAGAGCTACACTACGGAGGTACTGGGGTAGTTGAATTCAGAGTCTAGCATACTAAAGCCTAAACCAACATCATATTTTAATTCCTGAATTCATCCATATTTGTTTTTCTCCCAATAGGATCCTTGCCCGAGGCCTTCCCTTCCATTGGTATTTGTTATCTTTATTATTTTGAGTGGTGTCCTTTAGCTTGTTGCTTTATTTTCTTATTTTTCCAATTAAACAATCACAATCGTGTAGTAGATTAGATAGTGTAGTTGAAGAGAAAGTAATAGTGGCTTTTGGGACCCTGATGAATAGGACCCTCTCGAGATTGCGCGAGGTGATTATTACTTAATAACCAATGAATTTGAGAGAGAATAGCGGTGTGCTGGTTTTCTAATGACATGTACCCAGCACCCAATCAATATTCACTTAAATTTCCAACCAAAGAGAGAAAATCAATATGTTATCATCCTTTAATTTCCTCTTTTCATTAATCTTCACTCAATCAAACGAACAAGAATAAGAAAATTTAACCATCCAAAATTTAATCATCCGGATATCATTGTTGTTAACATCAAACTAATATATGTATTCATTCTGCTAAAGAATTGAAAATAAAATATTAACAAAATTGCCATCATGTGTTTCTAAACATTTTGATAGTATTTATGTATATAACACCAAAAACTTAATGACATTGATTTGCATTTCAAACTTAATGACAACAAATGAAAAACCTTACCATAAATAGGCCTTTGGTATTCTCGGCGCTCACTCAGTTTGCTGGAGGATTGGTAGAAACATTAGAGTTACATAATCAAAAAAGAAAAGGGGAATAGGAGAAGATGGAGGAGGAAGATGATGTGGCAGATGACATGGACTCTTACTTTTATACGTGTATAAGTTGTTGAGGTGTACATTTCCAACGTATCATCTAACTTGGGCCTCCACCGTCCACATGTATTTTTCGGCTTTCAACTCATGAATTTCTCACATGAAATTCCCAATTACCCCATCTGTGAAACCAAATCAAAGCTTAATGTTTAGTTTGATACAAATCAAAGTTGGCAGTTAAAGTGATACATGGGCATAGTACAGTACTCGCTCAAAAAAATTACTCAAAGCCTGGTTCATATTAATAATTGAATTGAACTTGCAAAGGATGCAAATGTTATCACAATATTTTAGGCAAGGAAAAAATATCACACAAAATAAATAATTAAGAGTTGAAGATGATATATATAATATGTTGCAAGTAAGTTTCAATAAATTAAAATGTCACTAATTTACAAGGGATTGGTACCTAATCACACAAGTGATCAACTTAAAATACTTAAAAGATCTTGAGTGGGTCTTTAACATATATTTGGTGAGTTTTGACTGCACACTGATTACTATCGTTTACCATTCTATGGCTAACAATCTATAAAATGAATTATTTATGGGGAAGGTTATTTTTTTTTAAAAAGTAAATAGATAATTAATAATCAAATCCAATATATGTGTTGTCAAGAATATGTCCATCACTTTGAATATGCTACTCTATCTTATTATTATTATTATTATTTTTGTATGTGTTTTCAAAGAGCAAAATTTTGTTCACAAGCTAAAACATATTCAAAGTCACTAACTCAATACCTTTTTTATTTATATGCTTAGGGTAGTAAGGTAATATTCTTAGCAAGCAAGATAATAAATTAATTAATATTGATTATCATTCAACTAATAAAGAACTAAAAGATCCAAGAGTTTGCTAAAAAAAATAAACATTATCTCTTTTCAGTTAGAAATAATACAATGTTAAATTCAGAGACTCTTGAAATAGGAAATTGCTATAAAAATGATAGATTATTAAAAATATAAGCGAAATGTAGACCCTTTCTAAATAAATATGTTAACAAATAAGAATTGAAACATAAGTAAATCCATTACCTCATGTTGTGACATACACCAATTCCCCAAAATCAAACTATATAGTCTAAAAAAAAACCATAATGAATTTAGAAAAAATGGGAAGAATGAAAAAGATTGAAAGAAAGCAAAAGAAGATGTTGATCATGACCAAAGGAACTTATAAAAAATACTTATAAATTGATAAGTGTGTAATTGTACATACTTTTCATATCAATAGTTGTAATATTTTACTTCTCTGATGAAATTGATAGATAGCAGTATTTAATATGTTTATATTTCATGATAAGGTCCTTATTTTTACTTTAAAATTCAAAGATATTTGGGCAAGCTCGGGAGTATTTTGATGAAGAATTGAAGATCCAAGGCATATGATGCCCTACAAATATGCTCAGGTATGAAACCACGGTCAATTCTAGAACGTTGCGATAAATTGGAGCTAATTACGACCTTAACAAAGCCCTCAATCCCTAGTGAAATAAATAAACTCCATGGTTATCCTGAATAGGCCACAGTTTGCTAATCAAGAGCCCATCATTGGTTATCGAGCCAAGTTTTGACAAGGATCACTTCAATAATTATGGCTACAAAATGTGCTCATCGTAGAACCGGTGGTTAGGCCCTTTTTGGAGGACATTAATAGCAGGAAAGATCTAGAATGAAGGGGAGATTAGATCTTTTAAGAGTTCTAGAGTTTTCTTCAAAGAACGTTCGAGGGGGCTCAAACTAGGGTTCTTGTCAAGGCATTTAGTCATGAAAATTAGAGAAAATTTGAGCAAGATTGAAGGGTTGGATAAGGCCCTTAGGAAGAGATTCCACCAATCCATATAGATTGTGAAGAATTAAGGAAGTCTATCATTTTTTTTATATATATTTTATATTTTATAATAGAAAATGAGTTAGTTGTTAGTATTCATTGTTCTCGTAGGTTTGATATATATCTTATAATTAATTCACACTTAATTACATGATATGGCATGTGCACTTGCATTATTACTACTCATGCATACGAAGCGTTAAGTTTTTAGTGCCATTACCGAAAACATTGGCATTAATAATTCTTGAATTGCATTAATCTAGTTATTTCTTTTCCTGTGAATTTGTTTACTCTCTTTGATTTTTTTTCCTTAGATTCTTGATCTTTCTTTGTTTTTTTATTAAAAGGAAATTGTTGCATGTCAAGGAATTTGTTGGAATAATTGAAGAAGATCTTGTAATTGAAAACATATTGTTAAGAAATTTGAGACAAAGAAATAGAGCAAGACATGAACAATTTAAAGGAGAAATTTTAGATGAAGAATAAATAATGGAATGATAACACAAAACCATGCCAGAATATGTAAAGCCATCTTTGACAAAGTCGATCTAAGCATAATCAGGCCTATGGTTGCAACAACCAATTTTAAAATTAATGCAGATGTGATTGAAATGGTACAAAATTCAGCCAAAGTTTAAAGGATTAAAACATGAGAATCCAAATATACGTTTGTGGCTTTTTTGGTAGTCTCTCATACCTTTAAAATTGATGGAGTTTCAAATGTTGCAACACAATTACAGTTGAGTCCATTCTCTTTATGAGAAAGAGTAAATTAGTAGCTAACTTCTTTGTCAAGATTATCCATAACCACTAAGGAACAAATAGCCAAAAAGTTTTTAATAAAATACTTTATATCGGCTAAAGCTACAAAATTGAGGAAATAAGGCCTTTGTATGAGTTCTAGGAAAGATTTGAGGGGTTGTTAAGAAGGTTTCCGCATAATGGAATTCCTCTCTGGATGCAAGTTCAAACATTTTATAATATATTGAATCAAGCATCAAGACAAATGATTGATTCAGCTGCTAAAGGAACATTGAATAATAAGACACCTGGACAAGTTCTAGAATGTTTTTAGTACGTGTTAGTGAATAGCTACCAATGAAATCCTACTCAAGTATAATCAAATTGAACAGATGGTTTATGAAATTAAATGGTTTGTCAATTATGTGGTAAACTTCAGTTATATTTTATGAGATTTGTGGAGGAAGACAATAAAAACAAGATTATTAAGCAAATGTGGGTACTATTTCAAGTTTAGTTCAGATGCAAACTATTTGGGAAGTGTAGCACAACCCCAAAACTTCATTTTTACAAGGATCACTTCAATAATTATGGCTACAAAATGTGCTCATGGTGGAACCTGTGGTTAGGCCCTTTTTGGAGGATATTAATAGCAAGAAAGATCTACAATGAAGGTAGATTAGATCTTTTAAGAGTTCTAGAGTTTTCTTCAAAGAACGTTCGAGGGGGCTCAAACTAGGGTTCTTGTCATGACATTTAGTCATGAAAATTAGAGAAAATTTGAGCAAGATTGAAGGGTTGGATAAGGCCCTTAGGAAGAGATTCCACCCATCCATATAGATTGTGAAGAATTAAGGCAGTCTATCATTTTTTATATATATATTTTATATTCTCATTGTATTTTCTCTTTTCTTTAAAAATGAGAAGCTAAACCACTATAGTACTTGAATCTTGATGACCCCTAGGATGATACATATGATTTGATTTCTTAATCTTGATTTTATACTTGTATCCTTAAAATTTAATTATGGGATGCTTGAGTATCTTGAATTTAAGATAGTGAGAGCTCAACTTAATTATTTAATCTATGTAATTAAGATAGAGATATTCTTTTGCATGAATAGATTTCCGTACTTGAAAATAATTAAATTCACGTCTAAAAATGCGGTATATTAGTTCGTTCGAATTATGAATGAAGCCGAGATAGGAGGCATGCCTAATGTAGAGATTCATAGAATAGTAGTATGATCCTAGATCAATTAGATTAGAGAGAGATCTCAATCAAATCCTCAATGATTAATTGCTAAGACTCTTGAGAAGGATATTCAAAGACTCTCCTATGTAATGATCATGAGAAATCTTTCAACATGGAAATCTTGTTACAACTAGATTGCTAAGGCTTTTCATAATCTGAGTAGGGCCTTATATGATTGATTGTCTCTTAATTGATTCATTGCTTTGATTGTTGTTAATATTAATTTTGCTTTATTTCTATAAAGTCATTTCTAGTAACCAATGTTGTAAGGCTAGATAATAGAAAATGAGTTAGTTGTTAGTATTCATTGTCCTCGTAGGTTTGATATATATCTTATAAGTATTTCACACTTAATTACATGATATGGCATGTGCACTTGCATTATTACTACTCATGCATAAGAAGCGTTAAGTTTATAGTGCCATTGCCAAAAACATTGGCATTAATAATTCTTGAATTGCATTAATCTAGTTATTTCTTTTCCTGTGAATTTGTTTACTCTCTTTGATTTTTTTTCCTTAGATTCTTGATCTTTCTTTGTTTTTTTATTACAAGGAAATTGTTGCATGCCAAGAAGGAATTTGTTGGAATAATTGAAGAAGATCTTCTAATTGAAAACATATTGTTAAGAAATTTGAGACAAAGGAATAGAGCTAGACATGAACAATTTAAAGGAGAAATTTTAGATGAAGAATAAATAATGGAATGATAACACAAAACCATGCAAGAATATGTAAAGCCACCTTTGACAAAGTCGATCTAAGTATAATCAGGCCTATGGTTGCAACAACCAATTTTAAAATTAATGCAGATGTGATTGAAATGGTGCAAAATTCAGCCAAAGTTCAAAGGATTACAAAATGAGAATCCAAATATACATTTGTGGCTTTTTTCGTAGTCTCTCATACCTTTAAAATTGATGGAGTTTCAAATGTTGCAATACAATTACAGTTGAGTACATTCTCTTGATGAGGAAGAGCGAATTAGTAGCTAACTTCTTTGTCAAGATTATCCATAACCACTAAAGAACAAATAGCCAAAAAGTTTTTAATGAAATATTTTATATCGGCTAAAGCTACAAAATTGAGGAAATAAGGCCTTTGTATGAGTTCTAGGAAAGATTTGAGGGGTTGTTAAGAAGGTTTCCGCATAATGGAATTCCTCTCTGGATGCAAGTTCAAACATTTTTTAATATATTGAATCAAGCATCAAGACAAATGATTGATTCAGCTGCCAAAGGAACATTGAATAATAAGACACCTGGACAAGTTCTAGAATGTTTTTAGTACATGTTAGTGAATAGCTACCAATGAAATCCTACTCAAGTATAATCAAATTGAACAGATGGTTTATGAAATTAAATGGGTTGTCAATTATGTAGTAAACTTCGGTTATATTTTATGAGATTTGTGGAGGAAGACAATAAAAACAAGATTATTAAGCAAATGTGGGTACTATTTCAAGTTTAGTTCAGATGCAAACTATTTGGGAAGTGTAGCACAACCCCAAAACTTCATTTTTACAAGGATCACTTCAATAATTATGGCTACAAAATGTGCTCATGGTGGAAGCTGTGGTCAAGCCCTTTTTGGAGGACATTAATAGCAAGAAAGATCTAGAATGAAGGAAGATTAGATCTTTTAAGAGTTTTAAAGTTTTCTTCAAAGAATGTTCGAGGGGGCTCAAACTAGGGTTCTTGTCATGGCATTTAGTTATGAAAATTAGAGAAAATTTGAGAAGGATTGAAGGGTTGGATAAGGCCCTTAGGAAGAGATTCCACCCATCCATATAGATTGTGAAGAATTAAGGCAGTCTATCATTTTATATATATATTTTTTATATATTCTCATTGTATTTTCTCTTTTCTTTAAAAATGAGAAGCTAAACCACTATAGTACTTGAATCTTGATGACCCCTAGGATGATACATATGATTTGATTTCTTAATCTTGATTTTATACTTGTATCCTTAAAATTTAATTATGGGATGCTTGAGTATCTTGAATTTAAGATAGTGAGAGCTCAACTTAATTATTTAATCTATGTAATTAAGATAGAGATATTCTTTTGCATGAATAGATTTCCGTACTTGAAAATAATTAAATTCACGTCTAAAAATGCGGTATATTAGTCCGTTCGAATTACGAACGAAGCCGAGATAGGAGGCATGCCTAATAGAGAGATTCATAGAATAGTAGTATGATTCTAGATCAATTAGATTAGAGAGAGATCTCAATCAAATCCTCTTTGATTAATTGCTAACATTCTTGAGAAGGATATTCAAAGACTCTCCTATGTAATGATCATGAGAAATCTTTCAACATGGAAATCTTGTTACAACTAGATTCCTAAGGCTTTTCATAATCTGAGTAGGGCCTTATATGATTGATTGTCTCTTAATTGATTCATTGCTTTGATTGTTGTTAATATTAATTTTGCTTTATTTCTATAAAGTCATTTCTAGTAACCAATGTTGTAAGGCTAGATAATAGAAAATGAGTTAGTTGTTAGTATTCATTGTTCTCGTAGGTTTGATATATATCTTATAATTATTTCACACTTAATTACATGATATGGTATGTGCACTTGCATTATTACTGTTCATGAATAAGAAGCGTTAAGTTTTTAGTGCCATTGCCGAAAACATTGGCATTAATAATTCTTGAATTGCATTAATCTAGTTATTTCTTTTCCTGTGAATTTGTTTACTCTCTTTGATTTTTTTTCCTTAGATTCTTGATCTTTCTTTGTTTTTTTATTACAAGGAAATTGTTGCATGTCAAGAAGGAATTTGTTGGAATAATTGAAGAAGATCTTGTAATTGAAAACATATTGTTAAGAACTTTGAGACAAAGGAATAGAGCTAGACATGAACAATTTAAAGGAGAAATTTTAGATGAAGAATAAATAATGGAATGATAACACAAAACCATGCCAGAATATGTAAAGCCATCTTTGACAAAGTCGATCTAAGCATAATCAGGCCTATGGTTGCAACAACCAATTTTAAAATTAATGCAAATGTGATTGAAATGGTGCAAAATTCAGCCAAAGTTTAAAGGATTTCAAGATGAGAATCCAAATATACATTTGTGGCTTTTTTGGTAGTCTCTCATACCTTTAAAATTGGTGGAGTTTCAAATGTTGCAATACAATTACAGTTGAGTCCATTCTCTTGATGAGGAAGAGCAAATTAGTAGCTAACTTCTTTGTCAAGATTATCCATAACCACTAAGGAACAAATAGCCAAAAAGTTTTTAATGAAATACTTTATATCGGCTAAAACTACAAAATTGAGGAAATAAGGCCTTTGTATGAGTTCTAGGAAAGATTTGAGGGGTTGTTAAGAAGGTTTCCGCATAATGGAATTCCTCTCTGGATGCAAGTTCAAACATTTTTTAATATATTGAATCAAGCATCAAGACAAATGATTGATTCAGCTGCCAAAGGAACATTGAATAATAAGACACCTGGACAAGTTCTAGAATGTTTTTAGTACATGTTAGTGAATAGCTACCAATGAAATCCTACTCAAGTATAATCAAATTGAACAGATGGTTTATGAAATTAAATGGGTTGTCAATTATGTAGTAAACTTCATTTATATTTTATGAGATTTGTGGAGGAAGACAATAAAAACAAGATTATTAAGCAAATGTTGGTACTATTTCAAGTTTAGTTGAGATGCAAACTATTTGGGAAGCGTAGCACAACACCAAAACTTCATTTTTAGCAGTACTTATATGAATTCAACATAATGTAGGAAAGATTTTAAGAGGTTGTGGAGATAGTTTCCGCATAATGGAATTCCCCTCTAAATGCAAGTTCAAACATTTTATAAGAGATTGAATTAAGCATCAAGACAAGTGATTGATGTCGTTGCTAGAGAATTATTTAATAATAAGATTCCCAAAGAAGTTATAGAATTTTTCTTAATGTCTGTTAATGAATCTTTACTAGTGAAATCCTATTCGAGCAAAAACAAATAGGGAAGCTGGTTTATAAAGTTTTATAGTTTGGTAATTCTGTAGTAAACTTCAGTTAAATTTTGTGAGATATGTGGAGGAAGACACTAAAACAAAATTGTTAAGCTAACATTAGTACTATTTCAAGTTCAGTTGATTATGTAAACTATTTTGGAAGCACACCACATCCCCAAAACTACCTTTTCAATAGTATTTATAACTCAAAATGGAGGGAGCTTTTCATGGAAAAGGAAAATGGTTACCTAAGACCTAACGCTCTATCCAGATTTCAATCACCATTTCATAAAAAGAAGCCAAGTTCAGAGGAGTTCAAATCCAAATTTGCCCAAGGTACAAAATTAGATTCCACGGTCATAAAGCTATATGGAGAAGTTAACAACTCTCAATTCAAAATTTGAATAATTAAGTTTGACAAATTTGCAAATATTTTGATGGAATGGCTAGAGGAAGTTTTCCTAGCAACTCAAGGCTAAATTCAAAGGAACAAGTTAAGGCTATCACCCTCAGAAGTGAAAATGAAGTAAGAATGAAGAAGGTTTAAGTATATGAAGAACCAACAATTAAGAAGGCCAAGCAAAAGGAAGCTAGGCCTCCACCAATTCGAGAATATTAACTTTATATTTTATTTCTAGATAAGATTAGGAAATATCAAATTGATGAGCAATTTTTAGAAGTTTATCAAACTTTTGAAGCAATTGCACATCATCACACCTTTTATTGAAACACTTTCACAAATACAAAAATATGCCAAATTTTGTAAGGATTTCCTAACAAACAAAAAAAATTTAGAAAGAGGTTTAAATGGCAATGCTCAATGATGACTATTCAACAATTTTGCAAAACAAGCTTCTCAAAAAATTTAAAAATCCTATAAATTTCATATTACCTTGTTCAATTGGTGGTTATATTCATGAAAAGGCATTTATGGACCTAAGAGTTAGCATAAATGTGATGTCTTATAGCATTTTAAGGAAGTTAGGATTGGGGATCCTAAACTAACTAAGATGGGTATTCAACTTAGAAATAGGACAGTTAAGCATCTTTAACATAATAGAAGGTGTGTTAGTTAAGGTTGATAAATTCATTTTTCCTATAGGTTTTGCTATCATGGGGATAGATGAAATTGTTGATGTTCCTTTCATTTTAGGAAGACCCTTTCGAGCTACTTCAAAAGCTTTGATAGATGTTAATTATAGGAAATAGTTTTAAGGTCGAAGGTGATAAGGCTATTTTTAAGTTGTTGGAAGCTATGAAGCATACACTTGATTTAGATGATGCTCTTTACTCAATTAGTTCTAGTAATAAATATGTATGTGAATGTGTGCAGGAAGTTGTGAAAAAAGATTCATTGGAAGAATTGTTTGATTAAGTGGACCAAGAGATTACAGGTACACCTACCCATATGGAAGAAATAGCCTATCAAGGATCTATAGGGCTTTCAAGTTAAAGGAAAGAAATTTATAAAGTTTGATTGTCATAAAGAAACAAAATTTAAATGTCACATAGTTGTACCCTTTGTGCTAGAGTTAATAGCTCCTGTATCATAATATTATCCAATAAGCTCAAAGGTGGTTCATTTTTTAAGAAATTTGATGGAGATGATTTAACAAGTGTTGGTTAGGATTATTATCCTTTTCTCAAGTAACCTTAATGTTAAGTAGGTACTTCTACTTAAGACACTGAACAAATGGTTCTTAGGAGACAACCCAGCATTTAATTTGTTAATTGATTATCTAGTTTTGTATTTTTACTTTAGATTTATTTTTGTCTATTTAATAAATATGTGATGAAACTATGTTTTGATTTCATGCCATACCTAATTCTTTACTCTTTGATATGCTTGAATTTTGTATTTTACATTGGGGAAAGTGTTTTACATTATAGTTTGGTAATAATTTAGCCAAGTGTATGAAGTTTGAAAATTCCATGGCTAAGGCCACACCAGTGATCAAGGCTGTGGACCTTTACAAATTGAAATAATCTAGTTTCTTAAGATCACCACGTGCGCTACTATGCCTGCATCTTGAAACCATATCCATCCACAATGAACAAAATTTTTTTGGGGCTAACCACAAAGGACAGGTTCTGAATGAAAATATTTTGAAGAAAACCATGGCTAGAAACCACACATGTGTTTTATGGTCATGGTTCTCAAAACATTAAATAAAACTCTATGGCTCTTAATATGCTTTCCCTCTAATATATTTTTCTTCTATTTCTATATTCCCTCAACTTCCTTTTGCTAATTTCTACCCTATTTTCAAAGTTTCTTCATGTTTTAACTTTATGTTTTGAGAGATTTGAGTCTTGATTCTTCAGAATTATTCTTCAACTTTGGATCATAAATCATTAAGGAAACTAGTGAGAACAAAGAAAATCACCTTTAGAAGTATCATTAGCCTACTATCTAGACTACAGTTTATTGAACTAGCATTCTCTAAGAGATGTTGTAGGTTATGGATCCGACAATTCAGTAAGACTCGATATATCAACTAGAATGTTTGGAAGAGGATCAAGATTGCCAACGAGGTACAAAAGCTCATTAGTGTGGGGGCTTGTAGATGACTTTTCGATACTAATAAGCTTGTACAATTGTATAGAGAGCTCCTATTAGAGTTTTTAGTTACAATTTCACTAGACTAGAGTCATCATAGCCTAGTCGCTCAAACTTAATTGATTTTAGAGACTATAGAGGCACTTACAAGACAAGCCAAACAAATTATTTACTCAAGATGGGTTTATATGATGATGATGATGATTACTTAAAAACCAAGGAGTA
Source organism: Dioscorea cayenensis subsp. rotundata (assembly GCF_009730915.1). Classification (NCBI taxonomy): domain Eukaryota; kingdom Viridiplantae; phylum Streptophyta; class Magnoliopsida; order Dioscoreales; family Dioscoreaceae; genus Dioscorea; species Dioscorea cayenensis. Next base: position 6,949,535 of record NC_052476.1, on the reverse strand, counting down.
TTCATGACTACTGAGTTGATTTTTAGCTATGCCAACCCTGACGACATTCTAGAGGCAAATCATCCTAGGAAACTGCCTATGATTAGCCAAATCCAAAGCCCTAACTTTATTAAAGTTGGCCCAAATATACATATCTATGCCCTCCTACACCGCACACATATAGGAAGAGAAAATAACATAGGAATGGTGAATAGGTAGGATACATTTTCCCTCTAGGGTAAGATATATATATATATATATAATGTGGTTCCATCCACTTAGGGCATGCCTTGGATTAGTTCATTCAATACCAATCATAGGATCCCAAGAGTCAAAGTTAATTTTGTGCGACTGTATATGATGGGGCTATTGATAAATATCCTGGGACTGAGATGATACTAAGTGTTGGGAGATCCACACCCATTACTATGGAGACCCTTTGAGACATGGGTATGGTCTAGAGGAGACATATAGACCCTTACTAAATTTTATCATTTGGATTATTTTTTTGGCTAAGCAGTTTCTTTTTTTTCTTTTTTGCCTTATCCTTAGCAACTAAAAATCCTGGCAGTTTGGCCTTATTTCGGCCATGAATGATATCCTATACTCAATATCCATAGTTATATGATCATAATTCTCAAGGAAGTTAGAACCCTATTTTTTATTTTTATCACTTTCTTGGAATTGTTTGTGGAGAGAAGCAACATAAGCGCTCCTCCAAGCTTACGTTCAGGTCCTATTTTTTCTCTTATCTTCCTAACTAGCATTTTATTTGATTCACTATATCATATTATTTTCTATTTTATTCTAGTTTGAACTAGAGCTTAGCATCTATTGTTCTTTAAAGAGGCCAAAGTTAAACATACACTTTCAAAGAAATGAAATTCCAGCAGCTAAGCACAATCTAATCTGATTCCTCTATTAGATGAGTTGTAATTTTTTTAAACTTATAGATATGTAATCCATTTAATTTTGGATTCATTCTTTGTAAATGTCTTAATCTTTAAATATTTAAATTGTTGAGGCATTAGCAAGCTTGAATTTTCACCATTATATCATGCCCTTGATACTAGGATTGATAGTTAAGTTTTTATTTAACAAAGAAACATGCAAGGCTAGGTCTATGCTAGCCTTTCTTTTGTTCCAAAGATTTTTATTACTCTCTGGTTGGTTAATGATGAGTGCAATTCATATCATATTTTCTAAACCTCAATTCATGCTTTTGCTTGCCTTCTAGCACATCTTTGTATACATTCGGTGCTATTCTGAGTATGTTTGCTAATGATGCAAGAATTGAGGAGCTTGATTCAATTAGGAGTGAATCTGGTCTCTAAACGAGAGAAAATGAAAGCATTGCTAAGTGTTAAGGCTCAAGTGAAGATCAAGTGAAGAAGCTTGCAGGGGAGTGACACCAGGGTGAACACCGTTGAAGCATGCTTGTGTCCCTCCCCCTGAATATCTCAGGCTGGAGTTCTTCTTCTACTCAACAGGGGAAGCATGTGCCGAGGGCTCCTAGCACGATCATGTACATGGAAGCACGTGCCAAGCATGACCGCGCTGCCTCCCACTGAAAATCTTAGGCATACACTTAGTTGGTTTACTCAAAACCAGTCCATGGAAACATGGTTTAACCACGATCATGATGAGACCGTGTCAAGCTCGAAGATAACCCTTTTAACTCTAGTTTCTAGGGTTTGTCCTCATCTTTGTTCAGGGATTAAACTCTCCATCGGGAGGGCTTTGAAGAGAGTGAAGATCAGGCTTCACCACACATCTTAAGGGGATCAAAGAAGAGTTGGAGGTACAAGAGAAGTGGGGTTAAGCATACGGAGCTTGGTGAGGAAGATCATCTTGAGGAGAATGGAGTCAAGTCTTCTTTCTTTAGTGCTTCATCTTTGTTTACCTCATTGTACCCATCCATGAGGGGCTAATCGTCCACGGTGCCCCGGGATGTGAACTATGTTTGTTTGTATGCTTTGACTACTTGATTGTTAATGATTACGGAGTTCTTTTGGTTTCTTGTGTTGAATCTTGTGTTTGCATATCTTGATGGTTTGAATTGCACAGCTGCTTTGGTAATCCAATTATCGTGGCATTACTTGGTGTATTTGAGAACCATAGTTGCAATATTGATTTAGAGCACACAATCGAAACTATAGATTGTACTTGGTAATTATTAGAGTTAAGTCAGCATGCTATAACTCATAGGAATCATCCCGGGGCATTGCTCTTTTGTTGTTGAAAACACAATCCTAATCTCCTAATCACTACCATCATGCACTCTTGCATCATTAGTTCTTATTTCAATCTTATTACAATCTTTGTTTAACTGAACATCCGAAGATAGATTAGTACTTTAAGTCCAATCCCTGAGGTTCGACAACCCTACCCTCACGGGGTACCACTTTTCTACTTGTGTACAACCCGTGCACTTGCAGAGAACACAACATGTTTTTTGGCACCATTACCGGGGACTGGTAACTTTTTGTAAAATTTGGACTCTGGTGATTTAGTTTGTTAATACTATTTATAACTATGAATATTTGTGAATACTTGCAATTTTTCTTGCCTATTTCTTGTTTTTATTCTTGTAACCTCTTGAGTGCTCACTAATTTATCTTCCACATTTCTTTCATGGAGGAACTTCTAGCCACATTGCGGAGTCACTTCTGTGAGCAAGTTTATCCTGAAATGGTATCTAGTGGCCCTTGTGATATACAAGGTTTGGCAGAACTTGTTTCTAATTTTTGTGAGCAAACATCCCAATTGGAAGAATAAATGCGCATGGAGACAGGTTTTATCAATGATGACCAGTTGCAAGATGCGAGTGTGAACCAAGCAATGTCCATCCTAGCTAGTGTTGCAGTCAGTAAGGATGGCAATGCAAGTTGGGTCACAATTGTTGATGATATTTCAGTGGAAATTAAGGAATTAGAAGTCAAAAACTACGATCAATATTATCATTGATCCAGTGCTTCTTGGTCCTCCAACATTAGAACTCAAGGAGTTACCAACACATCAAGAATACGCATTCTTAGGGGGAAACTCTCAAATGCTAGTCGCTATTTCATCCAAGCTTGAGGCTAAAATAGAAGAAAAAATTGTTAGATATGCTACTCAGTCATAAAGGTGCCATCGCTTGGAGCATCTTGGACATTAAGGGAATTAGTCCATCCTTCTGCATGCACAAAATTCTAATGGAAGATAATATTCGGCCCAGAGTTCAACTACAACGTAGATTGAACCCTAACATGATGAAGGTGGTAAAGAAAGAGGTGAAGAAACTCTTGGATGCTAAAATAATTCATCCAATCTCTAATAGCGCTTGGGTTATTCCTGTTCAGGTTGTCCCACAAAAAGGAAGAATGACGGTGATCACCAATGAGTAGAATGAACTCATCCCCACCTGTGCGGTCATTGGTTGGTGTGTTTGCATAGATTATAGAAAACTAAATGATGCGACTCGCAAAGATCATTTTCCTCTATCATTCATTGATCAAATGCTAGAATGGTTATCTGGTCACAGTTATTATTGTTTCCTTGACGGAATGTCTGGATATCTACAAATTCCAGTTGCACCAAAAGATTAAGAAAAAACTACCTTCACATGTTGTATCGGTACATTCGCATATCGAAGGATGCCTTTTAGCCTGTGCAATTCTCCATCAACTTTTCAATGATGCATGATGTCAATTTTTGATGAGTTTATTGAAGACTTCATGGAGCCGTTCATGGATGATTTCTTGGTTTATGGGGATTCATTTGATTTGTGTTTTGTGAATCTAGGAAGAGTTCTCTCTAGGTGTGAAGAAATGAACGTAGCCCTAAATTGGGAGAAGTACCACTTCATGGTCACGAGAGAATTGTTGAGGGTCACAAAATTTCCAGTGCAGGAATTGAAATAGATAAGGCCAAACTAGACACAATTGAAAGGCTTCACCCACCCACTTCTGTGAAAAATGTAAAGAGTTTTCTAGGGTATGTCGGGTTTTACAGATGATTTATTCAAGATTTTTCCAAAATCTCTAAACCTATGAAAAAGTTGTTGGAAAAAGATTCACCTTTTGAATTCGATCAGAACTGTTTTAGTGCCTTGTTGACTTTGAAAGAGAAGCTTCTCCGCACACCAATTGTGAAAGCCCCGGATTAGGGAGCGACCTTTTCGAGCTTATGAGTGATGCCAGTGACTAAGAAGTAGGAATAGCATAAGGGCAAAGATATGATAAAAAATTTCATCCTATTTACTATGCCAACAAAACTTTGAATCCTGCCTAGGGAAATTACACCACAATAGAAAAATAGCTTTTGGCAATTGTCTATGCCTTGACAAATTCAGACCATACCTTGTTTTCTCCAAAGTAATCATGTACACTAATCACATAGTTATCAGGTACCTCCTTTCAAAGATAGATACCAAACCAAGACTAATTAGATGGATTCTTCTCTTACAAGAGTTTAATTTTGAAATTCGAGACAATAAGGGATTAGAAAACGTGGTGGCTGATCATTTGTCACACTTGGCACACACTGAAGAAGACAGCAGTAGACCCCAAATTATCAATGATGCTTTTCCAAAAGAACACCTTTATTGGATCCAAAAGGGATCTATCGATGATTGTGAGTGCCCATGGTTTACTGACTTTGTGAATAATTTGGTGGGACAAATTATCCCTTCACAATTATCCTATCAGCAATGAAAGAAATTCTTATTAGATGTTAAACATTACTTCAGGGAGGACCCGTTCTTGTACAAACCCTATGCAGATTTGGTTATACGACGCTGTGTTTAGCATTGAGGGATGGCAGATTTTAGAGCACTGCCACTCTTTCACAGTGGGGGGTTATTTTAATGTGAATCACTTTGCCAAGAAGGTATTAGAAGCAGGGTTCTTTTGCCCTTCACTTTTCAATGATGCTCGGAGGTTTGTTGCAATATGTGACCAATGCCAAAGAAGTGGGAACCAATCCAAACTCAATGAAATGAAGCATACTCCTATCCAGCAATGTGAAGTTTTTGATGTTTGGGGCATTGATTTCATGGGTCCTTCCCCGAACTCCAATTGGAACAGATATGTGTTGGTTGCAGTTGATTATGTGTCTAAATGGGTTGAAGCTCAGGCTCTTCCAACAAATGATGCCCTAGTGGTTGTCAAGTTTTTGAAAAAGTTATTCTCTCATTCCGGCACCCGGAGAGCAACTATCAATGATAGGGGCACTCATTTCTCTAACACTTAGTTTGAAAAGGTGATGAAGAAATATGTAGTGACCCATCGTGTTTCCACTGCCTATCACCCTCAAACTAGTAGCCATGTTGAAGTTGCCAACCGTGAATTAAAGCGCATTCTTTCAGAAGATAGTTCATCACAAATGGCACGATTGGTTATAACGACTAGATGATGCTCTTTGGGCTTACTGAATGGCATATAAGACATTGACTGGACATACCCCTTATCGTCTGGTCTACGGGAAGCAAATGCCACCTACCTGTAGAGCTTGAGCATCAAGCATATTAGGAAATAAAGCTATTGAATTTGGATACAAAAGATGAACAGAAAATGAGAAAGTACCAGTTGAATGAACTTTTGGAGCATAGGCTGAATGCATACAAAAATGCGCTCATGTATAAGGAAAAAATGAGAAGAATCCATGATACCCATCTTAGGAAGGAAAAACAATTTTAGGTTGGGGAGCAAGTCCTTCTTTTCAACTCTAGGCTAAAGCTCTTCCTTGGAAAGCTCAAATCACGTTGGTCAGGAGCTTACACAGTCACCCAGACATTTCCCCAGGAAGGGAACATTCAAGGTCAATGGTCACAGGTTAAAACATTACATCATCAAAGAGGACATTCCTCAATTATCAGGTTGTGGTGCTTTATTGTTGCATGAACCACCTGGTTAGGCAGATACGTCAAGCTAGTGACGTTAAACAAGCGCTTCTTGGGAGGCAACCCAAGTTGTAGTTTTCCTTTTTCTTTATTGTTTGTTCTATTATTTTTGCTTCTTTGTTTGTTTTCGTTTCTTGCTGTGGCTGTCTCTAGCTAGACCTGAGCCTTTTGGGGTATTCTTGTCTTGTTTAGGTTCCCTAAAAATATTTTAGGGGAAGCACGGGCAGAGCGCGCCCCTGCTTGTTCCACTGATTTTCACTGGTTTCAGTTTTTGAAGATTTTCAGGGCAAGCACGAGCCGAGCACGGGCATGTCATGGGCCCCAACATGATGAGCATAATCATAACACGCTCATGCTCCTCACCTTGTTGGTTCTGGTCTTTTTTCCTGAGCTTTTCAAAGGGTGGATCATGCGGAGCACATGATCATGTCTTCCTAGGATCTTTCCCTCCAGTTCTCATGCCCAGTGAACGAGCGTGTTTTTGGCGTGTCCCACATGACTATTTGTTTTTCCCCCATTCATTCTTGGGACGCGCGTCGTGCTTGTCACGCTGACCGTCTCTGGCCATGCACGTTCATCTCCCTTTCCTCCTTTAAAACCTCACCCACTCTTCTCACATCCCACACCAGCCTCATCTGTGGGCCTCCCTCAACTTGTCTTCTTCTCCTCATCTTCTTCTCTTCTTTCTTGCTTGTCTCCCATAAGTTCTTCAGTTCTTTCTTGTTGTTGGGAGGGTTTCAGGACTTTAGCATGTTAGGTTTTGGATCCGTCCTCTTTGTATCGCCTCTTGAGCTTCTACATTGTTCGTTGAGCCCGTCGCACTAGGTGGGACGATAATGGCTCCGTGAGCTTTCAAAAATTCTGTTGAGCACGATCGTGTTCTTTGGCCTGGTTTTTCGTTTGGTTTCTCTAGATAAGCACGGTCTGTACACTCATTGCATGCATGTACTCCCCTTTTTCCTTTCCTGTGCATGACTAACCGTATCCATTCTACCTTTTGCAGGCCCATGCCAAGGGCTAACAGTTCATCGAGGCCCACAAGAACCAAATGACAGGCTACTCCAGCGGCCCAAACTTCATCAAGAATAATACGCTTACCTATCACACAACGAATTCGGGACGTGGTGCACTATTGATTTGGGAGGTATTGTAGTTATGCGGCCTACATACTGATGTTGAACTCCTACTACATGTTGGCTCCCGGTGCCAAGTTTTGACTATGAATGAGCATGTCTATCATGATCCAACTTTCGAATTCCTTTCCACCTTCAAGCGAATTCCATGTGATGATCGTTAGGGACAAGGCTCATGCCATCTCTTTTCATGCTTTGGCGGGACAAGCTTATTAGTTGAGCTATATAGAGTTTGTACTGTCCCTTGATATGTACACTCGAGATTACACTTCCACTGAGGAGTACCACAAGTTGACTTTTTTACCCCACCTAGAGAGCTTATGCACATCCGTTGGCGGTGGTTGAGTGATTGTAATCGTCCTTTTTCACCCGAGTGTCACCTCTACTATGGCACTGAGGTCCCGGGCACTTCGTTTCATCCATGCTTTACTGAGTGGTACCCTTACAGGTCAGAACCGTTGCACCAACAATATATCCTTGGCCGAGTTTCATTACCTACTGAGCATGCAGCCCCAAGTTCCCCTCCACATGGGGTTTGTTGTCGCATCCGCTCTGCAGCGTTAGGCCACTAATACGCGCAGACGTACTATCTTTGCGGATCCATTTGTCATCCCACATTATTTAGAGCATGGGTCTCTTGGGATGTGTGCACCGCATGACTCCGATGGGAAGCTAGAATCCTTTCACACTCTGCATCCTGCAGAAGATGGGCATCGCCACCCTGTAGCACCCCATGGCTTCTAATGTTCCTCAGGAGGATTATTTGGTACTCAAGGTTGAGGATCCTAGTATTGTATGGTTAGGGATCGAGCCTCCAATGTCTTGCTGATCATCTGGCAGTTGGTTCTGCTGCTTTTGCTAGCGATGATATTCATTCTAGGAGTGATCCTACTTGAGGACCACAGCATGTTTCCTTGTGTTGGATCTGTTTTCAGTTGTTTTGTTTTTTTTGTCTTTGAGTCTCTATTGTTAGTTACCAAGGGGAGTCCCATGCTACATTTTTGTTTGTTTATCTTTATGTTGCTGTAGTTGTAGTCCTTTTTATTTTCTCTTACGTTATATCTTCATATTTTTGGAGCTTTACTTGCCTCTTCCATTACTTGCAGGTATTGTATGGATGCTTAAAGTTGAATAGCACACACGTTGAGAGCGACAACATCACTCTTCATGTTCTATAATGTCCTTTCAACTCCCTTTATCTTTTATTGTCTCAATTTTGTTCTCTATGTCAATCATTTTACATTGAGGACAATGTATTATTTAAGTGTGGGGGATGGTTACATGCTTGTTTTGCTAGAGATGAGTGCTTATCCGATGATGGTCTATGATCAATTACACTTAGAGCTTCTTAACCTTATGAAACACATGTGTGTTAGTTAATTATTGAGATCCATATCATAGTCTCACTCTTACTTTGAAGGCTCAAGTTTATCACTCAACCATAATTGTGGAGCCACATCTTGTTAGGATGAAAACCGTTTATCTCTTTTAAAAAAATCTTGAAAGTCAAATTCCATGTGGGATGCCCTACCTGTCCTTTGTAAATACTTTGTGAAAAAGATGGTAGAAAGAGCTATCACCCTAGAAAAGTGAAAGCTACTCTTGAGTAGTCGAATTTTGGGCATTTCAAGTGTACATTTGTTGACCTTCCGGGAGAGAACACTACCTCTAGGATGTATGAAGCTACTACCCATTGTGAATAGTCAATTTTAGGTTTAATTTTGCTAGGTTGAATCATGAAAACTGTGGAGCACTCAATTTAGGGTTTGCACACACACAAGTTTTTTGAAGTAAGAGTGTAGCCATTGATTGAGTACTCTTGTTGTTTCTAACCCTTGTTGCTTTCCCTTTGTTTAAGAAGTTCGTATTCTCCTAAGATCAGAGGTGATGCACTCATCTTCCTTTTCATTGAGTGATGTGAGATTGCTTGAGGACAAGCAATGATTCAAGTGTGGGGGTATTTGATCAGTACAATTCATATCATGCTTTCTTACCCTCAATTCATGCTTTTGCTTGCCTTCTAGCACATCTTTGTATACATTTAGTGCTATTCTGGGTATGTTTGTTAATGATGCAGGAATTGAGGAACTTGATTCAATTAGGAGTGAATCTGGTCTCTAAACAAGAGAAAATGGAAGAATTGCTAAGTGTTCAGGCTCAACACTGCTAGAGGACATTTGTGCTTTGTCCCCCAAAATTTCCCAGCCTTGTGCGGATTAAGTGAAGAAGCTTGCATGAGAGTGACACCAGGACCAACACGGTTGGAGAATGCTCGTGTCCCTCCCCCTGAATATCTCAGGCATAGAGTTCTTCTTCTACTGAATTAGGGAAGCACATGCCGGGGCTCCTAGCACAATCATATTCATGGAAGTACGTGCCAAGCATGATTGCACAACCTCCCACTGAAAATATCAGGCATACACTTAGCTGGTTTACTCAAAATGCAATCCATGGAAACATGGTTTAAGCACGATCATGATGAGACCGTGTCAAGCTCGAAGATAGCCCTTTTTAACTCTAGTTTCTAGGGTTTGCCCTCATCTTTGTTCAGGGATTCAACTCTCCATCGGGAGGACTTTGAAGAGGGCAAAGATCAGGCTTCACCACACATCTTAAGGGGATCAAGGAAGAGTTGGAAGCACAAGAGAAGTGGGGTTAAGCATACGGAGCTTGGCGAGGAAGATCATCTTGAGGAGAATAGAGTCATGTCTTCTTTCTTTGGTGCTTCATCTTTGTTTACCTCGTTGTACCCATCTATGAGGGGCTAACCATCCATGGTGCCCCGAGATGTGAACTATGTTGATTTGTATGCTTTGACTACTTGATTGTTAATGATTACGGAGTTCTTTTGGTTTCTTGTGTTGAATCTTGTGTTTGCATATCTTGATGGTTTGAATTGCACAGCTGCTTTGGTAATCCAGTTATCTTGGCATTACTTGGTGTATTTAAGAACTATAGTTGCAACATTGCTTTAGAGAACACACTCAAACTATAAAATGTACCTGGTAATCATTAGAGTCAAGTTAGCATGCTATAACTCATAGGAATCATCCCGGGGCATTGCTCTTTTGTTGTTGAAAACACAATACTAATCCCCCGATCACTACCATCATTCACTCTTGCATCATTAGTTCTTATTTCAATCTTATTACAATCTTGGTTTAACTGAACATCCGAAGATAGATTAGTACTTTAAGTCCAGTCCCTGAGGTTCGACAACCCTACCCCTCATGGGGTCCCACTTTTCTACTTGTGTGCGACCCATGCACTTGTGGAGAACACATCAGTTAAATTTTTGATATATTAACTTATTAATTTATTACCTTTGATTTAGTCATTAGAACAACATTTAGAGTACTCATGCTTAATGCTTTGTACCATTCCTTTTTAAGGGTATATAGGAACGAAGTAACAGTTTGCATTTTTAAGGGATATAGTAACTATCCCTCTATAATACAATTGACACCATCAGGTTAACCAAAACTAAGGGAGGGGACATAATAAGCCCGTCATTGTCATAGAACAGCCCAAAACAAATATAGTCTTTTCTCAAATCAAGATTTCCATTTCTCAAATACAGCTTTACATTTCTAAAATATAATTGGTGGTCCAAACAAATTTCAAGAAAAATTTCTCACATACCAAAATCAAAATATCAGATCTGCAATAGTGCCAAACCACAAATGCACATTAGTGCAAGCATATATTCACAAATGCACAATAGTGCCTGAATATCAGATGGACAATAGTGTCTGAACCCTAGATGGGAAATAATGCATAATATAACCATAAATGCACAATAGTACCAAAACATCAAATGTGCACTAGTGTTGAAACCACATATGCACAATAATGCTAGAATATCTAATGCATAGTAGCACTACTACCACATTTTCAAAAGCTTTATTTGAATATAACGTTGGCATCATATAACTCCTATACACTACCACATTCATAACAACATTACACAAAACTCAAGATGTACCTCCACTAGGTACTGCATCAGTTTGCTATGCAGAAATCCCATAATACATCATGAGTATATATATAAACATATGTAAATATACTAAATAGTTACTAGAAATTTAGATATAATATAAAATAAAAATTCATGTGTCAAATCAAATAGGTGTTGTAGAGTAAATACTATTAGCATTAGAAAAAAATTATAAAGTGTTCCTCTTCTTTTTACAAAACAAAACTTCATTAAGAAATGAAACTGCTTTTAAAATTAAGTTACCTATGTATCCTCCTTGAGGAAAAGGGATCAGGACCCATATAACTCTTTATATGCAAAAATGTTCAATCACTCATAAATCCATTTATGCATACAACTTAAATATGAAATTGAAAATACTCTCATAATGTTACAATGTCACTCCACATCAACTGCTATAGTATCTAGGGGTACTACCATGTAATCAAATATTGTACCTTACATGACTTCCTGACCGCACACACGCACACTAGTAAATACTCAACCAAATAAGCAATAACATCACATAGAAGCCACACCAATTTCATGACTTCATGACCATCAACATACTAGCACAATGGTTCATGGCTTCAATTGGAACAAATTCTAGAGACTAGCAGCAACCTTTCACTTATGACCCCTTTTTCCTTCTCTTTATCTGTGCCTTCCTCTAGCACTTTTTCTTTCTCTTCCTTTATTCCCTCCTTCAAAAACAAGATTTATCACCCCTAAACATCACTGAACCATAATCTCTACTTAAGACAAACCACCATTTTTTAGCACTCCCACCAACATTTCCTAACATTCCCGCAAAAAAAAAAGAATCTGAGGCTTCAGTGATCCACGTGCTATATAGTATTATATACCACAATGCCATTGGCGAATTCAATGCCATAATATAGTATACAATAGTCCTCATAAGTAAACTACTACAATATCACAATAAGGGATTATATCAAAACTACAATATAAATCACAATAACTAACCAAAATGTACAAATACATATCAACTACAATGTTGATGTCAAAATTTGTATGCAAACAAAATGGCATGTTGTTTGCATAAACTAGGATGTTTACATATGCAAATGAAAATTTAAATATGTAAAACGAATGTTTGCATATACTAGGTCACACTTAGATTAATGAGGTTTCATTGTATTTACACATTGAAGGTTCCGAGGTGTTAATGACCTTCCGCATTATCGTTTTACCCTGGGTTTAAAAATTCCATGCGCCCAATGCAATCATAAGGGTGTCTAAGAGAAGCAACTGGTATGGGGTTAGGTTTTTTTAATAAGATAACATAAAAAAATTGCTCAGTTAAAACTTTCCAGCACCTATTTTACATTTTATAACATTTTGCATCATTAGTAATCCCAAGGGAATCCTTACCCAAAGCCTCCTTTATTCATAGAGTCTTCCCCATCACTTAGTCTAATGGTAGCATTCTTTTCTTGATTGTTTTAGTTCCAATTAAGATAACATTCTTTCATTTGGTAGACTAAATATTGCCACGAAAGAGGAAGTAATAATGCTTCTTGGGGACCTAGGGATACGACTCTCTTGCACTCACATGTGGAGGAAAATATATTACTTGATAACCCATGCACTTGCAACTGAGTAGGTGACATCGCTCACCCACAACATCAGATCACAATGATGATGGTTCCCAAATTTGACCATTTTAATTCTAAAGGTAAAAGTCATACTTAAGCACTTCAGTAAGCCTTGTGAAGTTCCAGTAAATATAACCAGAGAAAATTACCGTATCATATCACAAATTTCTAGTTCAAGAATATCCATATTTAATGCTTATATGCCTAGCTAACCGATGTATACAAGATACCAATGCTTCTAGACCTCAAATCTAAATGTACCCATAGCTTTGCCCTAGCATTATTAGTATTTCCTTCATTCTAATGATTCTTAATATCAACATCACTAACATCTTTAACTTATATCTCAATCAGCCATGTCAAGGCCAAAACCCGGTGCCCAAATAAATGGCTTCATACCCATGGGGTGGAAATATTGTAGGCATGTAAGGCCTTAAAACATGTCTTAATGCATACTATCCTAACTAATAAAACCAAAATAACATACTTTAATAACAAAAGTCACTTGTTTTGAAATTACAAGTAATTAAAAAAAATATAACAAGAAGAAGAAAAATGAAAATTCAAGGTCCACATTTAAAATAACATACTTTAATAACAAAATTCACTTGTTTTAAAATTACAAGTAATTAAAAAAATATAACAAGAAGGAGAAGAAGAACAAAAATTCAAGGTCCACAACCAAAACAAAAGATAATAACTTATTCAATCTAAATTTAGAAACCTAACACTTGACATCTACTATTGAGCTACTTTTAAAATAGCCTTACTCCTTATCTGAGAAGGGAAAACTAATTTAATGAGCATAATAACTGATGCATGCGTATTGAGGAGCAAGCCTGTGCCTTTCTGGACAAATATGACATGGCCTAATAGCGGTATTTTGGTAATTTTTCAAGCGGTGGAATTTTGGTATTTAATGGTCCTACTTGATGGAAACGGGTCAAAGAGCACAAGTCACTAGCATTGCTTGTGAGTCATGCCGGTGTTTGGCCTAATTCCATCATCTTGGCCTCAAAAACAAGGATTTTACCATTTTAGGAAAGATTTGATTTGATTATATCTTTGGCTACAAATCTTGGATTTATACGCCTTTTTGAGCATTAGCTTTATTTTGTTAAGTACTTTATTTTCTTGTTGTAAATGGGTATTCTTAGACTAAACAGGGTTTAGGTTTGTTATTTTGTTGTTGACTTGGGCATTCTCAGGCTAAACAAGTCTTCAACCTTACCCCGCTGCGACAGTTGGTACCAGAGCTTCGTTCGACCTTGGAGGAGACATGGCACCTAGGCGTGAGCAGAACCTTCAAGACGTTTATGAGCGTGACCAGATGAATCAAATGGAGCAGAGGTTGGTGCAATTGATAGATCAACGACTTGAGCGAATAATGGAGGTGATGACCCAAAGGATGGTGGCGATGATGAATAACCAGGTACCAAACGTTACCCAAACTAATGTTGGTTCTAGTGAAGAGGTAAGTCAATACAGAAGAGGCCCTACGGAGTACTATAGCATTTATTTATGTGATTATTATTATTATTATTATTATTATTATTATTATTATTATTATTACTATCATCAATATTATTATAGTACAAACATTTACAGAGAAACTAAATCCAAACATTTATTATTATTAGACTGTTCAAACCTTCTCCTTGTTCTTTGTAAATTTTTGTACTGTCATCCTTGATATTCAGAGAACAAATTGACAGCAAGTTTAACTTCTTATACTCAACTAGCTCAATTCTAGGCCCTCTCTTCTACAACTTGAAAACCACATATAATAATCTATAGTATCATGACAACCACATGTAAAAACTGACAAATGCAAATAAAAAAGTCATTTTTCAATAGTATCATAACATAAAAGGCAAGGTTTTGTACTGCAAACACCGACATAATGTTTCAAGGTCCACATGAAAATAAACTTGTTCAAAAAGGCAAAATGAACAACATCAAAGGGTTTTGCTTGACAAATCATAAGAAAGAAACAATATTTGACTATGTCTCTCTCATAAGAACAACTTGAGACAAATCCTTCAACTTCATGGAGCATGACTATCAGTGAAGGCATAATTGTTTCCTGCAAAATAAACAACCACACATATGAATCTACACTCTTGATTACAATATTATGAAGAAAATATTGTTGCAATTAAAACAAGAGAAGAGATGCCTTCCTCAACAAAGCTATCCAACCATCTTTTGCGAAGAGATGGTTTCCTCAAGTAGAACAATTTGCCTTGTTTTTTGTTAGTTAACAATTTGTCAAATACTATTTCCCTGTCATCATCATCATAACCTTCCATATCCCATAGCACATCAGAAAGTTTTTCCTTCCATATTCTTTTCCTTGCCCGATCAATTAACGTCACTAAAAGCCCCAACTTATCACCAAATTTCTCCATAGCGGGATTTTCACTCTTGGTCCTTATTGTGTGGCAAGTCCTAGTGGCAGTAGTATTGCTTACAGCTATTCTTGGTGCTTCATAAATTTAATTATTCGCCTCAAATGCTCCACAATCCATTGGTTCACTTTGGTTGGAGGCATGGTATCATCTTTAGGGTTTGTACCACCAAATTAGTCATAGATTGAATGCGCATGGTCACCGGTAGCATGATCATCTCCAGCAACTAGCCTTAATTCATCAAAGAAAGGTATGGGTTTATTTAGGTACTCTTTCTCTTTTGGTTGCCTCTTTGATAACATAATTTATTTAATTATAAATCAACTAATTGATCATATAAATAAAGAACCATCCAAATGTGAAAAAATGAAGAATAAATTCATTCACATACCTCCACATATGCACGATATGTCTCATCCTCAAGCACTAGCATCTTTTCCGAATCATTCCACCCAACATCGCTAAGATTCATTAGCTTTTTAATGTCTTGATATTTTTGCTTCAAGGTATGCATGTGGTTCTCCACATTATCCGCATCCATGCAGGCGGTGGGAAAATATGCTATTCACAACATTCATGGCTTCAATAAATGCTTGGCGTTTGAATGACTTATCAACCTTCAACCAATCCTTACCATATCCGCAAGAAAAGGTATCAACACATTGTCCATTTCTTTTGTCCACCTTTTATTTGGTGTTCCTTTTCCCTTTTCACTTGGTGCCCCATCGACATTGTTATGAAAATTTGACATCCTATATCATAGCAAGACCAATATTCAATAGCAAGAGTGAACTTTTGTTTATTCACAAATTGGAATGATAGTAGTAACACATAGTAATAGTATGAGAACAAAAAAATAAATGAAAGCTAACTCATGAATCTTTTTTTAGAAGTAACAATGAAATTAATGTTCATAGTGTCATAAGTCAATCCTCCAAGCACACATGCTAATGAAAATACACAAGTTTGCCTTTTTTTTTTTAATTTCAAACCCATAATGCAAAAGTTTCATTCACAACAACCCAAAAAGGACCAATGTCAAAACAAATTTTAACATCAACAAGACAAATAATGTCATCATGCAATGTCGCCCGACTAGCATAATCACACCACATGTCATATGTAATTTTTTCACAAAGTTGCCTCCATTATTTGTGCATCCCGTCGTTCACCTAATGTGGTAGGTCTCTTGTGTGTAGAATCTTCATCCTCGCCCAGAACATTTACTTGTAGCAATATGTTATCTTGGTTCACATCCTTTATAAAATTATGGAGCACACAACAAGCAAGGACAATATCCACTTGCGTTGTAAATGGGTAGAATGATTTTGTGTCTAAGATCCTAAATTGATTTTTCAAAATCCCAAGGGCTCTCTCTATGAGTGATCTAAGTTGGGAATGACAAAGATTAAACAATTCCATCACATTTTAAGGTCTACGGCAATGTGCTCTTTTAGATGGTATCTCACTTTCCTATAAGGACTTATGAATCCATGAGTTGTTGTGTACCCAGCATCAACAAGGTAATATTTTCCAAAAAAAAAATTAACCAAAGTTCTCTTATTTTTTTTTGGACATTTAAATAATAAGGAAGGAATGCATACAATATTGTTATATTATTAAACATGGGGGAATATATAGACCATAAGGTGGTGGTCTTGACAATGCATCTTTTCAGTACTATGTAGTCATTTGTCAAACCTTTCCAACTTGCAAGTACATATATAAATTTTAAATCAAAATCACATGCGGCAACTACATTTTGTGTGATTCCCTTGCACCCCCAAAATTTACCAATTAAATTTGAGCTAACCCTTGCATCAATATGGTTTCCATCAATGAATCCAATACAATCCTATAGAATTAAAGTTAATTAGATTGTCTTCAAACTATATGATAATTTCAACTTAACATTAATATAGGGAACAATGTGCAATACCTTGAAAAAAGAAAAGTAATTTGGGTTGAATTCTACATCAGGATGTAGTGATGTCCATGGTTGTCTAACAAACAAAATTCTAATTATGTAAATTGCTCAGAGGGCATCATTAAAATATTGGCTCACTATTGCACCTAAACGAATAAAATCAATTTTCACTGCCCGATTCTGTGAATGATGGCCAACTATGTGTATGAATACCGCCACTTGTTCATCTACTATGACATGGACGGTATCTCTCAAATGACCACATTCTCTTAGTGTAGTGCATAGTCTAAGGAAAGTGTCATTGGTCATTCGCAAGTATTCAACACAATTATGGACTTCTCCATCTAATATACGAGCCATGTGTGCACTCCAATGAATATTCCTAACCATTTAAGGCTCTTGAGGTAGGCCTTGCCATTGTTCTTGGCTAGACATCATGGCTTAGATTAATACCTTAGTTGCATATAATGATGCTTCGATGAGAATGAGATCATCTAAACTATCATTAGCCATTGTAGACCTATTATACAATACATGTTGGGCCAAAAAAAAACTCCCAATATGAAAAGGATATCAAATTTTGAAAATGGTCATAAACATCTCAATCTTAAATAGTCACGAAAGTTCTGGAAATAAAAAAACCACACACATAACCATACAAATTCATTTTCAGAAGATAATGTAATTAGGATCTACATCTATGACTAAAATTGAATACAATCATACAAATAAGTGAATATATAGATTGCAATGAGGCATCCTGAGAAGAAAGTAGACAAACTAAATGTAAATATCAAGAGAACTTCGTACAAATAATATGCATTAGAGACATTAAAATTTATCGAACATCCTATGAGAATCTTGTTGTTCAGTAAGGAATGAATCTAGCATTGGCATAATCAGACCAAGGAGCAAATTCATGAACCGAATTCATAAGAAGAAAAAAATAAAAATAAAAAACTCACAACAAAGCCGAGCTCCAGAAAACATATAAACTTATCTTAATGAAAAGAAGCCAATCACCAATTCTAAGAATATAAAATGGGAAAAGACAGCAAGAAAAAATATTTCCACCTAATAAGAACATAAACCTCCACACAAAATCCAATGTGTTAAAAAAAAGAAATAATGGCTAACTAAAATCATCCACATTGTTGAACTTCAACTTTAAACCATCTAAAACCAAATAAAAAAATCAAAATGGTATAAAAAATGTTTTTCTGATGTATGCACGAAATCACTTGTTTTGTTTTACGGGATTAGTCTTATATTAGGATTTTTAGTTAGGATTGTTTTAAGAAATTAACCTTCAGTTAGGATTGAAATTCCAATACCCAACCTAGAAGAG
This sequence comes from Dioscorea cayenensis subsp. rotundata, assembly GCF_009730915.1. Taxonomy (NCBI): domain Eukaryota; kingdom Viridiplantae; phylum Streptophyta; class Magnoliopsida; order Dioscoreales; family Dioscoreaceae; genus Dioscorea; species Dioscorea cayenensis. The sequence continues at coordinate 6,931,258 of NC_052476.1, read as the reverse complement.
AGATGGATTGTTGTTGCCGAATCTGGAAAGGGCCGGATCTAGAAGGGAGAAGGGATTTGCACTGCTGGAAAGGGGAGAGTTCAGCCCTACCGGAAGATGAGTATTGCTGGTGGAGAGAGAAAGGGGAAGTGTGGAATCGGGGAGAAACTAGAGTGTGGAGGGACTCCATTTCTAAGAGTTCATTTACGGTGAGGGAAGTGGGAGGAACTCAGGTTTTTATATGGGCCTCACTTCTGCCACTTCAGCCACAAAACCACTTAAGTGGGTTTAGTATAGTTTTGACTTCATTGGAAGTGTTGGAAGTGGGACTTCCCCACTTCATGATAAAAAAACATATGAATTAGGGGTGACACACCCCTTGCATGTGTATACCGCAAGTGTACGGGTTATCGAAGTAATAAAATACCCTTGTGAGTGGGTAATCATATCCACAGGGAATAGTTGTTAAGAAGCAAGTAGTAATGCTATCTATCTAAAAGAGAAAAAAGAGCAATAGGAATAAAGAGAGGTAATTGATGGGAAGATGGAGTAGCCCGGACATTGCTCACTCTTAGACTATTGTTTCAAGTGCAAAACTAATCATTATGCCTCCTAACAAATGTTTAATGAGTCGTGAAAATCCAAAGACACACGGCCCCAAACCTAAGGCCAACCGTGACTAACCCTTACACTATGCCCCAGCGGAAAGGAATGCTCTCTGTTTATATAAAAATATATATATATATATATATAAATTAAATGTATTTCCTAATTTAAACAAAATATTCAAAATATTCAAATCTCAAGACCAGCCGAGAGCACAGATCTCAAGGCTGTCTAAAATACACAAATCTCAGGACCAGTCGAGAGCATCGATCTCATGACGGTCTGAAATACTCAAATCTCAGGATCAACCGAGAGCACCGATCATGGGTGATCTAGAATATCCAAAATATCCAAAATACACAAGTCTCAAGACCAGCCAAGAGCAACGATCTCGAGGCAGTCTAAAATACCCAAATCCCATATCAGCCGAGAGCACCGATCTCGAGACGATCTAATATATCCAAAATATTCAAAATACATAGATTTCAAGACCAGCTAAGAGCACAGATCTCAAGGCAGTCTAAAATGCTCAAATCCCTGGACTAGCCTAGAGCACTGATCTCGAGGCGATCCAAATATTCAAAATACACAAATCTCAGACCCGGGTCCGAGGCGACTGATCTCTAGACGGTCTAAAATACTCAAATCTCATGATCAGCTGAGAGCACCGATCTCGAGGCGATCCAAAATATCCAAAATAGATAAGTCTCAAGACCATCCAAGAGCATCGATCTCGAGGCAGTCTAAAATACTCAAATCTCAGGATCAGCCGAGAGCACTGATCTTGAGGCGATCCAAAATATTCAATCTCAGGATCAGTCGAGAGCACCGATCTCAAGATGGTCTAAAATACTCAAATCTCAGGATCAGCCGAGAGCACCAATCTCGAGCCGATCCAAAATATTCAAAATACACAAAATCTCAGGATCAACCGAGAGCACCGATCTCGCGGTGATCCAAAATATTCAAAATACACAAATCTCAGGATCAACCTTGAGCACCGATCTCAAGGCGATCCAAAATATTAAAATCTCAGATCAGCCGAGAGCACCGATCTCAAGGGGGTCTAAAATACTCAAATCTCGGATCAGCCGAGAGCACAGATCTTAAGGCAATCTTAATCCCAAAATCAGCCATGAATAGAAATCACGAAAAAAAAATAAATAAATAAATAATAAATAAATATATATATATAATAAAAAATAATAATGATAATAATAATCATATATATATATATATATATATTAATAATTGAAAGAAATATAAAAAAAATATTATAATACAAATAAAAAATAATAGAATATATATATAAATCGATAAAGATAATAAAATATCAGATAAAGATAATAAAATTAAAGTAAATATAATTGTAACAATAAAAGGAAAATATAAATAAAAATAAATAGATAAAAAAAATAAATACATAAATAAATAAAATAAAAAAATCTAAAAAGAAGAGAGATAAAGATAATAAATAAAGTAATAATAATAATAATAATAATAATAAAATATATAAAATAAAAATCAAATGAAGATAAAATAAATTAAAATAATAAATTAAAATAATATTATATAAATATAATAAATTAAAATAATAATAATAATATATATATAATAAATTAAAAATAAAAATAAAAAATGCAATTTAAAAGTGAGGTGGGCATGGGTCGCCCCACGCATCAATCAAACATAAATTTTTAATATTTAATATATAATTATAATATATATAATTATTAAAAATATATAAAAATAATAAATATATAAAAATAAATAAATAAATAAATAAATAAAAATATAAAGAATATATATGTGCTAGTAAGTGGCCGTCATGCTCATGTGGAACCGCTCCACGTTGCCTCATAACCGACGCGTCGCTTCACGATCAAGGCAACCGCCCGTGAATTCTTTAAAAGAGGACGAAGGTGAGAGAAGATAGAGGAGGAGAACCGGAGAGAGTTGGAAGACGAAGAGGAAGAAAAAAAGGACCGAAGAGAGAGGATCGAAGATTGAAGACGAAGAAGAGTGAAAGAGAAAGACGAAAAAGAAGAAGAAGGTTCTCATTTTTCTCTCCAAACCTATATTCACACATATATATATACACATATGTAAAAAGAAAAAAAGAAAGTCGCTGCTGCCTGCCATCGTCTGCGGTCGCTGCCTGATGCCGTCGCTGGTGTTGTTGTTGTTGATAAAACTCTCGCGGTTGCTGCCTGCCACTGTTGACGTCCGATTCTTTCTGTTCTCGTCGTTGCTACGTTACTGACAATGCCGCTGTTACTATGCTGCTTGCTGACGTTGCCTGCCGAAGTTTCTTCCATTGTTGTTGCTGTTGCTGCTTACCATGTTCACTCTTGATGCCCTCGTTGCCCACAGCCTGATGCCGCTCCTGATGAGGAGCTCACGAAGACGGATAAGCCAGAGAAACTACTATGAAGACATAAGAGCTAAAGCATGAAGAGGCTGTGAAGACGGAGGAGTCGAAGCATGAAGAGGCGCTGAAGATGGAAAATCCTTAGAAGTTGCTGCCCACACAGCAATAGGATGCCTATGCGCCAGCGCCTAAGGACGTGTTCATCGGGGGCGGTCCTCTGCTCGACGACGAAGAGAACGACACTATCGTGCTGAATTTTTACCTTGGTGACTTCAAGACGTTAGGGTTCCAAGCCTCTCACCATTTGTCGAAGAGCTGATGTTCGATCTAAATCCTGTGATGTTTTGATTGGCAATCAAATTGATAGGGGAAGCTGGGCGTGTGATTTAAGGTTTGCAAGAAGCTCTTTGTCTCACACTACTCTCGGGTTCCTCGGTGACAACGAGCTTTTTCTCATCTCCTCCCTTGTCTACGTCAAACCCCTGCCCAGTTTCATCTGAACATGTTGAATCAAAGGTTTGGAGGTGGTAGTATCGCTGTGGATCACCAACATCCAAAGTTGTCTTGCAAAGATTGATGGGATGTTCCGAAATGGGATCTTCAAACTGTCCAACAACAAAGCGATCACTGGGATCTCTAGAATCGTGTCAACGTTCCTCCTATTCGATGAAAAAGACATACAAAGAGGAAAATGAGGAAGGGAAGAATGATGGTAGCGGTGATACTAGGGTCATTGACGAAATGATAGTGTTCGCTAGGAATATATCAATGCATCCAATGATTTTAATATGTCGAATACCTAGCAAGAGCATGCATTGGCGGTTGAACATCTTCAACCAAGACTGACTGCTTTGAAGATGGAGCTTTGCCCAAGTCATGTGAATTGTCAAAGCCCAATGAGATTAAAGCATGTTGAATTGAAGCCCGATATGTTGAATTGAAGCCCAACAAGATCTACATAGTCTCTAGCATCCCTCAAGAGCATTTTCATCATAGGGGTTCTGGAAAGGTTAGAAGATAAAAAAAAAAATCTATCTTATATCAAGATATAGATGAGAGAATCCATTGGTGATTGGATATCTACTGGGTATCCTTATGCTAATTCTGCACTTGGTTTTGGCAGTGAAAAGGCTGCAAAGGCGTTTGCTTGAAATGCATGGATGGGATTATGTGGTTAGGAAGTATCACACTCTTATTTGGAAAGTAAAGCCTATGCGAACAATTTCAATTAGAAGTGCTAAACTATTTTAGGGCTTGATCCTAAAAGTGAGGAGATGGCTAGGGGCTTTCTAGACAAGATAGAGAAGACACTTATATCTGTAGATATACCAAAGGATGACAAAGAAGAGCACACAATACTTATGCTTTATGTAAAGAAGAAGAAGCAACCCAATATCATATATAATCATGTATAAGAGAGACTCACCACTAGCCATGGATGGCACGCACGGTTTTAGGGTTGGTTCAAAATAATCAAGGAATGTGGGGCCCATCATTGACCAAAATGCATGGTTTCAGGATCAATTTTAATATATAACATTGAAGGACATGCAAAAACTCATTGTTTTAATGAAAATGAATAAAGGTTGGAGAATTGAGAAAGCGACAGCTAAAAGTTAAAAAAAAATGGTGGTGATTTGAAGCCTTTGACTATGTGATTTATTTCTAATGTTTTCTTATGGTGCGGAAAAAAAAAATGATTCTAAGATATGGCTCTCAAGAATAATGATGAACTAAAATCTTATCACATCAAGTACATAATTCAAATATGAGCCATAGAGGGTTTATGTGTTAGTTTTGAGTTGGTAAGTCCTGATGGTCAGATTGACTAAAGTGGATGATGTATTCATAGCAAAAAGTAGCTTGCATTCAAGGAACATAAGACCTACCATTGTCCATGCATGGATATATACTCATATGAGAACCATTATATACATGAAATAATGAAAAGAAATAAAATGAAATAAACTAGAGAAGTAAAAGGGAAAGGAAAAGCATGTTAGTGTGTGCATGCATATGTACGTGGAGTATAGAGAAGAATCCAAAGAGGGGCTCCACCATGATGCACATGGGATAAGCATGGATTAATATATATATATATATATATTGAGAAATGATGTTCATTTGAGGATGCATGAACCGGATGACTCTTTCATTTATATTCATGGACTACATTTAATGTTGCACATGCATTGCAACTTTGAAGCTTACCAAATATAGACCCAAATTAAGATTGGAGTGATGTAAAATGGATGCATCAATCCAATGCGGTGAATTCATTCCAACGCAATGACAAGACACAGGCAGTGACAGTGATATATATATATATATATATATATATATATATATATGTATGTATATATATATGTATATATAAATTATATGTTTATATATAAAGGATATAATGAATATATATATATATATACATATATTAAATAATAAAATTTATAATTCACAAATTTTCTTACCTTACTTGTACTTGAGCCCTTAAACGGAGGTTCCTAAGACTTCAGTCTAGGGTAATTAATAATGGAGGCTTGCCTCTATTAGGAATGCAAGAGCCTACAAAGATAAAAAATAAAATAAAACAACATTTGTGATTCGACATATCGCCTAGTGTTTCTTAACCGACACGACGCTAGGGCGCATATTTTCGATCTCACACTCTCGACGCCTCACACTGTGTAGAATTGCTTGGAGTTCTAGGGATTCCAAGTGATAAACCCTATTTCCTAGTACAGATCTAACTTTTTGGTCCAAGCGAAAGACCCCTAGTCACAATTAAGCCCCAGCACTAAGGATTACTTCAACACTTCACTCTATTGCCCGTGCAACTAAGCCCCGGTAGAGTTTATCTCTTAGCACTTCACTCTATCATGACCGCAAAGAACTCTTGGAACATGGAGGTAGGATAAATCACATCGGAAGGGAAAGGGGACGTTCGCTACCTCTCGACTCACCCTCTCGACCCTCTTCAATCTTGCTTTGTCTAACCCTAATGAAGCATCACTCATTCACAAGGATTACCATGATAGATTCTCAACCCTAGTGTTACTCTAAAGGGAAATCAATTCAACAAGCATTCAAGGTTGAAACTCAATTAAAACATCAATTACATAAACATAATAAGAGTCAATGAAATAAAATCATCCTGGGGTTTACAAGTCGAAGCACCCACTAGGGGTTTAGCTCTACATGGAGCAATACAAAAGCAAATATGAAATCAAGGATAAGTGTAAGCAATCTATAGAGAAAACCCCCTTCTAGTCCTTATCGATGGTCTTGCGGAGCCACCTCGTCTTCTCCAAAGCTTCCCTTGTCAAACCTAGGGCACACCTCCTCCAAAGGAACTCGATGTCGAATGCCATAGGACCACCCCAAAAACCTCACAAAAGCCTCTCCAAATCCTAGCCACGCCTGCCTCCAAAGATGGGTAAAAGATAGCATGAAGCTCCCCAAATAAAACCCTCAAAGCGGTATTTATAGGGCTGGAATCGGGCATCCACACGGGCATGTGGAATTTCCACATGGCCGTGTGGATTTCCAGGTCTTGTTTTCTTGCAAGCTATGAACAATAACTGCTACAGTAAGTTTGCTACAGTGATTGCTATAGAAAATTGCTAAAGTACTTTACCGGAATACTCCCGAATCCACTCTTTTCATTGAGGTCACATGAATAGGCACACATCCATGTGGTAGATCGCATCATATCTTCAATGAAACCACATTGATGAAGCTCTTGACAATGTTGCACAAGTCGAAACATATGAGTGTGCCTGCCTTTGTGCCCCTCCATTTTGTGTATTCTCTTGAGCATAATGGAGATTGGCACACACCTACATGTCTTTGAGCACAGCTTCTACCTTCACCCTTGTTCAATCCAAGAACCTCATCACAATTGCATCCGTAATCTACTTTTGCTTCCTTTTATCATAACTTTTCTCCATAACCCTAAATGCTCAAAAGAACACAAATACACATAAATGAGCTATTAAATCTGGTAAAAGTAATGCTCAATGTAAGAAAATTATACTTTGTATTACTTATAGACAAACACTTATCAAACTCCTCCACACTTAAGCTTTTGCTTGTTCCCAAGCAAAAATAAACATTCAAGCATATAAGAAAGAAAAATTGAAAGTGCTTGGCCTTAGGTTCACCAAAATCATGCAAAAGAAACATTCTATAAGTAAGGAAGAATTTCAAACACTGAATAAGAGAAATCAATACTCTAGCTAAAAACTTGAATCAAAAAGGACAACAACCGGATATTGTGTAACTGTGTGTAAGCTCACTCAAATCAACCCAACATGTACTACTCAAAATTCTTGTTAAGAGGGACTTATTTATATATATATATATATAAAAGAAAGGTTTGTAGCTTCACACATCCTCTAAAGTAGCCCTTTCCTACGTGGCCGCCAAGGTACCTTTCACACTTTCGAGGTGGTAGCTCTTTCTACCTAGCTAGTGGCTTTCACTCATCCCATGAGATAGGTCTTTCTCTCATTAGGGCATAACTAGAATCTGACTTATGAGAGTAGCTTCATACTTCATAGGTGGTAGCTCTTTCCACCCTCAATACACAACAACACAAAAACATATTTTTTTTCAAAGAAATTAAAAAAAGAAACATACTAAAACAATCCCTTATATGATGAACTTGATTTTCCACAAGGTTTAATAAGTGAGTAGTGCAACAAGTGGTAAATGGGCAAAAGTTCCTAAAAATTCAAGTAAAACTAGAGTATGATAATATTCAATGTTAAAAATTTTCTTAGACTCAAGAATACAACCATTGCAACCAAGGTGAACGGCATTGGCTACATGAGCATGAACAATGAATGCGTAAGTATAGAACATGTGTAATGTAAACTCTCCCCCACACTTAAGATGTACATTGCCCTCAATGTATGCATCCAAGCACATTAAAGAAGTATAACAATCAAAAACATGTGTGGAGATGGGCAATTGAAACGATACTCCCCTTAACTCCTAATGGTATATTTGATGGAGCTATATTCATTGAGAGTTGAGTTCCAACGGGTTGTGAAGCACACACGGCCATGTGAAAAGCTACATGACCGTGCCCATGACTATTCCTCAATTCCAAGACTCACAAGACCATCTGCACGTATACACAAAGGGGATTCAGTAAAGCTCAACAAAAACAAAATAAAATCGAGTCTATAAAGTTATGAAACTGAAACACAACTCGAAACAATTAAAAATAAAAAAATAAACTCATACGGAAAATCCTTTCTGAAAGGTACAAGTCTAAATAAAATGCAGAAATAAAGTGACAAAACATAAAGACAAGGAAATAAAACGATGCCTTAAGCATCAATGTCCTGCTCATTTGGCCCTGCTACTGCTGGTGCTGCTAATGGTGATGGTGGTGCTGCTGGTGATGCTGGTGGTGTTGGTGGAGCTCAGGGTCTCATGACAAACGGTGAGGTCACGTCTCGCTCGAGTAGCTGCTGTAAAGTGTCGAGGTGTGCCATCATCTCGGCGTGGTTCGCGGCCTGTGTAGCGCGAACCTCAGCCAAATCAGCCTTTAACACCCCCACAGCACTTTAGAGCCTCTCTAAACTGATCATGGGCTCGAGTCAGAGAAAAGATCCGCATTGGTGGTGGGTTTTATGCTACGGGAGATGCCTCTGTCCCCATCTACTCCGGCTGTGGCTCAAGAACAGGCTGAGACTCCTCGGCTGTGTCACCCTCACCCTTGGCCGTCTCTGGCGGAGGCATAATCATAACATAAAATCTGTCTCAGTATCTGCGGATCATGCCCATCTGTCGCATCGTCTCTAGGCCGAGGGGTGATGGCACAATTGTCTTCTCGGCCCCTCGAGGCGCAACTAATAGACCCATCCCGATGATGAGTCTGGTGATGTATGGGCCCGAGAAAATCACTCTTACTCTGGCGTACTAACCCTAGTGATGCAAATACTCGGTCAAAATGTGTTCCAGGTGGAATAGCTCACCTGTACCATAGAATATAGATAAAGCAGCTCTTGTCGACTGAGAACACCGATACTATCACCATGGTCTTTCACTGATCTGCTCAGGACAGCATGAATGTATTTGTAAACCAATCGAGAGAGGCATATGGCCTTGGAAATCCCTGGCTCGTACTACACCTATCCACATAACGCCCTATAGGCTCGCTGTGGTATCAAACTCCTAGGATAGTCCGTCGGCAGCTGCTCGTACTCCTCAATATCAATAAACGCCTCATCGTAAAGACCCAATCGGACACAGAACTATGTAACACTCATGCTGAGATACTGTTTGAAGGCTCTGAACTGAATGGCTTCGATGCTTCGAAGCTAGAGTACGAGCGATCAAACTTGAATGATGCTAACACCTCTAGCGTCAACATGGTGATAGCTAGCTCTCTAATCAATAACAAATGCCACCAGCTACCCACAGTAAGCAACTCCTCAACCTCGTCAGCCATCTCGTCCCCCAATTGTATCTTTCTCAAAATACTCAAGTCAGGGAAACAAGATTGTTCAAACTTTAGCTTCGATAATCGCTCAAACCTCGGGGATGGCAAAACTTCATATGCTCAAGCGAGGGTTCTCGGGGATGCTTGACGGCCGCTTTCTTTGACCTAGGAGTCATTCCTGCAAGAATTGAAAAGAAATCGATCAATTAGAACTTTAAAAACTAATACTGCAGAAATCCACACAGTCGTGTGGATATTACACACTCCTGTGTGGTTCTTCAGGGCGTGAGAGCCACACGGCCAAGTTACAAAAATTCTCCAAATACATCATACAATCATTCTAAAATCATTCTCAAGTACTCACCAACAATTTAAACATGAAATCATGCAACATTGACCAAATTAATAAAAGAAAATAAGTGGCGAAGAAGAAAGGGGAAGAGAGGACGAAATGAGAGCTTGAAAACTTTGAATACGGCCGAAAAAACTCACTCAAATCCCTTTAAATAGATGGAGAGAGTCAGGAACCTGAAAGGATGCATTCTTTGATCATTTGGGAGTTTTGGAATGAAGAGACGTGAGTGGGTTTTAAAGAAAAATCGTGTTCAGTGTATCCACACGAGAGTGGAAATTACCCATGCCGTGTGACTCCCACAGGGTCGATCACAGGGGCATACACACACCCCTTGTGCTCTTGGGATAGCTCTTTCTTCCTCTGAACGCATCCATACAAGCGTGTGAAAATTCCCCACGCCCATGTGCCCGACCCACAGGGGTATCCAAACGCCCCTGTGGCTTCTCTGTCCTTATGAGAAATTTGGCTAAGTGTTCCACACGCCCCTGTGAAAATTCCACATGGGCCTGTGGATACTCACAGGGGGACTCACAGGGGCATTCACACGACCCTGTGTGCTCTCAAGATGGAGAGGAAGTCTCTGCATAGATTCACACGTCCATGTGAAAATTTCCCACGGGCGTGTGACCGTCACAAGGTCGCGCATAGGGGTGTTCACACGCCTTTTTGTCTTCTTGGGATGGAGAAGTTGAGCTTTGAACGGAAACACACGCCCGTGTGGAAATTCCACATGGCCGTTTGTCTTCTCTGGATGACTCAGAAAAATTACAAACTCTGCAGAATAATTTCTACAACACTTATACACTCATAGAGTCTGCATAAACGCTGAAACTTTGACCAGAGACTTATGAAAACATGCACAAACAACCTAAAAACTTCACCAATCACAATTAAACACACTAAAACACCAAAAATCCATGAGAAAAACACAACAATAGCATGTAAAAATCAAGACACCAATGCTAAAGCTCTTATTCATGCAAGTACTAAACTAAAACCTAGAAAAACAATAAAAACATGGGTTACCTCCCAAGAAGTGCTTGTTTAATGTCACTAAACTTGGCGTACTTGTCCTTACCTCACAGGGGTTCATAAATGAAAGTTTTCCTCTTACTTACAACTTGAAAGCATGATGAACACAATTTTTTCAAGGTAGAGGGGGAGTTATCGAGGTTGTTACCACACGAGGGTTCGTCACCCTTACTCCATGAATGTTCATCCCCACTAGCATTGGGGCATTTCTTGTGATGTCTCCTGGTTCTTTTTAGCTTTTAGATCATAGTTTTCATGACTCCCGGTGTAGGTTGCACCTTGTCTTCTAGACCAAGTGATAAAACTTCTTCATTTTCCGCCTCTTGATCTAGCCACCCCTCCAATAGGTCCAAACACAACATTTCCTGCACATAATCATCAATCAACTCATCAGTGGTGTCAAGAAAATACAAAGTATCATTAAAATAAAGACAATATCGCATGGCTTCGGCAAGGCGGTATGTCAACTTGTCATCTCCAACTCTTAATGTCAATTTCCCACCGTCCATGCAATAAGGGCCTAGGAAGTGTGCAAGAATGGCCTCTTAAGTATCAATGGAACCTTGACATCCTCATCAATATCTAACACCACAAAGTTTGCAGGAAAGATGTACTTAGCAACTTTCACAAGTACATCATCAATGATTCCCCTCGGATGTCTAACTGATCAGTCGGCCAATTAGAGTGTCATTCGAGTGGGCCTATGTTCTCCCAAGCCTAGTTTCTGAAAGAATGTATAAGGCGTGACATTGATGCTAGCCCCTGAATCCACCAATGCCTTTTCTTCACCTAAGTTACCAATGTTGCATGGAATGATTAAGCTACCAGGGTCTTTCTTCTTGTTCGGCATATTCTTTTACAACACCGCCGAACATGAAGCATCTAAGATCACAAATGCACTTTCCTCTAACTTCCTCTTATTGGTTAAGAGACCTTTAAGAAACTTTGCATAGCGAGGCATTTGAGATAATGCCTCCACAAATGGGATGTTGATGTGCAACTGCTTGAATAGACCTAAACACTTCTTGTATTGCTCATCATTTTGGTCATTCTTCAATCTTGAAGGATAAGGGATTCTTGTCATGTAAGGTGGGGGTGCCACCTCCTTCTCTTTAGCTCTCTTCTCAACCTCCATTTCCTTGGGTGACTCAACCGTTGTCTTCTCAATAGGGAGTTTACTCTCAACTTCACGACCACTCCTGAAAGTGATCGCCTTCACATGTTCTCTTAGATTGGTTTTCATGTTGCTAGACAAACTCCTCAAAGTGCCTTCGTAATTTGTCCTACTTGATTCTCCAAGTTGTGCAATGATGTGGTGTGGTTGCGAAGTATGGCTTCAACAGATTGAAATCTCGTATCTGAACAATGAATGAACTTGGTCAAAGCCTTCTCCAAATCCATCATCCAGTTTTCCAACCCTAAAACTCTATTCTCCATGTTGTTGTTGTTGGAAACCCGGTGATGCTATGGCTTTTGTTGCCCTTGATTACTCTAAGAAAAGGTTTGGGTGGCTCCTCCATCCCGGATTGTAGGTATTGCTATATGGATTTCCTTGACCTCTCATTACGTTTCCCACAAAATCCACCTGTTCCACTGAAGATGTACCACCAAAAGCAATTGGGCAATCAGATGAAGTATGTCCTCCCCCACCTCCAGTGCAACTCATCATGGCCACCAATCTAGGAGAAGTTAGAGTGTCTAATTTCTTACTCAAGGACTCAACCTGGACCGCCAATGATGTGACCGCATCAATCTCATGAAGTCCGGCTACCTTCTTTTTGTCTCGTGTGTTCCACTGATAACTATTCATAGTCATCTCTTCAATGAGCTGTCGGCCTTCTTCGGGGATCTTACTGCCTAATGTACTTCCTACTGCAGCATCAAGTAATTGCTTCGTACTTGAGTTCAAACCATTGTAGGAAGTATGAATAATCATCCACTCGGAGAACCCATGCTGAGGACATTTCTGCAGGAGATCCTTAAACCTATCCCATGTCTCAAAAAGAGACTCCAATTCTATTTGCACAAAAGAGGATATTTCATTCCTGAGCTTTGCAGATTTTCCAAGAGGAAAATATCGGGCAAGAAAAGCTTCTACCATCTCCTCCCAAGTAGTGATCGATGCTCTAGGTAATGAATGTAGTCATTGCTTTTCTCTCTCCTTCAAGGAAAACAGGAAGGTCCCTCAACTTGATAGCATCATATGTGACTCCATTAATCTTGAGCATGTCGCACACTTCCATGGAATTCTCGATGTGGTTGTTTGGATCCTCATCGGCCAAACCATTGAACTGTGCCAATTGATATAACATCTGGATGAAGACTTGCTTGAACTCAAAACTCTGAGTTGTAATCGGTGGCCACATAATACTAGACTACGTGCCAAGAACTACAGGTCTTGCATAATCTGAGATTGTAATCTACTGCTCATGTTGTTCCATCATATTATCAGACCCTTCAACTTCTATCTCACTTGATTTGTATGTTCTTGCATAGGTTCCTTTCCCCGTCTATGAGTTTCTTCCAATTTTCGAATCATCTTCAACCAATGTTGAAGGGTTCCCTCGGGTCATAACCCGGAGCTGAAATCAAAGAAGGAAAAATAAATCATAACAATGAAAGAATAGAAGGTGTAAAATAGAGCAAGTGATGAATAGCTAAGATAGCAAAGTGCAAATGCTTCCAAAATGACTATTCCACGACAATGGCTTCAAAAATTTGACACACCTCTTGCGTGTGTGTACCGCAAGTGCACGGGTTGTCGAAGTAATAAAGTACTCCTGTGAGTGGGTAGTCATACCCACAAGGAATAGTTATAAAGAAGCAAGTAGTAATCCTATCTAGCTATAAAGTGAGTCAATTTGTGATTTGAGCGAACAATATCAATGTGAATAGAAATAAAGAAAAGAGAAAAGAGAGCAATAGGAATAAAGAGAGGTAATCGATGGGAAGATAGGGTACCTGGTCATTGCTCACCCTAAGACTATTGTTTCAAGTGCAAAACTAATCATTATGCCTCCTAACAAATGTTTAATGAGTCGTGGAAATTTAAAGACACACGGCCCCAAACCTAAGGCCAACCGTGACTAACCCTTACACTATGCCCCAGCGGAAAGGAATGCTCTCGACGCCTCACACTGTGTAGAATTTCTTGGAGCTCTAGGGATTCCGAGTGATAAACCCTATTCCCTAGTACAGATCTAACTTTTTGGTCCAGGCGAAAGACCCCTAGTCACAATTAAGCCCCAGCACTAAGGATTACTTTAACACTTCACTATGTTACTCGTGCAACTAAGCCCCGGTAGAGTTTGTCTCTTAGCACTTCACTCAATTGTGACCGCAAAGAACTCTTGGAATATGGAGGTAGGATAAATCACATCGGAAAGGAAAGGGGACGTTCCGCTACCTCTCGACTCACCCTCTCGACCCTCTTCAATCTTGCTTTGTCTAACCCTAATGAAACGTCACTCATTTACAACGATTACCATGATAGATTCTCAACCCTAGTGTTACTCTAAGGGAAAATTATTTCAACAAGTATTCAAGGTTGAAACTCAATTAAAACATCAATTACAGAAACATAATAAGAGTCAATGAAATAAAATCATCTTGGGGTTTACAAGTCCAAGCACCCACTAGGGGTTTAGCTCTACATAGAGCAATACAAAAGCAAAGATGAAATCAAGGATAAGTGTAATCAATCCATAGAGAAAACCCCCTTGTAGTCCTTATCGATGGTCTTGCGGAGCCGCCTCGTCTTCTCCAAAGGTTCCCTTGTCAAACCTAGGGCACACCTCGCTGAATTGATGCCGATGAATACTCCCCCAATAGTTTTTCTCCAAAGGAACTCAATGTCAAATGCAGTAGGATCGCCCCAAAAACAAAGCAAAAGCTTCTCAAACCCTAGCCGCGAGCCCCTCCAAAGATGGACAAAAGATAGGATGAAGCTTACCAAATAAAACCCTAAAAAATGTATTTATAGGGCTAGAATTGAGCATCCATGGCCATGTGGATTTCTAGGTCTTGTTTTCCTGTGAGCTGTGAATGGTAACTGCTACAATAAGTTTATTGCAATGATTTGTACAGTAAACTACTACAGTAATTTAACAGAATTCTCCCGAATCCACTCTTTTCATCGAGGCCACATGAATGGGCACACATCCATGCAGTAGATTGTGTCACATCTTCAATAAAATCCACATTGGTGAAGCTCTTGACAATATTGCACAAGTCAGAATATTTGAGTGTGACTACTTTTGTGTGCCTTCATTTTGTGTATTCTCTTGAGCATAATGGAGGTTAGCATGCACCCACATGTCTTTGAGCACAACTTGTGTCTTCATCCTTGTTCAATCCAAGAACCTTATCACAATTGCGTCCGCAACTACTTTAGCTTCCTTTTATCAAAACTTGTCTCCATAACCCTAAATGCATGATAAGTGCTTGTGCGATATGAATGCGAAGCTTTCATTCCTTATGTTGAGCATTACTTTTCTCAGGTTTTTACATTAATATGTGTGTTTTTATGTTACTTTTATGCTGGTAGGGTTGTGAGGCCGAGTATGAAGGAAATAGGCCAATGTGGATCATAATGCACCTATTTTGGAGGAGATCTTGCTAAGGTTCAAATGCGAAGACATAGGTCAGGTGTGAGATGCTAGAGTGTGTGCCAACCTCCTCTTATTCGAGTGAGCACATTCATTTGGAGGGGCACAAAGGCAGTCACACTCGAGCATTCTGATTTATGCATATAAGAATAAGAGATCCACCAACGTGTACATCATTGAAGAAGCAAGTAATTCATGACGTAAACGTGTGCCCGCTTGCGTTACCCCAATGAAAGTATGGAATTCGGGAGTATTTCCGGGCAGAGTACTGTAGCAGGTTATTGTAGCAAAGTACTGTAGCAAAGTACTGTAGCAACCCGGCCGAGAAATCAGAGAAACAGAGAATCCACACGGCCGTGTGGAAATTATCCACGCCCGTGTGGAAATTCCACAGGGGCGTGTGACATCATGCACGCCCGTGCAGTCGCCCGATTCCAGCCGTATTTAAAACCGATTTCAGCCCCGATTTCAGGATTTTTTTTCTCCATCTTTTCCCCAACTTGTGAGAGGTCTTCGGCTAGGGTTTTGAGGGGTATTAGCTAGGTTTTTGGAGAGGTTCTATGGCTCCGACATCGTGATTCCATTAGGAAGAAGGTTGGTAGGGGAGCTTCGATCGAGGCGTATCCTATATCGGACGAAGGAATCCTTGGACGACGAGTAGAGGACTCTCCATAAGACCATTGACACGACCATCGAGGGGGTTTCTTTATGGATTCATTGCTTTTACATTCGATTTCTTTGATTATACTAAGCTCCATGGAGAGCTAAACCCCTAGTGGGTACTTGGATGATTGTGAACCCTAGGATGTATTCGTTTCATTGAACTTCTTTATTATGCTTTCAATAAATTGATGTTTATTGTGAGTTCCAACCTTGAATGCTTGATTGTATGAACATTTCCCCTAGAGTGACACTAGGGTTGAGAGTTCTTGTTGGTAACCTTGTGAGTGAGTGACACACCACGAGCGTTAGACAAAGCTAGGTTGGAGAGGGTTGAGAGGGTGAGTCGAGAGGTACAGGAGCGTTCCCTTTCCCCTCCGATGTGATAGATTCTACCTCCGTTCCTTGAGTTCTTTGCGGCCATAATAGAGTGAATGGTCTAAGGGATGAACCTCCGCTGGGGCCTAGTTGCGCGTGCAATGGAGTGAAGCGTTGAGAGGATCTTAGTATCTAGGGCTTAATTGTGGCTAGGGTCCTTCCGCCTGGACCAAAGGGTTAGGTCTATTTTTAGGAAGAGATTTATCACTTGGAATCCCTAAAGCTCATTGCAACTCTATGCGAGTGCGAGGTGTTGAGATTGTTCGATTTCTCCTCCGGGACATGTATAGAGTTAGGCATAGTTGACCTTAGATTTGGGACTATGTATGTAAGGATTTCCACGACTCACCATGGCATTGATTAGGAAGCATAATAGAGAGTTCTTGCACTTGAAGCAATTATCCTAGGTGAAGCATCATCCGAGTACCTCATCTTTATCGATTGCCTTGCCTCCTCCTTACTTTTGCTCTCTTACTTGTTGCTTTTAAATTCTGAGAATTGAATCATTACCACACTTATCATTGTTGATACTCCACATAGCTAAGAATCTAATTAAGTGTCTTTACTCCCTACTCCCTGTGGATTCGACCCCGCTCACCCGGGATTATTACTTCGACAAACCCGTGCACTTGCGGGATATAAGCAAGGGGATCTTGTCAATGCACAAAAGAACACAAATACACATGAATGAGCTAAAAAATCTGATAATAGTAATGCTCAATGTAAAAAAAGTATACTTCGTATTATTTATACACAAGCACTTATCATGGGGGGAAGGAAGTCAACTCACTTCCCCCACTTCAGCCCAAATTAACATACCCTAAGTTGTTGAGGAAAAGAAGAGGAAATCTTAAGTGCAACTAATCCCATCAATCGGTTGCTGCTCGATATGGATTCGAAATCAGGTTGCCTGTAACCTTACTATTTTGTGGTCTATGTTTTCATGTATGTGATCCTGAGGGAAATATATTGTTGTTAATCTCTAATTTTCTTATATTCAGTGTCTGAGTAACATACATGATCTTATAGCACATATAGGTTTATCTTGGAACCTTTAATTGATTGGGCCATGATATCTTATTTGTTATGATTTTGTTGTTAATCTTCCAATTCAGCTTGGAACATGAGTTAACCTTGAAGGTTGCAAAAATGGCAAAATTGCAATTTTGAATTTTAGAATGATTTGTGATAAGTGCTTGAGTAGACATATTTTTCTATATGTTTCACATACATTGAGCATCATTTTTATCACGGTTTATGTCTCATATAGTGTATTTATTGTTCTTTTGTGCAATTAGGCTGTGAATGAATTAAAGGAAGAAGAAGAAGAAGCAAAGATAGGTTATAAAGACACATTTTGGGAGTTTTTGTGCATTTTAAGGATCAAGACACAAGAGTAGCTCATGTACATAGAGGTGTGTGCCAACTTCCAAGAGAATTCAAGCCAATTTGTGAGTTGAAAGGGCACACCCATGTGCCTACATGTGTGAAGAATACAAGAGCTTCCAAATGATGATTCAACGATGAAAAGTCTTATAACCTACCACGTGGACGTGTACCCGACCATGTGTCCTCAAGAGAAGAGTATGTGAGCTGCATTTATGAAGAGCATTGTAGCATTTTATTGTAGCAGTACTGTAGCAAAATATTGTTCATGCAACCGCGTGGAAATTCCACTTGGTCGCGTGGGAAATTCTGCCGCTCACGTGGGTACCTGAAATCTCATGTGGTCGCGTGGAGGCATGTGACAGATGTGGTCTAGGCTTATAAATAGCCATTTTGCCCTATTCGTTGGAGACTTTTTGCTAGCGTTTGAAAGGCGAAGCGGCTAGGATTTCAAGAGGAGGTCTTTGGTGAATTTGGGGGACATTCTTCACCAACTTTGATAGATCTTTTCTCCGTCATAGCCTTGAGGGAGCCTTCTGCAACCTAGTTTTAGAGAGGGATCCTTCAAGACTTTGAACGACCCATCAAGGCCATCATCACTAATTCAAGGGGGTTTTATTCCATGGTTTACATTGCATTATTCTTTGCTTTGTAATTTGCCCCTTGAAGGGCTAAACCCTAGTAGGTATTTGGGCATATGAACCCCAGGATCATATTTTTATATTGATTTACTTTATGTTTTCTATTAAATCCAAGTTTATTTGAGTTTTAATCTTGTTTTCTCATGGCTTGCATGTCGTATTGATCCTTGTGATTGATTGATTTTGCTTGATTTGTTGCCTTGGTGAGAGAGGTCTCCATTAGGGTTAGAACTCCAAGATTAAAGAGGGTTGAGAGGGTGATGTGTTCTCTACAAGTGCATGGATCGCACACAAGTAACACAGTGGTAGCCCATGAGGGGTAAGATTGTCGAACCTCAGGGACTAGACTAAAAATACTAACTTAGCACTAATTTCTATCTAGAAACGGATTGGAGATTGGAATAACACAGACTAGTAGAATATCAAAAGAGATAAAGGGGAAGGAACAGGTGAAGATAATAGGCAAATTGGATAGAGTGTCAACAATAAGAGAATAATACCTCGAGATGTTTCCTATGCACTAAGTGAGTCTCAAGATTTACCACGTACATTCTTAGGTTCTAGTGTGTGCTCAAAAGCAATGTTGCAACTACGGCTCTCAACTACGTCATGTTTTGTAGAGATAACTATGGGTTGAAGCACATCGAATTTTGCCATTGCCTAGGATAACAACAACTGTGGCCTCCGCCAACGAGTTTTATCTAAACAACTATGCAGATCAAGCACATCAAGTTTTGCAACACAAGTTTTAACAAAAGAACCAAAAGAACTCCGTAAATCAAGAAAAATACAATTGTTCAAAGCATATAAAGTGACATAGTTCCCATCCCGGGGCACTATGGCCGGTAGCCCCTCATGGGTGGGTACAACATGGAGGAGATAACAATAAATCTAGAGAAAGAAGACATGACTCCCTTCTCTTCAAGATTTACCTCCGATGTCGAGCTCCGTGTGTTAGAACCACTTCCCTCAAGCCTCTAACCCGGTCTTTGTTGCCTTAGAAGGTTTGGGTTAGCTTGATCTTCACTCTCATCACTGTCCTCTCAGTGGAGAAGAAAATCCTCGAACAAAGATGGAAACAAAACCCTAGAAACTAGAGTTAAAAAGTTAGATTTTGGGCTCGATACGGTCAGCGCACAAGCATGTCCGAACTATGTTGTGTCGGGGAAATTCTGAATGAAATGGGCAAGGGCTAGCCTGGAAGATTCTATAGAAGGGACACGATAGTGTCTTGACCTTGCGGTGGTGGGTGTACATGTCAGGAGCACCCAGCGCGTGTCACTTCTTCTTGAGTAAAATTGTCTTTGGCCTAAGATTTTCGGCTGAACAGACACGACTCGTATCAAGCTTGAGAACACCCTTCCACATAGAATTCTTACTGGAATGCACATTAGGCTGAAATATTCAGTGGGGATGACACGAAAGTGTCTCACCTGTGTCTAGCTTGGGTACTTAAGCCTTTTCCAAGTATTCTTTCATTTTCATCCCAATTTCACTCCAAATTATGTCGAGCCCCCCTATTCCTTCATACACAACAAAAATATCCAGAATAGCACCGCATATGCACAGAAGTAAACTTGAGAACAAGTACATTGATGGATTTAGGGCATGAAACATATATATAAAATGCACTCATCAGAGGGTAAATCATGAGATAGTGGAGTGTCCCCTTTCCCTTTCGATGAGTGCTTTCTATCTCTGTATTCCTTTGACTTTATGCAACTATATTTGGTGTGAGGCATGAGATTGAGAGATTTCTCCATCGGGACCTTGTAGTAGGTTAGGGATCTTTCTCCGAGTAGGGTTAGATCTCTCTTTCGGAATCGGTTGCACTCCTAGGTATCCCTAGAGTTTATTGCGGTCATATAAGGTGGGAGGTGTTGAGATTAAGCGATTTCTCCACCGGGACCTATTAGGGGACTAGTATTGGTGGCCTGAAGGAAGGGACCGATTATTCTTGAATTACCTCGACTTATCTAACTCGGTTTAGAAGCATTGCCCGGGTACCTCATCTTTATTGATTGAGATATCCCTTGTTTTCTACTTTCCATTTGCTTGCTTATTCATATTCTTGCAATTAAGTTCATTTCATCACAATCTTGGTTTTGACTAGATAATTGAGAAGTGGTTACTACTAATACTTCCATTCCCTATGGATTCGACTACCCAACTCACCAGGTAATTTATTACTTCAACACCCGTGCACTTGCGGTACACACACACAAATCGGATGTGTCAATTTGGTTTTTTGGTTAGGCCCCTCAACTTTCTTTTAATTTTGCTTAACCCCTAAACTAATAAAGCCATAGCAATGCTTGTTTAGTCATAGCTTAAGTGACATCAATTAAGATGAATTTATATCTCTGTCTCATAAAGCTTATGTCACAAGTAGTTATGATCAAAGGACAATTGGCCCCATGTCCATAAGGTTTGATGCACCATAAAGTTTTAATATGTATTGAGGATAATGTAATGTTTATCTTGATGTGAATGAACTTTATATATTTGTTTGTATTGGGTTACCAAAGTGATCAATGCACTGAATTTTTAATGTTCAACTTTCACATGTTTTAAGGATGTTTTCAAATTTAATATGCAGCTATTCTACCAAAAGGTGTTAGTTGCATATTGAGGTTGAAAAGTGATACATAAAAACATATGGTTGTAAATTAACCAATCCAAGTGGTCTATTCTCCCAAAGGTAGTAGATTTACAAAGATTGGAATAATGTAAAACCACTTTTATGTGAAGAATTCTTACCTGCATGTCATACATTCAGTCTAAAGGTGTTTGTATAATGATGTGTTTGATTTCTTTCTTACAATACTCATTATTTAAGTAATTTGTTACCCCGCTATATACTAATTGAATTACATTATTTAACCTATTTCAGTCACTGTTTTTGTCAACAATAATACTGTCACTATGGAGGTTATGACTAGCACCAACTTTAAGGAATGGAAGCAAGATGTGGAGTTTGCAATGGAGATGCTTGATGTGGATCTAGCAATGACTACATCTAAGCCTGCTAAGCTCACCACTACTATTAGTGATGTAGAAAAGCAGGCATATGCATCTTGGATGAAATCTAACCCATGTGTTATATGATTATGAAGAGAGAATTACCTGAATATCTGTTGAGTGGTCTTACGGACATTATCGTTGTAAAAGATTTCCTAGCTGCTATAGCACAAAGGTATAAAATTTCAACCAATGTTGAGATAGGTACCCTTCTGAAAGGATTTTATTTCATGAAGTATGATGGAACTAGAGGTGTTAGGGAATATATCATAAAGATGGTCCACTACAAAACCAAACTAAAAGCTTTAAACATAAATATCCCTGATGTATAATTGTTCACCAAGCCTTGAATACTCTTCCTATTAAGTTTGGATTGATTGTAACCACCTATAACTCTCAAGATGAAGTCTGGAAAGTCAATGGCCTCATTACCATTTGCATTGTTGAGGAAAAAAAAACTTTAAAATGCCAACTCCCAAATTGCTTTTTTTGTATCTAAACCTTCTAATCAAAAGAAAGGTAGTAAGCTTAGGTCCAATGGTCCTAAACATGTTCAGAACACTAGTCAGTCTAGCGATGCGGATGGTCTTGTGGCTACTATAAAGAAGAGGCTAGCTGCTTCTTCTATAAGAAGAAAGGTCATAAGCAACATGAGTGCACCAAATACAAAACTTGGCTAGAAAAAAGTGAGATTAAAGGTAACTTTTTGGGATCTTGTTTGTGAATCCAATTAGTTTGTAGCCCATCCAATTTTTGGTGGCTAGATAGTGAAATAACCAATCATGTTGCTTTCACATTGTAGGGGTTCATAAGCAAGAGGAAGCCAAATAAAGAAGAGTCTAAACTCAAGGGTTGGTGAACATAGAATTTGTTGGTGCCATATGTTTAAATTTAGATTCTAGATTTAAACTTACATTAACAAACACGTTTTATGTTCCATCTTTTAGATAGAATTTAATTTTTGTCTCACAGTTGGACAAAGGAGGTTTTGCTTTTAGGTTTATGAATGGTTCCATGAACTTATCGTTAGACTCAAAAGTTACAAGCCATGGAGTTTTGTCATATGGTTTATATAAATTATGCTTATTTCCGATTGAAATCTATTCCATCTCATATAGTGTTAAAAATGTTATTGCTAAAAGACCCTTGCCTAAGGAAAAGCCTTCCGTATTATGGCATAAAAAACTCAGCCATATTTGTAGGAAAAGAGTGGAAAGACTGATAAAGGATAGCATTTTTCCTACTCTTAACTTCACTGACCTAGAGACATGTGTTGCCTGTTGTACAGGTAAACTAGCTAAGATCAAGAAAAAGGTATCAACTCATAGTTCTGACCTTTTGAAAATTATCCACACTGACCTAAGTGGTCCAGATTCACCCATAATTTGTAATAATATTTTTTTTATAACATTCATTGATAACTTTTCTCAATATGGATAATCGTTCTTGATTAAGGAAAAATCTAAAGCTCTTGTAAAGTTCAAGATATTTAAGATTGAGGTTGAGAAACAACTGGGAAAAGCTAACAAGATTGTTAGATTTGATTGTGGAGGTGAGTATTATGGCAAACATGGAGTTAGTGGACAAATAAAGGGTATGTTTGCCAAATACTTGGAAGATTGTGGAATAATAACTCAATTTATCATGTTAGGTAGTCCTGAATAGAATCGTGTGGCCAAAAGACAAAATCACACACTTAAGGATATGATGGGAGCATGCATAGTAGAACTAATCTTCCAGATTTTCTTTGGGGTGAAGCTATTAAAACAACCTTGTATATCTTGAATAGAGTTCCAAGTAAATCTATAATTAAAACACCTTTTGGAATGTGGACTGGTAGAAAACCTAGCTTTAATCACTTCCGAGTTTGGGTATGTCCTTTAGAAGTACATCTCTATAATCCTATCGAGGATAAGTTCCATCTTAGATCTACTCGTTGCTATTTTATTAGTTATTTTATTAGCTATCCAAACCATTCGAAAAGTTACAGATTTTATTGTAAAGAAAGCGATTCTAGAATTGTGAGATCACAAACATCTAAATTTTTAGAATTGGATGGATGCTGATGATAGTAATTGCTCTAAAGTTTCTAATCAGGATGTACAGGTGAGAACAATTTGTATTCTTGAACCAACTTAAGAAGGGATAATGTTTCCTGCGGCTATGATTGTTCCCATGGTGGAAAAAGGACCTACAGAACCATTAGGTCCACTACACAATGAGGTTTTGATCCTCAAAATATAGCTACGTAGGTTCCACTTAGAAGGTCTATAAGGGAAAGGAGACCTGCTATTCATCCTGATTATATATCCTATTTTGGAGAGAGTGATTATGATATTGGTCATGTAGTGGATCCAACTACTTTTCTTGAAGTTGTTTCTAGTTAGTCCCCATTATAGTGGGAAGCGATGAGAGAAGAGATACAATCTATGAGACATAATGATGTATGGGAGCTTATCAAGTAGGTTGTAAGCTCATTGAGTGTAAATGGGTTTATAAAACAAAGAAATACTCCAAAAGGAATACTGAGAGGTTTAAAGCTAGATTAGTTGCCAAAGTGTTCACATAGAGAAAAGGCATTGATTATGTTAAGACTTTCTCTCCTATATCTTCTAAAGATACATTTAGAGTGATCATGGCACTAGTAGCTCATTATCACTTGGAGCTACACCAAATGGATGTTGGAATTGCAATCTTAAATGGAGAGTTAAATGAAGATGTCTATATGGTACAACCTAAGGGATTCAAGGAAGATGCTGCAAAGTATCTTGTTTGTAGACTCAAAAGGTCTATTTGTGAGCTCAAACAAACGTCTCATCAGTGGTACTTAAAGTTTGACAATGTGATCTCATTTTTGGCTTTGTGGAAAACAATATTGATAGATGTATATATCTCAAGGTCAATTGGAGCAAATATATCTTTCTCATTCTTTATGTAGATGATATTTTGCTTGCAACCAATGACTTAGGTATGTTGCATGACACTAATAAATTATTATCTAGGCATTTTGACAAGAAAGACCTTGGAGAAGCATCTTTGGTCCTTGGCATCGAAATCCACAGGGATAGGTCTCAAAACTTATTGGGTCTTTCTCTAAAGGCATCTATAGAGCATATATTGAAGAGATTCAATATGAAAGATTGCAAAACCTTGGAAGGCACCAATCACCAAATGTGATAAATTAAGCTCAATGCAATGTCCTAGGAATGAAGTTGAGAGAGAATCCATGAGTTGGTGCCATAAGCTAGTGCAATGATGTATGCACAGTTTTGCACTAGACCGGACATTGCTTTTGTAGTAGGTCTTCTAGGGAGATATTTATCTAACCTTAGCAAAGATTATTGGACTACAATGAAGAAAGGTTTGAGATATCTTAAAGGGACCAAAAATTGCATGTTAACCTACAAGAGGGTTGAAAACCTCGAGCTGATAGGATATACAGACTGTGATTTTGCCAGTTGTATAGATGACAACATCTACATCAGGTTATATCTTTACATTAGCTTGTGGTGCCGTGTCTTGGAAATAAACATTAGTGACTTCTTCTACAATGCAAGCAGAATTCGTGGCATGTTTTGGTGCAACCACACAGGTTGTTTGGTTGAGAAATTTGATTTATGATATCTATTATTGATTCGGTAATAAAACCCATACAACTTTACTGTGGTAACATTTCAGCCCTGTTGTTCTCAAAGGACAATAAGAGTATCATAGGGTCTAAGCATGTAGAAGTTAAGCATTTAACAGTTAAAGAACTTGTGAAAAAGGGTGATGTTGCAATAGATCATATTGAGATTGAAAATATGATAGTTGATCCGCTAACCAAAGGTTTTTCTCCAAGTGTTTTTGTATAACACATTTCTATAATGGGGTTAGTGAAGTCTTTTGATGTATTTGGTTAGCGGGACCTTTTGATATATTTGGTCTATTTATATTATTTTTGTTTGATGCATGCTTGTTGATGTATTATGTATTTGCATTATCTTTTATGATTATCAATAATAATCAATATATCATAAATTTTTTAATCTCCTTGTTGTGAGATTTTTGGATGATATATGATATGTCATGATATAAAACCTTAAGATTTGTGCCAATCTTAAGCAAGGACTTGATGCATTTGTTATTATAAATTTTTGATGATGCATAAAGTTTAGCTCGAGATATTTAATTTGTGATTAAGGCATACAGGTTTTTGTTTGAACCATGAGGAATGTCTCTAATGTAGGTGAACTACTTAAAGAAGAGAAATGAATGACTAACAAGAGAAGACAACATAAGTTAACTCTTTTATAAGTGCTATTGATTCTTACTACACTACCACATTTAGTTCATGTCAATAAAAGTTGATTGATATATCTGATTATGGAAAATGCTATGGAAACTAAATCATGTAGTCATCGCTGTAATTCATTATCAATGACCTTATTGGACCGAACAATGAACTTAGAGCAGTCTCAAGACCAATTCTTTTTTTTTATAAGTATGTATATGTATTTATATATCTTTTTAAATCAATAACATTTCATGTAGCCCAAGTGGGAGAATGTTGGAACGTTTATTATTTGTGGGTTTACATCAATTGTTGATTTTTGTGTTTTCACTTTATTGGATTAAGATAGATGGATCTGTTATTGAGACATATGGATACCTATTATCTGTTGATGGTCCAACACTCTAAATATATGAATGTGGGTCAACAATAGTGTAGGCCATAGCAGCCCATTAGATTAGTGATGGGGAAACCTAATTGACTGCTATATAAGGGTAAGGCTAGGTCTTCCCTTTTGTCCACACAACAAGTCCTGACAACCACTCAGATTAAACTTTCTTTACCCACTGGAGTAAGTTATTGAGGAAAAGAAAAAGGAAATCCCCCCATGCAATTAATCTCATCAATTTGCTGCTAATTCAATATGGATATGAAATCAAGTTGCCTATAACCTTACTACTTTATGTTTTATGTTTTCATGTGTGTGATCATGAGGCAAATATATTGTTGTCAATCTCTAATTATCTTACATGGTACTCATACTTTATCTTTTATTTCTTAAACAATCAGTGCTTTCCTAGTATTCAATTTTGTCTCATCAATGACAAATGCTAAATATTGATCATAAAACTTAGAACGTTATTTCACTTGAATTTGTTTACAAATCATACTCCACTTTTGTTACATATTTAATTAAATATGTAACAAAAGTGGAGTAAAAATATAGTTTTTTTCAATCTCTAAAATATTATCCACCATATCTAGCGTCTAACTAATTATTATTATTATTATTATTATTATTTATAAATACAACAATCACAGTATACAAGGACGGAGGGAGAGGGGGGCAAGGGGGGCGGCCGCTCCCCTGCCACCGGCAGCCCCCATCCCCCTTCTCTCTGTCTCCCTTTTTCCACACTCTCTCTCTCTCCGGCTGCCCCCTTGCCCGCCCTCTCTCTCTCTCTCTCTCTCTCTCTCTCTCTCTTCCCTTCTCTTTCTCTCTCTAATTAATTTTTATTCTCTCTCTTCCCCTCTCTTTCTCTCTCTAATTAGTTTTTATTCTCTCTCTTCCCCCTCTCTCTAGTTAGTTTTTTATTTTCTTTTTCCCGCCCCTATCTCGCTCTCTTTCTAAGTTTTTTATTTTTATTTCTTAAAATCATCTCTCTATTGTTTTTTATTTTTATTTTTTAAAAAATTAATTTTTTTTTACAAATTAATAGATATAGTCTAAAACAATCAAAAGGACTTATAGCCTAATAGTACTTAACGAGATCTCTAGTTCAAAACTCATTAAAAGTAATAAAGATAACGGGTCGACATTGGTTGTGGGTGTGGGTTTATAGCCCAAACTCTTCATCCCCGGTTGAGAGTGCGTCCCGTGCACACGCCCAAATTTATACAGCACTTATCACTTTTGTTAACAAAAAAAAATCTAAAACATAATATTTTTTTAAAAAAATATTATCAAAAATTTATTATTTGATTTATTAATATTTTATAAATTATTTTGTGTAGCATTTTTTTAACTCTATGTTTTAATTTTTAATTTTTTTTACAAATTAATTTATATAATATATAAAATTACATTTTTAGTAGAGTTTTTTAAAAATCTAATTTGTATAAACTAAACTATAAATTATCATATAAATAAATTTTAAAAATATAAAATTTTTAATTAGTTGATTAATTAATTTTTTTTCTAATTCGCCCCCTAACCTTTAACTTCTGGCTCCGCCACTGACAGTATAATAAGGGGCATGCTCATTGACCTGTAATTGATTGTCCAACATGTGTATTCTTATCCAAAGACACAAGATTCAGACTATAAATTTGTACCCATAATTTGGGAGTCCATTATATCCTGTGAAACTTAAACTCAAACTCTTAAATTTTCACACTAATAGTTTTTACAGTGGGGCAATAGCATTAATTCTTGAACCCTTTGTTCATTGAACGATATTTATCCTAAAGCACATTGAACATTTTATGTACACAAATGTAATCATGAAACATTAATAAATAGTAGATGAGCTCAATTTTTATATTTTAGTTAATACATCCAAAACTTTTAATCTACCTACGTAAATAACAAGTTTTGATTTCTTGAAAATAAAATTGCATGCAGATCATAGTCTAAGAAACAATTAAATTTAGAGGACAGTGACTCAAGCACTGAGCTTATTTTACAGGCTTGGATCTAAGCTCTACCAACTAACTAACCCTCTGTACGATAATATAAACAAATAAATATATAAATCCTCAAAATCAAAAGTGGACTACCCTTTCCTTTCATGTCAATTTGTGGATGCGCATCTTTAAATTGATAATAATTAATATAAGCATATCTCTCATTAAACAAATAAATCATTTTTAGTGGCACTTGTTTTACAGGTAATAAGAATTGGAAAATGCGATGACGTGGCGGCGCGCCTTTGTCTCGGATCCCACACTCTAATCGCGGTCAACCCCCCTTCTTTCTCTACCTACGCCCATATTTTTTTATTTAAAAATACAATTACAGATATACCTCTATAAGCAATTGCAGATATACCCCTATAAGATGTAAAAAAATTTTAGAAAACTTTAAAAAAAAAATTCCCTGTTTTGGAAAATAGGAATAGAGATGTTTTGACAGTTTAAAATTATGTGATTTCTCAAGCTTGCAAAAAAATAAATAAATAAATAAATAACTGTTAACCATGTTTATAAGGGCAAAATATTCAATTTATTAAAAAACTGTCAGTGATATAAAAAAATGATTTTTAACATAATTTTGTTTAATTTGTGTAATTCAGGGTTGTTTATTGGAATTTTAGGAGATTAATACATTTTAAAAAATTATGCTAAATAAGACGACTTTTAAGTGAAAGGAAGATTTTATCTTCATGAGTTAACAGTGTTGCTTGTTAATGATTTTTTTAAAAAAAGTGGATAAACCACATGCATTAGAGAATAGGAGGGGTATAAAATCTACTAGGTGTGGAAACAAAAAGAGAAAGCAACAAAGTAACAGAAACTAAGACAAAAAAAGGCCAAGAAGGCCACAACAACATAGCAACGAAAGAAAAAGCGCAACGAAAGTAGGTCACCCGAGCCCTAAAAGGAGCTACTGGAGATCGCAAAAAGCACAAGAAAACTATTCCGTCTTGACGTCACCCATCCCGGTCTGGTCACTAAAAAACTCCATACTATGCCTAGCTGCTGAAGCTGGCTCCTTCATTTTAGATCATTTGGCTTCAGGCACTCTATCTATCCTTGGATCCTTGCGCATCCAAAACATTGTTGTTGATTTGAGCGGCCAAAGATGTGTATTTTGCTTTACACCAAGTAGTTTGGGTAAAAAATAGCACTTCTTTAATTGTACCTAGCAGCCTCTCAGCTACACTGAACAGATTTGGCTAAAGATTATTTGGAGCATAATTGTCTACCCAATTATCCAGCCAAAACAGTGTTCCTTCTTCATTGTGTACAATCGAAAACGCAAGCATTAAAAACTGGAAGACATTAGAGCAACCCATTCAATTAAAAAGACCTATTCGGAGGTCTGCTGCAAAGGTTCCACACAAAATTAGAATGAGAGTAGTGGAAATGGACAATTTTTTTCCTTTTTACTAGCTGAAAAACTCACTTAGTTTAAATACAAAACTCTATTCCTATTTTTATAAAAATTAGAAAAACTATCAGTTTAGTTTAGTTTTTTTTTTTAAATTTCCCTTTTTTTTTTCCTAAGTCATGCAGTTAAACCTCAACATTAATTTTTTCAAAAATGCCATTGTACCATGATTTTCTTTAGTATTTTATTTGCTAATATGCAATTACAGACTCTTGTAGGGATATATAGGTGAATCTCTCTTTTTTAAACTCTAAAAAGTTGAAAAACATGGGAACAATGAGGATCACTTGTTGAGGAAAAAGAGTGAAATCATGAAAATAATTTAAATATTTAAAAAGGGGGAAAAAAAGGAAATAATAAATACTGCAATAATTATGTTTTTGAACGTGCCTTAAATGTTTATGAGCTGGGCTCCATTTTAGTACTCATATTTTAGTAATTAATAATTTAAATATTAATTGATGATTATATTTATCTAATTAATCAATCATTAAAAAATATATATCAAGTTATGTTGGGTCAGGTAACATGCAAGATAAGTAGATAACTCTCGATCAATTTGGATTTTCCTATGTTTATATATAAGATTTAAAATAGTAAACGAATCCAATGAACTTATATTTATTTATTTGTTTATTTATTTATTACTCCCTCAATTTTTAAATACACACTATTTAAAAATTTTACACAATAATTATGAATATTATTAAATTATCTAAATTTTAACAAACTTCTTTTTCCTTTATCTAATTTTATAAAAAATTTTATTATTTTCCAAAACCACCCTATTTAAAACTCCACTAAGTGGAGTATATATGATTTAATGCTTAGTTGATTGTGATTTATTGAAAATTGTACAAGTATATTAAATTATTTAGAAAAAATTATTTAATATTGTACAAAATTTTTAATGTGACAAGTAAAAAGAAACAAAGAAGATCTCCGAAACGGGACAAGTAAATATTACTAAACTATCTCTCTCTTCAAACCATGTATTTTTTTGAGACTATAAATATTACTCTTTTTATTTATATAACTTAAGAAATTGAAGATGTGTAAAATAAAAAAATATAAATAAATATTGTCTTAATATTATTAAACAATAACTATTTTGGGAAAAAATTTCTTAAAACGACATATATTTTGGAACGAAAGGAGTATGTATTCAGCATAACAAAAGAACCGATATAAAAAGTATCCAAATTTTAAGAGGTGAAAAAAAAATTAGTTACATGTGATAGGTCCCCACTTATATATATATTTAAATGATTACTTATTATGGAAATGTTATATTATATTATAAAATATTATTACAGTCCCAAATTGCAAATCAAATCCTATACCGTGTAACAATGAATACCACCAATATTTGCATGACTCTGTGGCATGGTATCTGCAAATATTCAATTTTTTATATGGGTGTACAACCAAATTTCTGTTTAAGATTTCTAAATAAAAAATCATCTTATTTTATTAAAAAAAAATATGCATTTCTTTTTTTTTATATATAAAATATTAACACATATTAATCCAAGTGATAAGATTTGGATCCCTTAAACAAGTGAGTTTAAATTCAAATTATTACGCATAAAAAAATCCAATGGAAAAAATTAATTGCCTTGTGTTAGTATTTCCGCTCCTTCGATTTTATTTAGAGCCAGTGATTCTTGGAAATTAGCTGCTCTCACTAAAATAGAAAGAAACTTTTTTAAAAAAAAAAGTACTTCTAATAGAGATAATATTTATTGAGACAAACGTTAGATATGTATATTCCGTTCATTCTGAATTAGATGTCGTTTTAGCCTTTTGTATAAGAATTAATAACAACAATAAATTTTCTATATTTTTACAATAAAAATAAGATAAAGGATTAAACTACCCATTTTCTTGGGCCTAGAATTATAGTTGAATATGATTCTACTCATTAATTTTTTCAACCATTACATCGTTGGTTTCTTTTCTCTTATCAAAATACTACAATTGACATGTTTTACCACCAAATTTTTCATTTCAAAATTTTGAAAATCCATACTTTTCAATGCATAAAATTTTTTCCCATTAAAATTTTTAATTTAAAAGTATGATGAGTATGTTGACTCTTCTTTTCATATTATTTTAAAAAAATTACTAATATACTAGTGTAAACAAAGATAAAAAAATAAGAAGTTTTTATTTAAAATTAAATTATTCTT
Organism: Dioscorea cayenensis subsp. rotundata; assembly: GCF_009730915.1. Taxonomy (NCBI): domain Eukaryota; kingdom Viridiplantae; phylum Streptophyta; class Magnoliopsida; order Dioscoreales; family Dioscoreaceae; genus Dioscorea; species Dioscorea cayenensis. Next base: position 6,899,471 of record NC_052476.1, on the reverse strand, counting down.
AATAAATATATTAACCTAGAATATTACTAGTTTGCTAGTTTGCTAATATAAACAAAGTTGGTTGTGATAAAAACAGTAATTGATATATAATCAACCTGTTATCAAATAAAAAGATAAATTTATTTAAATCAAAATAGTTATTTATTGATAAATTATCCATAATTTATCCATAAATAATTATTCTGATTTAAATAAATATTTTTTTTTATTTGGTGGATTTCAAGTGTAAAATTGAAAAAAAAAAAAATCTTATCTTAATAAAATAAAATGACAATTATTTTGAATTTTTTTTTTCTTCTTAAAACCACATCTAATTCGGAATGATGGATAAGTATTTAATTTAATTTTGTTGTTATTTTTTTGTGGAGAGGTGGCAAAAGTCAAAAAGACAACCACTCCAGACGGGTCCCTCATAATATAACTTTTCACTTATCTTTTTCAAATTTGGCCGGTGCAAATTTAGAAAATAAAGGGGTGTTTTTATCAATTTCCGAAGAGACTCGGAAAGAGAGAGAGAAGATAGCAGCAGCAGGAAACACAGCTAGAGAGACATACACAGATCTGTGTCTGAGAAGTGATCAGCTCCTCCGCACGTGTCTCCTCTCTCTCTCTCTCATCTCTTCCTGTTTCTCTCTCTAAAATTTTCTTGTTGCTCTCTGCCTTCCAATTCCTTCTCCTTCATAAAGATCTTTACAAGCTTGTTCTCTGCTGTAAGTCCCCTTGCTTTCTCTCTCTCTCTCTCTCGCTCTCTCTCCTTTTTACTAATTGAATTTTGCATAATTATGTCTATTTGATTGATGTTTTAATTTGTGTTGATAAGCATGGAATCTTTGGTTGTTGATTGATTGCTTTTTTGGTTATGTAAATATGGAAGGAACTATACGGCTAAATAATTATGCATAAATAATTATTTTCAACAAGTTTTTTTTTTCTTTTTTGTTGGATTAATCAGTGATTTTGTTGTCAAGTTAGTGGTTTGAGTTGATGGAAAAAATTTTCCATGGGAATTGTTTGGTTGAGTTGGTAGGGTTGCTGATGAACTGCTTAGACTCTGATGCTTGTATTTATTCTCTTGATTTGTATGCGTGAAATTGACTTTGACTCTGGAAATATGGATGCCTTGTCTCTCTCTGGTGTTCTATGGTTGGCCATTGAAGTATTGTTTTGGTTTAGTTGATCAGATGAGTGTTGAATTCAGGATTTAGCATAGAACCCATGCATGGTGAATTTTTGGTATTTTTGTATTGGAGATGATGTTATTTTGGAAAGCTGTATATCTAGAACTTGAAGGCTTCTTTATACCCTAATTTGTTGATTGTCAACCAAATGTTGTAATTGCTTGGCTGTACCAGCTTCTTGTTGTGCCTTGTTGTGAACTGTATTTGAACTAGTAGTCTAGGATAGAGAAGGGAATAAAAATGAGTTTGAAAGTCATGCTTCAAAGCCTCCCTGAAGGCCTTATTTTCAAACACCAATCCTATTCCTCCTTTTGTATGCCACAATTGTTTGTACATATGGATCAAATCTTGGTCCTTGGATCGTTTGTCTTGTTTCGATGTAAGATACTGGTCTTTTTGGAGGTAGGTCCAAATTCTACTGCTGACAAAAATATCCGTACTTCCTTCATTGCCTAAATGATAATTTTGCCTTGCTATAGATGAACTGCTTGCTAGTTTTAGTAGTGCCTTAACCTCAGTGAGATATTTAATATCTTCGTTGTTTCTTTGTTTGCCTAACTTTTGGAATATTCTAGCTATAGCATCTCAATTTCTGCCTGATATCTAATTCGATCTTTTGTTCATCTTCTTTCATTGAAAAATCATATTGGTTCAGTAAACGACCTTCTTTAGTTTGACTCATGATTGGTTGATGTTAATTTTTACTGTTATTTGTTGGAAACAATGAATAGGTCATAAAATTTTCCCATTATAATTCTCTAGACCTCATGGTTGCTATTGTAAAACTGTAAAAAATTCAGGATTGACCAGATGAAATAGTGGTTTTTAATACGTTGGTTTAATTATAACTTGTATGACCTGTATTAGATTAATAAAATGTATATAATGCATTACATACTTGTTAATTGATTAAATTACTTGCGACTTTGTATTTAATATTGCAAATTAAGAGGCTTCGTCTATGCTTTTTCTAATTGCTCTCTAGAACATTGAATATCATTACTTGAACTGGTAATATCATTGATGTTCCTAAGCAATCTCACCAAGATTCCAAATTGATGACAGTTTGAATGCTTACAATCATGGTAGGCTTGAGAACATATATAATAGATCATGGACAGTATGTCAGTATGCTTGATGTCTAATTGGGTAGAATGAAGTGGCATTCTCTTGTCTTCGTTGTACATCAAGTGGCAGTAAGTATTTCAATAAAATTTGGTGATTGACGTAGCATCATCAAAAACTCAATTAACTATTCTGCGAGATCACATCAAAGTCCAAATTCATGGACCAATACATTAGAAAATTAATTGAGGTTATTCTATACTCAGGGTAGTTTGAATAATAATATCGTACCTCTACTTATTCAAGTCTCGATTTCATTGTTTTTATAAAAGCTATAGTTTCTCTTTGGCATTGAAAACATATCACTCCTTTGGTAATGTTTATTTACATGCAAATATTGCCAACTGGACATATTATTTCATTCAATAATAAAATTTATTTGCTAAAATGTAAAATGCACATCTAAGAATTGCCAGTGTTCAAGTATTGAGTTGAGTAAAAGTTAGAAGGACAAGGTAGCATTTAAAATTCTTTTGAGTTGAATGACAAATCAAAATCATTAGCTTATAGAACATGGATCATGACTTTAACCCTTTTATTTTTCTTGCTTGTGCTTCTAGCAATTTCTCCTACAATTTTTCATGCTGTAAATTACCACAGATAGGCAGCTCATATGAATTTTTTGTTAATTTAGCTTCTAGGCTGCTTACATTTTATTCATCGATGTTTTATAGAGTTTTTGTTTGTACTTGAGAACTTACTACCTATGAATGTGCTGTGTATACTTGTATTTCATTTCATATTTTTATCCAAAAACAGATTGGTTTACATTTTCTAGATAGATTTAATTTGATAGATGTTTTGATATTTTTCGATATTACTTAGGTGCCACTTCCATGTTTTTCTTATCTTTATCAAGTATTTTATCTGTTGTAGTTCCTATAACTTGAATTTTACAATTATTAGATTTGTGCAATTGAATAATTTTTAATTGTAAATTACATTCCCAAATCTCAATGCTATAATTCTTTGGCATTGATCTCTTGTTATTTTAGCATGATGGATAGAGAAAGGATATGCATTCAGTTGGTTCATTTATTTTGTTAGTGAATTGAACTAACTTTGTTAGATATGCTAACCAACGATATTAATGGAAAACTTTGGTCGGCTGCTTAGTGAAATATATTCAAAATTTTGTCATAACTGGACTTGTCAGTTTGGTATGATTAAGGGTCAAGATGGAGATGAAATTTAATACTCTAATAGGGAGGTAAATCAATAGGTGATGATCACACATACTGGAATTGCCATTACTTTAGTTTTTAAATTACAAATTATACCGGGCTTTAATATTGAATTTATGTTTGAACGAAATTAGTCAAAATTTTGAGTGATGTTGATGAATTGTAGTGACTTGATTAATTTCTTTTTGACCCATGGTGAGATTCCTAGAGTTCTACCTTTCTTACAAACTCTAATACTATTATTTTGTTTCCCACTGCAACATATTTGTATTGAATGCTGCTAGATTTCCAAATAGAAATCTTAATGTCATAACTCCACTGTAAACTTGAAGATATTGATATAATGTGAAAAATCAGGTGTTAAATTGCTTTAGGAATGAGCTTGTTTGAGATTTTCAGGATACCAATAGACTAACTAGAGAAAAGTCTGGTATGAGGTTTACCATGTGCTCAAGGATCATTAAATTATGGTACTTGTGGTGGCACTAGTCCGAAAATGTGTTCATTTTTCAGTTAGGATTGTGAACATCATTAGATTTTTGTGTGCGTCATATTTCTCATTTTATGATATCAAAACATGTTCCAGTTATATGTTCTTGCCAATCAGGTCAGTTGTCAGGATTAGTCATGTCGAGAATATATAATTAGTGCTTGTTTTGATATAATTTTTGTATGTGCTTTCTGATATTTTGAACCATAGATTTGATGATCCATGATTGGTATTATTATTCAATAGAATGTTTATATTTAAGTGTACGCTATTATATACTTGAATTGGTGAGATATACATGCCACGTTTTCCTTCCTATGTAAAATCTACCAATTGACGTTAAAATTCTGATCTGAGCAAAACATCCATGTAAAATTTGAAAGTTTTCATCATTTTCTTTCCTTTGGTTGGTATCTCTTCATTTTGTTCTTCTTTTCTTGGTAAAGGAACCTGTAATTCTGCTGTCTAAAGCATTTCCAGTCTTCTAGCTAGACACAATTCTATGGTAAGGCATGAATATTGATAATATTGAGTTATTCATTATTAATCTGTACCAAACTCAAATATAATTCAGATATTTACAGGGTATGGTTTCTGTGCATCTTAGTTGGATTTAGATCTAATCTTTTCATCCTCTGCTAAGTTTAGGTCTAAATATGTGCAAACCTGGCCAACTTACAAACTTAGGAAATAATCACATAAATACATCCTTTCAAATGAAAGTATGATCAAAGCATTCTTATATTTTGTCCCTATGGTGCTAAGGTCGTGAAATTTCTGCTTATACCTTCTTAGACTTCCTGGACATACAACTGTTTATACATGGATAGACTCAAAATGTCATTTCATTCTTCCATCGTAATTCTACTTTGGATTCTTTCCATTGTTCTTTTTCACTCTCCATTATTGGGCTTTGGAGTTCAATTTATGAGCAGTTATCTACCCAATATGTGGGGAGAAAGTCATTTTTCACATGATAAAAGAGCTGCAAATGATCTTTACATGACAGGGGTTACTATTTCTTTTGCATAATTAGTGAGATTCTTTATACTAGATCGTCATTAAGCATTGATTTAGTTTAGACTTCTTTTGGTTGTCTTCTTTGGGCATTGCAGATATCTGATATCTAAATTATTTCTACAGAATGGAGGTAACAAAGGAAGTTGAAGGAATTCCCTCAGGAAAAGCATCTGTGGACATCTCCTCTGTGGAACATCCTCCTATCAATGAAAAACCATCTGCTTCCTCAGTGACTGATGAGAATGAAAAAGACGTCAATGACAGCCAGACAAGTACAGTAACAGAAGAAACTCGAATTTCAACTCCGCTAGACACTCCATCAGACCAAGTACCAATTTCATTGAAAAATCCTGATGCAACTGATGAACAAAGTATTTCGGGAGCTCATCCATTGGATGAGTCAAAAGAAAAAGTGGATAATGTACAACAGCAAATTGAAGATGAAATTTCTATCACAGATAGTTATACATCGGCTGTTAGTAATCGTACTTCATTAGATGAGTCAGGAAACACAGAAGACAAGGATCACGATGGGAGACCACATCAAATTCAGGATGATAGTTCTGCTGAGGCACCTGTTGTTGAGGCAAATAATCATCATAATTCCTCTAGTGAAATTAAAAAAGCTGAAGGCAATCAGGTGCAGATTGGAAATACAGTGCAGGAAACACCGCAATTACCTGATCCTTCTGATCGTGCAAAGCAGGCAATTTCATATAGAGCTCTTGTTGACACTGCAGCACCTTTTGAATCTGTCAAAGAAGCAGTCAGCAAATTTGGGGGAATTGTTGACTGGAAAGCTCATAAGGCACAGACTTTGGAGGTAATGAGGTTTACATTTACGATCTACCTTTGCTTTTCAACTTGTTATTGCGGCCAATTTTTCTTACCAAATTTGATTCATCACGATTGCAATTTCTCAATGTTCCTATAATTATGTCTCTGTGATACTGCAGCGAAAAACCTTTGATACCATTATTCAAACAATACTCCTTTTATTTCCTTGCCTGAATAAATTATAGGAGTTAGCATGATGGATGATGGGAGTATTTCAAAATTTTATTCTCCAAATAATCTGTGAAAGTGTATGATTATCTTCTTCCATAATCAGAAGGATTTGTTCTTTTTCTGGTATATGCAGAGACGAAAGCAAGTTCAGCTTGAGCTGCAGAAGGTGAAAGAAGAAATTCCAGGCTTCAAAAAGCAATTTGAAGATGCTGAAGTTGCGAAGGTTGAAGTACTGAAAGAGTTGGACCACACTAAAAGACTCATAGAGGAGCTGAAACTTAACCTGGAAAGAGCACAAACTGAAGAGGCCCAAGCAAAACAGGATTGTGAGCTTGTCCAGCTCAGGGTTCAAGAGATGGAACAAGGGATTGGCGATGAAGCAAGTGTTGCTGCAAAGGCACAAATAGAAGTTGCCAAAGCAAGGCATGCTGCAGCTGTTGCAGAACTGAAATCGACAATAGAGGTGCTGGAAGGGTTAAGAGGAGAGTATGTTTCTCTAGTCAGGGAAAGGGACATGGCCATCAAAAAAGCTGAAGAGGCCGTTTGTGCATCAAAGGAAATTGAGAAAACAGTCGAGGAATTAACTCTTGAACTCATCCGGACGAAGGAGTCACTGGAATCTGCCCATGCAACTCATCTTGAAGCTGAAGAGCATAGAATTGGTGCTGCATTGGCACGAGATCAAGATGTTCTTACTTGGGAGAAGGAGCTGAAGCAAGCTGAGGAGGAAGTGCAACAGTTAAATGAACAGCTCTTATTGACTGAAGATCTCAAGTCAAAACTAGATTCAGCATCCACTATATTACTTGATCTCAAAGGTGAGTTAGCGACATACATGGAAACCAAACTGAAACAAGAATCTGAAAGCAATATGGAGGAGAAGCCAGATGATGGAGCCGAAACAAATAAAGTACAAACATCCACGCAAGCTGCACTAGCAGCAACCAGAAAGGAGCTTGAAGCAGTAAAAGATGAATATTGAAAAAGCAAAAGGTGAAGTTGATATCTTAAGAGTTGCAGCATCATCCCTGAAATCGGAGTTGGAGTTAGAAAAAACAGCGCTCACCTCCTTAAGACAGATGGAAGGAATGGCTTCTATAGCAGTGTCTTCACTTGAAGCGGAGCTTGAGAGAACAAAAGCAGAAATAGAACTGGTTCGCTCGAGGGAGAAAGAAACCCGAGAAGAGATGGTGGAGCTACCAAAATTGCTGCAGCAAGCTGCCCAGGAAGCAGATAAGGCTAAGTCAGCTGCTCAGTTAGCAAGAGAAGAGCTCAAAAGGACTAAAGAAGAAGCAGAACAAGCGAAGGCTAGTGCAAAAACCATGGAGACAAGATTGCACGCAACTCTGAAGGAGATTGAGGCAGCTAAAGCCTCAGAGAGGTTGGCACTAGCAGCTATCAAAGCCTTGGAAGAAAGTGACCAAGCTGCAATCATGGGAAGCGAAGAATTGCCTAGTGGAGTAACTCTTTCACTAGAGGAATACTATGAACTTAGCAGGAGAGCCCATGAAGCCGAGGAGCTTGCTAATGAGAGAGTGACAGCTGCCATTGCAGAAATTCAGGTCGCCAAGGACTCTGAATTGAAGAGCTTGGAAAGATTGAATGCCGCAACTAAAGAGTTGGGCTTAAAGAAGGAAGCCTTGCAAGTTGCGCTGGACAAAGCTGAGAAAGCCAAGGATGGGAAATTGGGTGTCGAGCAGGAATTGAGGAGATGGAGAGCAGAGCATGAACAACGAAGAAGAGCTAGTGATGGTTCACAAAATGTGGCTAATCCTTCTAGGAGTCCTCCCAAGAGTTCTGAGGATAGTAGAGAAGGCAAAGGCTTCAGTACCGACAATGCTTCTTCTATGTTTGTCCATCCCACATCCAATACTAAGTTCTTTGCGTCGCATGATGAGGTGGGTAATACGGTGCCTGAGGTGAAGCGGAAGAAGAAGAGATCATTCTTCCCACGAATTATCATGTTCCTAGCTCGCAAAAAATCTCAATCATTGAAGTAACTGTGAAAAATCTGTACTGAGCTTGCATATGTTTTAGGTTGTTTCTGTTGTAAATGTGCAATAAGTCGGTTTTTTAATTTTCTTATCTCGGCAAGGTGGTTGATTTATGGTGTATATTTTTGGTTTTTTGGTGAAGACATTTGTGTATATTGACATTCATAAGGAATTTTATGTGAGATTTCTGCTTTACAAAGATAAGGGAGGCATCTGTGTTTCTTCAAACATAATTTGATTATTGTCTAATGGATCCTGAAGTGAATCATGTATCATATACATTTGGTTATTTGAGAAAACAATTTGAATGTACATATGGAACTCCCAGCTCTTTTCAGTCCCTTCTGATTTGAATTTTCCACTTGTAAACACCCTACTTATTAGTTATATATCTAACTTAATCTCATGCATAAAACAATGATATGCCAGCCCCAACTATCTTTTTTATGACTCTCATTTTATGGATGGCGCAGTAATTTTTGTTTCTTATACTTGTATGAAGGGCATATAACCAGAAACAAATAATTATTTTATTTACCTTTTAAAATTAATATAAAATATAGAATAATGCTGTTAGGGATATAGTATATGTTCCTATTATCTGCCATATTTTAATCGATATTATCACAAAAGGGGTATGAATCAATGAGTTAAAGGAACAATTTATTGATCACCAAAGCATTGGTAGGAAGATTAGGATTTAATTATTCCACAGCTTACAAATTAAAAATAGAGAATGTATTAGTTTATCTTGAAACCCAAGGAATTAAGGCTATTGAAGGAAAGAAATTTTCCTCAACAGAATATGATAATGAAGAATGGCAAATAACTCTAGGCCAAACACAGAAAATACCTACCAGATTAGATTATTGACATCATCATCCAGTAATCCATCAACAACATCTTTTAAATTTTCTTCCTATAAACTCAGAAAAATAGTTGAAATTGAGGAATAAAGTGATGCTGAACAAGAAACAATTCTAGTCATTACTAGTGATTATGATGAATGGACAGAAGAAGAAATATTTGAAGTCCAACAAGAATTCGGCTTTGAAATATGGGAACCCCTTAATGTGTCTAAAATCCCAAACAAGCAATCAAGTTATGAAGTCCAACATTTAGAGCCACTATATGATGAAGAACTATTAGAAGGCTCTCTATTATTAGAAAGACTTCAGTATGAGAATAATCAAGAACCAGACTCCGAATATCCAACTCTACAAAGAGAACAAGTTATGATGAACGAAGTTGAATCCTCAAGTAGACCACCAACGTCAGTACCACAAACTAGAGTATCAGGAATTCCTTCATTTTGGCCTGCAGTCCTAATGCCACATCCTATCGCTCAAATGCCAATGGTAGATGGAAATAATAGGGCAACACCAAGACCATATAGGTATGATCTAATACCCAGCTCTTTCTTCTACAAATGTTCATACTGGATCAATGTTATTATTACCACAAATTGCAAAATGGGAAGAAACAATAAGAAGGTGGGAAAGTAATACTATTACTCATGTAGCCACCAAACAGTTTACTGATAATACTGACAAAGTATTATGCATAGAAAATTTGTTAGGGGAAACACTTAAATTATATTTTCAAAATTGGAGAACAACATTCCCTAATGAATTTGCAAGCATTGATAGAAGGAGCTGAAGATACTTCAAATATCATTTCCCAGATTCAGTAAAATTATCTTAGGATATGATGAATACATGAGGACAAACTGAAATGCAAAATCAAGCCCTTTCTAGACTTAGAATAGTAACAAATAAGTAACATGAAAGACATAGAGGTGTATTCTATCACATTTCTAGCACTTGCTTCCAAAACCGGATCAGTATTCTTAAGCCCAAAAATTAGTGCAAAACACTTCGAAAAATTACTCACCTCCTTTTCAACACAAAATTACAAGAATTATGGGATAAAAAATTTCCCAATATGGCTGTAGGAGTAGCTCCAAGAATTGATTTCACATACAAAGTTTTACAAGATCTTTGTAAAACTAATGAGTTACATCGCCAAGCCAAGGACTTTTCCTTTTGTAGGAACATTATAGTTCTAGGGCAATATTTAAAAAGCCTCCAAGCCAAGAAAAGCATTGAGAAGATCCTCTAGATATAAAGGACAAAATGGTAGGGCCAACCAGGTTAGAAAATTCAGAATAGACAATAAAACTGGTAAAACCAACAAATGAAGATGTTTATATCTATGGAGAAATAGGAAATTTTTCAAAGGAATATCAAAACAAAAATCTCAAACAGAGAATGATGATATATGAAGAATTGGACCTAGGTCCACAATGGGATATTGTAAGCTTAAATGACGGAGAAGATCCCAATGATTTCAGATATTTGCTCTTTTTCAGATAATAAGGAAGACCAAAAGGAAAGATTATTATTTCCTACATGAACCGTTTCTAATGATTCAAGCCAGATTCATAGATTAGAACCTAGAAAGGGCTAATAAAAAGCTCACAAAAGAACAACGGCAATGTATACATAACTGGAATCACTATCCAAAAGTTGACTATATCAGCAACATCTATTATTTTTGTAGGATAAAACCTCCAAAAAGGGCAAGGATACTCTGTCTGAATTGCAAAATTTTATTATGTTTATATTATGCAGAACTCAAACTTCAGATAGAAATCCCCCTAGGTCCTAAATTATTACCTCTCACTAAGATGGATCACAGAAAGCTTATATTAGAACAAGCACAGACATATAATAGAGCTTGAATAGAAAATAGATTTCTTTACAAAAGAAAAAGGAAACATAGAGGCAAGACTGATAGCCACACAATTTTCTGATTTACAGCTAGGAGAAAAGTAGTGAAACAATACATATGGCCTCAATAGAAGAAGAAGAAATCGAAGGTCATATAAAATCCCTAGCAGCAGTCTAGAATAATCTCCTGAAATTTCATAGAAATTCTAGAGATAAATGAAAAATATTATCCACTTAAGGCAATATTAGATACAGGAGCATCTCGCTTTTGTGTCAAATATTCTGCATTACCCTCCTATTTCTATGAACAGCTTCCACAACCTGTAACTCTACATGGCTTAAATAATACTGAAGAAACTAGATTACGATTAAAGACAGAAGTATTATCCTGAACAAAGAAAAATATCCTCTACCACTTACTTATGTGACTCCAGTAATCTTAGGAGAATTACAACTTGTATTTGGAATGAATTTTATACACTCTTTCAAAGGAGGAGTCAAGATAGAAGGAGGAGCTGTAACTTTCTATAGGAAAATTGATATACTTCAAGCCTTACCAATAGTCAACAAATCTTTGGTGATGGAAGAAGAGACGACAATTAGCCTCATCACAGAGTTATAGGTACAAGATTATTTGTTTTACAATATTGGTAGCCTTACAGACTTTGAACAACAAATATTCCTGTACTTCACAAATTAAAAGAAAACCAAATTATTGGAAATAATCCTCTACACCATTGGCAGAAAAATAAAATTCTTTGCACGTTGGACATTATAAATCTTGATATATCTATCCAAGATAAACCCATTATACCTTCTCCAAAAATGGCAGAAGAGTATAAAAAGCATATTATAGAATTAATCACCTTAGGAGTCATAAGATCATCCAATAGTCGACATCGAACAACAACATTTATAGTAAATAAGCATTCTAAACAAGTCAAAGGCAAGAGTAGAATGGTATACAACTACAAGAGAATAAATGACAATATCTATAAAGACCAGTACACTCTTCTAGGTATTGACTATTTATTGCTAAAAATATAAGACAAAAAAGTCTATAGCAAATTTGATTTAAAATCAAGGTTTCATCAGATCATGATGGATCCCACCAGTATTGAATGGACAGCTTTTATCTATCCACAAGGACATTTTGAATGGCTAGTCATGCCTTTTGGACTAAAAAATGCTCTTTCAATATTCCAAAGGAAAATGGACAATATTTTTGGAAAATATTCTGATTTCATCTGTGTCTACATAGATGACATTTTTGATATTTTCTGAAGAAATAAATCAGCATGTCCAACATCTACTGAAATTCTTTGAACTATGTAAATCCGAAGTATTAATTCTATCAAAAACAAAAATGAAAATTGGAGTTTCTAGAATTGATTTCCTTAGATTAGAAATAGGAGACGGAACCGTCCAACTCCAATCACATATCGTCAAAAGTATTCTGGAGTATCCTAGCCAATAGCTAGAAGACCTAAAAGGTCTACAAAGATTTTTAGGCATTCTAAACTATGCAAGGAATTATATTCCAAACTAAAGTAAATACGCGAGAGTCTTTTACAATAAATGCTCTATAAAAGGAGAAAGAAGATTTAATCCATAAGACTGGAAAATGGTAAAGAAAATTAAAGAGGTAATATCCAAATTACCTCCTTTAGTTTTACCAAAAACCACACAATTATATAATCATTGAAACAGATGGATATTTAGAAGGATGGGGAGGTATCCTAAAATGGAAACCTTCTAAAACAAAATCTCCCTCAACTAAAAAAATTGCCCGTTATTGCAATGGAACTTATAAGACTACAATTATTGCAATAGACGCCGAAATAATGGCATGTATATATTATTTTGAAAAGTTTAAAATATTTCTATATGATAGGAAAAGAATTTACACTTAGAACTGATTGTATAGCTATAGTAAATTTTTATAATAAACTAAATAATAAAAAATTATCAATTACAGATGGGTGAATTTTTGTAATCAACTAACGAGAATAGGGCTCAAAGTAGAGATAGAGGATATAAAAGGAAAAGATAACCTATGAGCTGACAGGTTATCAAGAATAAATGCTACAAGTCCTTACAGGTAAAAGATGGCTGAAAAAAACATTAAAGGTAAAGAATTACCACAGTTCAAGGAAGATGCAATAGAAAATTTTAGAATTCCTCATGGGTTAGAACTTGATACCCAACAGAAAATAATTATTAATTCATTATGGAGATCTTCTACTCCAACATCTAAGATAAGTGCATTAAATGCACTAAGTTCTTATTTTGTAAAAGAAACAAAGAAAGACTATGATTTCTTTGTTATCTTCGAAGGAAAAAAGGTTGGAATCTACCATACTTGGGGATACTTACAAAAAGCAATTGGTAAGAGAAACACTCCACAAGGATGGCGAGGATTCTATACACAACATGCTATTGAAATGCATTTAGACAATACACCGAGTCTGAAGGAAGGAAAATTCCACTACTCTCACATTTATCCAAAGGAAGTAATATTCCTCAGGAAAGGTCAGAAGAAAACTTCTACAAATTTTTAGTATTAATGAATATGAAGCTATCTTTCAGGCAACAATGCTCAACAATTTACCTACTGAAGTACAACTGATAATTTCAAATAAAGTAAAATAAGACTTTTATTTTGACCTATCAGTTCTTCAGGAGATAATTGGAGATCTTAATCAAAATTCAACACCCGGACTGGAGGTAGTACAATATACTGGTCTTCCATTACAAAACAATTATGCACCTCCAATATTACTTGCCAAAATAGATTGGGAACAGTTTCCAATCAAAGAGATGGTGGGTGATTTATTCTTCAACTGTATGTTACTTCTATTATTCATTCCTAATGGAGAGAAAGTACCTCTATTAGGATCTTCCCAAACAAAAAGATTTCTTGGTGGTGCTTTGATAATTGGTTTTTCTTCTGTACTTTTTCCCAAGTTTAGATTTTGCACCTTAGAAGTAAGCTTTGTGATAAAGATAATGTTAAGAAAGCCTTTCACCCCAACAAGGGCTTTACAACATCGAATCCATGAAATACTAAACCCGGGGTCCAAATTATAAAAAAAGTTGTACATCAAACTAGGCTTTTATAATAATGCAAATAGATCAAAACAGTTCCACATATATATCTATATATATAGCAAACTATATAATATGAGTCTCAAAATCTATAAAACTACAATACTCACCGCCAAATAAAATTTGTGGGAGACTAATCTCCTAAGAGTGACAGTTGGGCATCGCCCCCTCACCACATATTTAATATGACACTACAAAAGAAATGCAACATGGTCTAGAAACTTTTCTAAACATTTGTCATGCCTGCGGCTAGATTCAGAGCCATCAAGGTACTCATGTTCTTAACGTTGAACATCCGTCCACCATGTGGAGCCTCACGATGACTTCTAGATGAACATCCAGTCAGAGCTCTACACTCTCACCTGAACTGGACCAATAAGTTTACCAGTCTTCCACATCACCTCAACAAGATGGCCATAGAAACTGCCTACTGTAGTAGGATGTCACCAACCAAATAATACAAACTTACATCTCACAATGAAGGGTCCATAGCTAGAACAATAATCACAATAGAATAGTCTTCATTTCCATACAAAAGGAAATGAAGAAACCACAAGCATACCCAAAGCTTTGCAAAGTTAATAATTCACAACATTATAAAAACATGCATCATCATAAAAATCCTTCCTTTTTAACAACAATACTTGCAAACATAAAGCATAAAATAAATAACTCATTTCAAATCTAATAAACCTCGATTTCAAGTATAAAGCTGATAAAACTTTACTCAAGCAATATAATATATATATAGGTATTCTTCTAATAGATTTATTCTTAATTAATCCCACTCACAACTTAGATGATTTCACTTCCCTGAATGCTAATCCTCTGCAGGTTCCTTGCCTCGAGCTAAAGCTTCACCTCCTTGCCAAATCACAACAAAACACCAACAAGAATTAGCATAAAATAAATCAAATCCTAAATTTCTCTAACAAACAACCCTAAATCGATCCTAGGGTTGGCTCAAAACTAGGTCTAAAGGTTACAAATGAATTTCTAAGGGTTTGAGCTTCACTCCAGACCAAAGAAAGCTAAAGAAACAACTAAAGTTTATCGGTACTACATTACTACTACAGTAACAAAAGAACTCTTGCAGTAAATCGAACCTAATACAAAGATTTTCTCCAGATTTACATCATCTAACTATGAAATGTTTTTACAAACATTCACAAAATTGAATAACAAGAACAAGGGCTTCAATTTGAGCAAATAATCAACCACATCCATGCTCTAAATCTAGAATTTACAAAGAATTAAAAAATGATTAAATACAAGTAATATACAAAAATAAAAACTTAGATAAAGCTCTTAGGATACTCACAAGTAAGGGAGGAAGAAATTTCTATCTTGATTCACCGAAAAAAGGTCGCTGGAAAAATTTTAAGGAAAAGGGTTGGTTCGGCCGAATGAGAGAAATGAAGAAGAAGAAGAAAAAGAAGTAGAAGAAGAAGAAGAAGAAGATGGAGAAAGTAATGAAAACTCGGGTTCCTACACTACCAGGCTGCTATAGTACCAGGCTGAAAAGCTACAGTAATGAACTGGTTTTAGCTATAGTATAAGCTGGTTATTATAACAAATTTGTTACGAATTTTTTTCCCTTGGTAATTTTTCGGTGCCTGACAACGCCCCTTGCGTGTGACCCGCAAGTGCATAGGTTTGTCGAAGTAATAAATCCCAGGTGAGTGGGGTATCGTATCCACATGGAATAAGGAATAGAAACACCAAGATTTCTACTTAACTAAGTGGAGATGAAATAATGATGGTGTGGATAAAGATCGATGCAAACAAACAAAAGAAATTAAGAAAGAGAGTACAATAAAATGAGAGGAAAGGCAATCGATAAAAGTGGGGTACTCGGATATTGTTCCTCCTAGGATTATTGCTTCAAGAACAAAACCAACTATTATGTTTCCTAACTAATGCTTAATGAGTTGTGGACATCCTTAAATACACTGTCCCAAACCTAAGGTCAACTATGACTAAACTCTACACTATGCCCTGCCGGAGAAATCAACCAGTCTTAACACCTCACACTGTGTAAAGTTGCAAGAAGCTCTAGGGATTCCAAGTGATAAATCCTATTCCTATATGTAGATATAACCCTTTGGTCCAGGTGAAAGACCCCTAGTCACAATTAAGCCCCAAGTGTTAAAGTCACTTCAACGTTTCACTCTGTTGCTCATGCAACTAAGCCCCAGCGGAGTTCATCCCTTAACCCTTCACTCTATTATGACCGCAAAGAACTCTTAGAACGTGGAGGTAGGATAAATCACACCATAGGGGAAAGGGGACGCTCTGCTACTTCTCGACTCACCCTCTCGACCATCTCTAATCTTGCTTTGTCTAACCCTCATGGTGTGTCACTCACTCACAAAGATTACCAAGATGAACTCTCAATCCTAGTGTCAATCTAAGGGAGAAATCATTCAACAAGCATTCAAGATTGGAACTCAATTAAAGACATCAATTAAGGAAAACATAATAAAAGGTTAATGAAACAAATACATCCTAGGGTTCACAAATCCAAGTACCCACTAGGAGGGTTTAGCTCTCGATGGAGCAAGATACAATCAATAATGAAATTGAAAGTAAAAACATGTAATCCATAGGAAAACCCCCTCCGAAGGTCCCATTGTTAAGTCTAGGGCACACCTCGCTAGATCGGTGCCGATGAAAGCTCCCCCAATAACTATCTTTCAAGAGAAACGCAGTGTTGAAGTCGTAGAACCACTCCAAAAGACTTACCAAAGCCTCTCTAAATCCTAGCCGTCGGCGTCCCATAAGTTGGAGAAAAGATAGAAGAAAGGATGAAAGATTGATCCCCAAATCAGTACAAGTCACGGCTTTATAAAGGGCCGGAATCGAGCATCCACACGAGTGTTTGGAATTTCCACACGCCAGTGTGGATTTCTGGAAATCTGATTTTCTACGGGCTGTGAACAGTAACTACTATAGTAAATTGCTACAACAACCTGCTATAGTACTCCGCCAAAATACTCCCGAATCCCCACTTTTCATAGAGGCAACATAAACGAGCACACGTCTATGCCGTAGATCGCGGTGCTTCTTCAATAAAAGGCCTTATTGGTGAAGATCTTGCTATCATTGCACAAGTCGGGATACGTAAATGTGACTGCCTTTGTGCCCCTCCAAACCATTGTAATTGCTTGAGCGCATGGAGGTTGACACATATTCACGTATCTTCAATCACAACTTATGTCTTCACATTTGTTCACTCCATGACTTCATCAACAAAGTACAATCGCAATCCACTTTGGCTTCTTTCTTTCATATTTGGCTTCACAACCCTTCATGGACGAAAGTACACAAAAGCACATGTATTAACGCTAAAATCTGATAAAAGTAATGCTCATCGTAAGAAAAAGAATACTTCGTATTCTTAATACACAGGCACTTATTAGTACCGATTTAGGATATTTCTTGTAGTGATACCTCAAAGAAGTAAAATGGTCTTCTTCATTTATATAAGGCAATCTAATGAATGATCGTATAAGTTAAAGCTCAAATAGGAAAGAGTTAAAATTCAAAGGTTTAAATTAATAAAAGTCAAAGGCCTTAAAAAAAGTTAAAATAATCAAGTGATCTGATAACATGAAGGGAATACAACTTGATATAGCAAGCATTAAATAAAAAAAAAAATCAAAAGTATAGAGTTAAGTATATTAAGAAACTAGCTACCAGGTAAAGCATGGTTACAGCTAAAAAGATTTTAAAATATAATAAAGATAAAAAAAATGCATACATTTTAAAGTGAAACTCCCTTAAATAAATTAGGGTAAAAACTAATATCAAAGATAGAAAATTTTCGCTAAGTGGAAAAACTTTTAGGAATTACAATTTCTCTATTATAAGGAGAAAATATCTGCTTTTTTATACTATGAGAAACAAAATTCTTTATTTTTATATGGTGGAGACTCTCTCTCTTTCTTTCTCTTTCTCTCTCTCTCACACACACATACACTTTCTTTTCTTTCACTCTCACTTGTTGTATTAATGAGTTCCATCTCTTGCCTTGCCTATATATTGGCAAGAGAGGGAGACAATTAAGCCTTGGTTAATCCCTAATAAATATTAAATCTCACCTAATCTTCCACCCACATTTCTCACATTTTGCTTTATCATAGTAGGTGCAGTTGCAGGGTAGATGAGTTGAAACCAAGCAAAACAATTCTCTCACTTAAAGAATTGATTAAAAATAAATTATATCTTTAGATCATGTTTTTTACCTTATTACTTGATGTTGCTTACATCTCTATTAGACTGCGGGATGATGAACATCACATAAACCTGTCAATGTTGATTGTTTTTGTCATAAGTCTACTAGGTTGTTTTTTGTTAAATTTCTTCATATCCAGGGTTCTATTTTCCACTTTCTCATCAGAGCTCTAATATGTTGTCATTGAATAAAATGTTGGATTTTTTGCAATATGCATAACACTCTAGAAGTCACACTATGTAGCAACATTTTATTTTTTGTGTATGAGTTCCTCCAACATCATCTAACCATGGATTGCTTCTTTGTTGGCTTGTGTATGTACTAGATATCCTACTTTTATTGCTAATGTAGCCACAACTGACTATAGTTTTGAAGCATAGCCTAAAGCTCCTCCAACAATTGAACACATATACCTATGGTGAATTTACTTTTATCAAGATCACCTACATAATCAACATCAACATATCCACTAACAATAAAGTTTAAGCCTCCATAACATAAAGCAACATCTAAGGCCCCTTAACATATCTGAGGATCCTCTTAATATTATTCTAATGCTCTAGACAAGCATTCGCCATGTATTGACTTGCCACTCCTACTACGTACACGTGCATTATTTGGTCTTATACAGATCATGGTGAACATTAGGTTCTCCACTCTTGATGTATTCAGTACTTGGGACATCTTATTCCTCTCTTCTTCATGGCTAGGACACGTATTTGAGGGCAAACTTTAAATTAATAGAAAGTGGGATAGTAATTGGCTTATAGTCTTAATTGGAAGCGTTGCAAGATCTTCTTTAGATAATTCTACTGAGAAAGCTAGATCTTCAAATTATTTCTTAATTTCTCAATGAATTTACATCCTTAAAATCTTGTTTGCTTGTCTTAAGTCCTTCATATCAAATTTCCAAACCAACAATGCCTTCAACTCCTTGATTTGAACTTTATTGGGGCATGTTACCAACATGTCATCCACATATATACAATAGCAAGAAGACAAAATCATCTTCTCTAAGCCCCTTGAAATATATACAAGAGTTAGAATTAAGTTTGTTATATCCAAGGCTCATGATGAAAGAATCAAATCTCTTATACAAACACCTCAATCCCCTATTTTAAATTGTATAGAGATTTGTTTGACCTGAAAATCAAGTTCTCCTTTTCTTTTCTTTCTTTTATTCAAAGCAATATGATTGGAGCATATATATATATCTTTTTAAGATCTCTATGAAGAAATGCAATTTGTACATATAACTGTTCAAGATGAAAGTTAAATATAGCACACATCACCAAGACTACTCGAACTATAGTGAGTCAAACTACAGGTGAAAATATTTCATTAAAATTGATCCCTCCTTTTTTAGTATATCCTTTCACCACCAATCTAGCACGATATCGATCTACTTGATCATTATCATTGCACTTGTTCTTATAGATCTATTTATTGCTAATGGGCTTCCTTCCTAGTGGTAGTGACACTAAACTCCTGTGTATTATTTTTATGAAGGGCTTTACTTTCTTTCCTATATTGCTACCATTCACTAAGATAAATTAGAGCTAATCATCTCTTATGGAAGAGTTGCTAGCTCTCCATCCTCAATTAGAAAATAATATGCAACATTGCTCTCCATAATATAGTTTGAAGACTAACTTGGTGTCTTTGTTGTATGTGTTGACCTCCAAATTTTTAGGACTTTAGATTCAGCTAGCTCTTATACCTCATGCTTTAGAATAGCTTTATTTTTCCTTTCTACCTATATTGTTATAGTCTCTATGTTTTCTTTTGAAGTGTTATCACTTTTTGCTTGCTCTTGTTCTTTGTTATCCATAAAGATAATGTTCCCTATTGATAACAACCTTATGGGTAGTGGGATCCCATAGGTAGTACCCCTTTTCTAGTCAGCATATCGCAATAATATACATTTCTTGAATGTTAGATCTAGCTTTGTAGTTTCTTTGGTAGTATACATCACATACACAGGATTTCCAAATATATAGGGGTTTGAGATGTTTTCTTTGTGAGATCAAGTAGGCATCTATGTTTCTTCAAACATAATGTGATTCTTGTCCAATGAATCCTGAAGGGAATCATATATCGTATACATTTGACTAATTGATAATATAATTTGAATGTACTTATGAATTCCTAGTTCTTTTTCAGTCCTTCTAATTTAAATTTTACACTTTAAACACCTTATTAGTAGAGTCATCTAAATAAATTTGATGTATAAAATTAATGATATACCTGCCCCACCTATCATTTTCATGGCTCTCACTTAATGATTGGCATAGTATTTTTTGTTTCTTACACTTCTTCTGTGAATGTTATATTATCATAAACATATAATTATTTTATACACCTTTGAAATTAATATAGAATATAGAATAAAAGTGGTTACTCATATAGTATAATCTGCTATTACAATATTATTATTTCATAAATTGTTTGAAAAATTAAATTAATATTTTTGATTTGCAATCAAGTCTATAAAATAAAGACTTGTTGGTAGGTGTGCCTAAGCAACCTAATAAAATTGATTTACCTAAACAAAAATTATGCAAGCAAAACCAGCTATATGGACAAGCTACTTAGCATAATATGTACCTTAACATTGGTGAAACTAAAACTCGTTGGGGCGGGAAAGGGGGGCTAAAGGCAAAGGATAAAGAAAATTTCCATCCAAAAGAAAAATATCTTGCAAACTTTTTCCACAACCATATACCGTGCACTTTAAAAACTAACCAAA
This sequence comes from Dioscorea cayenensis subsp. rotundata, assembly GCF_009730915.1. NCBI lineage: Eukaryota > Viridiplantae > Streptophyta > Magnoliopsida > Dioscoreales > Dioscoreaceae > Dioscorea > Dioscorea cayenensis. The sequence continues at coordinate 6,878,646 of NC_052476.1, read as the reverse complement.
TTTGTATTGCTTCAAATGGATGTTTAACGAAAACCAAGGTTTCCAAAGTCCTCTCACAAAAACTTTACTTATATATATATATATTGTTAGGGTATTATATTTGTTCAAAATTATCAAAAGGCATTATTTAGCACAATAAGGAAGCCTCAATGAAATACTGTAAGCAATATTAGGCAAATATAACTTAGATGTGTTGAGATATTATTGCAAGTAGTTATGTAATTCCATTGCTATATAAACAACGGCTATTCATTAATAAAATGAGTTGAAAAAATAATTCTTATATATCTTGTCTTTACTTGATACCAAACCTAGACAAAAAAGAAAAAAAGAGATGGTGATAGAAAATTCTTCTTCTACATCCAATAGCCCCTTCTTCTCTATTCCTATTAATCTAGCCAATCCCATTCTTGCTTCTACCATTTTCTCATCCTCAGCATCATCTTAACTTGAAAGGATTTATCACTATTACTAAACCATGTCCTCCCAAAACAATTGGTGACCAGCTAAATCCTATATACATCAGTGTCACCAAGACAAACTTCTCATCAGTCTCCTCCTTGGCTTACTTTTTAAAGATATCATTTCTCTTGTTGTAGGTTGCTCCAGTTTTAAAAATGTGAAGGTCACCTTGGCATTAACACATATTCTGAAGCTACATATGGATTTACGAAAACCTCAAGGTGATATGATTCTTACTGATTATCTTCAAAGATGAAAAATAATGTCTGATGAATTTGTAGCAATTGGGACAACCAATCCAACCAACAAAGTTCAATATCTACATCTTCAAAGGACCGAGCCTTGAATTTCTGTGGAATGGTAGCAGCTCTTGCACCCTTTTGATGAGCCTCCATTCTTCTCTAAAATCCACTCATCCTTGCTTAATCAAGAAGTCGGTTATATCTCATCTTCTGCTATAGCACTTGTTGTCAATATTGCTTAATAGACCATAAATTAGTTCAACCATAACAGTAATTCAAATTGTGGGGGCAAAATAAGTTTTAACCATGGTTGTGGCCACCGTCCCAGAGGTCATAGATGTCAACCTTTTGGTGAAAATAATCGCTAGAATCTTTAATCCCGATTTCAGCAACCGTGTCAAATTTGTAGTCTTCACAATTATTTAGCCAATGATTGCTATCATCTGTCAGTCAAATTACAGTCCAAATGTTTCCTATGTTGCTCAATGATGCTCTTGCCTCAGCCCACAGTTGGTTCCCTAACATTGATGCCATTGACCATGTCACTCCTGACATTTAAGCCGTATCGTCGATAAAGAATTATCATGTGATGGATCTAATGGGTATAAACCCTAATTTATAACCCTGGATCTTCTTGCTTGGAGATTGCTTAGGAACAAAGAAAGTGACGAAAGCGCATCGCACTCTGAATCCATTGATTATGATGAAAGTGATTGGGTCTTGTGGTTCTTCTCACCCGATCACACGCGAGAGGGAGATGGGAACCCCTAATTCGAAAACCCTAATCAATCTCAAATCGTTGCGTGCTCGTCGGGTGACCACACCCTATTTATAAGAAATTCTTTATGAGGGCTAATTACAAATCTGCCCATCATAGATTTGACAATTTTACCCCCAGGAATTCTACATAACATATGATTAATATGTATATCCACACATTTAAAATTAGATAATTAGGGACCAAATTCAAACTTGAATCGGATCACAATTTGGGTCCATTCAAAACTTGAATATAATAATATATACACAATTATAAACATTAGTTGTGTACGTCTACACAACTTATGCACATAGGTCCTTATATCCCTACATAATGTGTGGTCCACAACCCAACAATCTCCCACTTGGACCATACAATCATGCACCTTCGGGAATTCAAAATTATGTATAAATTACTATCAACAACCAAATGTAATTACAACTGAAAAATTATCCAAATCAATCTCGTCCCATCGACCTCATCTATACATGGAACATAGGGGCGCTCGTCACGATCAATGCAACTAAACCCACCATGCTCACACATACCGACTTAACTAACGACATAGATAAAGTGTGGATGTGTAGCATAGAAATTACAAGCTAATGTGATCTACGCTTGTCTATTTCCAACTGGTCCAACTTTAAAGTCTTTATGAGATCATAGTTCAGAGCAAAAATAAATGATAAACTTTATTAAAAATTAATTAAAAAAGTGTCATGACATCAACATAAATATCAAGCTATGAAAAATAAACTCCAACTAATCAGAAGCATTCATACTAACGACGCCCATGCTAGCAATATGTTCATGAAAAATTGTAGGCGCCAATGCTTTTGTAAGCGGATCCGCAACCATGGAATTTGTCCCTATAAGCTCAATACTAACAAAGCCACTCTGAACCCTTTCTTTAACAGCTAAGAACTTAATGTCTATATGCTTAGACCCGGAAGAACTTCGTTCGTCGTTTGAGAACAAAACTGCTGCTCTATTATCACAATACAACGTCAAAGGTCACTTTATGCTTTCGACAACTCGTAATCCTTTAACGAAATTGCGCAGCCAAATAGCATGACTAGATGCCTCATAACATGCGATGAATTCTGCCTCCATGGTTGATGAAGCAACCAAGGATTGCTTGGCACTTCTCCATGAAAAGCTGACACCACCAACTCATAGTGAAGATGTAACCAGATGTCGACTTACGACTATCCAAGCATCCAGCAAAGTCGGAGTCGGAATACCCAATGATCTCAAGCCTATCCAACCTCTTGTATGTGAGTGCGTAATCCTTTGTCTTACAAGATATCTAAAGACCCTTTTGGCTGCAACCTAATGTTCTCTACCTGGATTACATTGATATCTTCCAAGTATTCCTACTATAAATGCGAGTCGGGACAGTACGCACTGTACATACATAAGACTTCCCATCGTAGATGCATGGGGAATGTTCCGATGTATTCAGATTCAATTCCTTCCTTAGGACACTGTCTTAAACTAAATTTATCTCCCTTCGACACGGGGTGTCAGTGAGGCTTACACTCGCATGCCAAACCTTTGCAGTATTTTTCTCAATATAGTTCTTCCCGAGATAAACTCAAAGAGCCTTGTGAACGATCACGATGAATCTGGATTCCTAATACAAAGGATGCTTCACCAAGATCTTTCATCTCAAAACTTTCAGAGAGAAATTTCTTAGTTTCCCAAAGGATCCCTTTGTCACTGCTGGCAAGCAGAATATCATCAACATATAGAATCAAAAATATGTACTTACTCCCACTGAACTTGTGATACACACAATCCTCAACAGTGTTCACCTCAAAGCCAAATGAGAGAACAATATGATGGAACTTTTGATACCATTGTCGGGAAGCCTGTTTAAGCCCATAGATAGATTTCTTAAGTTTGCAAACCATTTGATTGGTCTCCCCAGTGACTAATCCCTCCGGCTGCATCATATAAATGGTCTCCTCAATGTCTCCATTAAGAAAAGCCGTCTTTACATCCATCTGATGTAGCTCAAGATCCAAATATGCCACAAGTGCCATAATGGTCCTAAAAGAGTCTTTTTGACGTAAAGCAGAGAAAAAGTCTCTTTGTAATCGATGCCCTCCCTCTGAGTAAATCCTTTCGCAACTAGACGCGCCTTATACCTTTCAACATTGCCTTGTGAATTCCTTTTGGTCTTAAAGACCCATTTACATCCAATAGGTTTCACACCTTCCGGCAATGGGATAAGGTCCCAAACGTCATTGTCCTTCATGGATTGGATTTCCTCACCCATAGCTTCGATCCATTTATGAGAGTTTGAGCCATTAATTGCCTCACTAAAGGTAACTGGATCGTTTTCCATTGAGTCAATATATCCTTCATGTTCATGGAGAAATACCAAATAGTCATCCGAAATTGGATTTCTTCTTACTCTCGTGGACCTCCTTAGAGGCACTGGTTCTTCTTGAATTTGAGGTTGAATGTCTTGTTCCTCACCAATAATTGGTTGAGTACCCTCTTCTTGATGGGTAGAAATAATATCATCTCTGTCATGTACCGAATGTTGCGTTTGAATGACAACAGGAAACGAAACCTGACTGTGATCCTTAGCAACAACAGAGAAAGATGTATCCAAATCCTCCTCAAAGACAAAATCATCACTTCGATTCTCTTCCCCAACCTCAACATCCTTAAAAAACCGGGCATTTCCCGTTTCGAAAAAGGTTCTTGATGTAGGATTATAAAACTTAAAGCCTCTTGATTTTTCAGAGTACCCTACAAAATAGCTACTTATTGTCCTTGCATCCAGTTTTCTTTCATTAGGCCTATAAGGCCTTGCCTCAGCTGGACAACCCCAAACTTTTAAATGCCTTAGGATAGGCTTCTTGCCAGTCCATAATTCATAAGGGGTCTTCTTAGTAGCCTTAGTTGGAACTCTATTTAGGAGATAGACTCACGGGTCTTTAATGCTTCACCCCAGAGAGAGTTAGGTAATGTTGTATGAGTAATCATACATCTTACCATATCTTTAAGGGTTCTGTTTCGCCTCTCTGCCACACCATTCATGCTAGGACAACCTGGCATGGTGTATTGAGGAACGATTCCACACTCCTCTAGGTATTGAGCAAAAGGGCCCGAACGTTGTCTCGCTTTCGATCCATCGCTACTCTATCGTAGTATTCACCACCACGATCGGATCCGACGGCCTTTTATATTCTTGCCTAATTGATTTTCAACTCGCCTTAAAATGACTTAAAAAGTCCAAGGCCTCTCGATTTCTCATGTAACAAGTAGAGATAACCATAACGAGAGTAGTCATCAATGAACGTAATGAAATACCGTTGACCGTTCCAAGATGTCATAGGGAAAGGTCCACAAATATCGGTATGTATAAGTTCTAAAACTTCTTTACTTCTCTTGGCCCCCACTTTCCTTTTGTTTGTAGTCTTTCCTTTAATGCATTTAATGCACACACTATTGTTGGTTTTGTCAATTACATCAATAATTCCATCTCTTACAAGCCTATCAATTCTCTTTTCAGAGATATGACCCAAACGCTTGTGCCATAATGAGTAGAATTTTCATTTTGTAATCTACGCTTTTATTCCTTTTAGTTTTCAGATTATAGGGATTCATTGTTTGTATTAACCATATCAAGCAAATAAAGATTATCACTTTCACTTAATGTACTGGTTCCAACCAACATCGAATTAAAATAAAGAACGCATCTTTTATTACCAAATGAACAAAAATAACCTTCTTTGTCTAAAACTGATATAGAAACTAAATTCCGTCTGAAGGACGGTACAATGAATGTGTTATTCAATTCTAAATAAAAACCAGTACGAAGTAACAATCTAAAAGTCCCTACGCCTACGACTTCTGCCTTTCCAGTCACCATATAGATGTATCTTTCACCATCACTCGGAGTTCGGCAGTTCAGGCAACCCTGCATTGATACACTTATGTGAGTTGTAGCAGCTGAATCCAACCACCAAGTATATCTAGGAACTGAAACCAAATTAACTTCAGTACAAACTTGAGCAAAAAACATACCTTTCTTTACGCGCCAAGCGCGATACTTAGGGCAGTCTTTCTTTACATGAGAAGCCTTCTTGCAGAAGAAGCATTTCAACTCTTTATGCTCTTTTTCAGGGCCTTTGGTCTTCTTACACGATTTTGGTGCCGCAGCTTTATCGTATTTCCTCTTCTTTTGAGGGCCTGAGTTAGAAGATGCCAAATGCGCACTCTCAACTTTATGCTGTTTCGTTCTATCTTCCTCCTGTACCAAATGTGAGATGAGCTCATTCAATGTCCACTTATCCTTCTGACAGTTATAGCTCACTTCAAACTGACTGAATCGAGGAGGGAGGGAAATCAAAACCAAATGCACCAGAACATCTTCTGGCAATTCAATTTTTAAGCCTTTCAATTTCCCAGCTAGATGAAACATGTCGAGAACGTACTCACGTATGTTCCCATCATCCTTATACCGCATAGAGACAAGTTTCCTTAGGACAACACTCATCTCCGCCTTATCACTTCTTACGAAGCGTTCCTTAAGGGTGTCAAGAAAGTGCCTAACATCATTTTCCTCAAACTTAGTGTCCAGAAAAGTCTCCGGGATTGTATTCTTTATGATCATCAAACCAATGCGATTAGACCTCTCCCACATCTCAAAAACTCTCCTATCCTCAAGAGAGCTTTGATCTGTAAGAGGTGCAAGACGTGGTTCTCTTAATGCATGATCTAGATCCATACATCCCAAAACAAGTGTCACCTTGTTTTTCCAAGTCTTAAAGTTTGTGCCGCTAAGCACAGAAACACCACTGAGTGTAGCAGACACATTGCCAACACTCATGATATCAACTGTTCATAGAGCAATTAACAAAAATCAACTCACAATTAAATAACCAAAAATATAATAATCAAGCATATAAATAACAACCACCCATCTTCAAGTCAATTGTTGTGACATTAAACCTAGTCTTTGGACAGAGATTCAATCCACTAGTAATCAACTTGTTGCGGTAATCAAGTTTTATAGTAAAATCTAGTCAAGTATGAAGTCTTCCTTTGGGCCGACTAAATACTCACAATAGACACTTAATAACTATAAACAACTTATTATCACATGTGCAAACAAATCTCGCTGGGACAACGGTCTTCCTTTGAGCCGACATGTTGTTCTGCATGAGCATAAGCATGCACTAATACCATGATTATTCACAAACAAAAAAGTTTCCACAACGAGGTCACTTTGGTGACATGCTGTTTCTACCAATTGTAGTAAATACCCAAGAAAGCTATAAAAGCAACTCTAAGTTGTTATTTCCTAATGATTATTAAAGCCAACTTTATAATTATGAATTAAAAATTAAATTCATAATAATTAAAGTAAAATCCAAATATTATCCTAATCAAAATCAAAGTAACATAACTAATCAATTATACTCAAGAGCTTTGATTATGATAATAATCATCAAGATTATAATAATAATAATAATTCTAAACATGTCTTAAAACTCCATAAACATGTGTGCCATATATAAATTAATTCATCTCCACTGTGAAATAATTAATATATATAATATTAAAATAAATATTGAAATTCGTGAAAGAATCCATCTTACACACAGAATGAAATATTTCAATTCATCATGGACGGTTTTCAACTTATATTATAATTCAAAAAATCTATCATGCACGTTTTTCGGAAACAATATGATTATGCTGTCCACGGTTTTCGATGTAGTAGATTTATACAAATTAGAATGAACATGTAAACAAGCACTTGGTTTTTCTGGATTAGTGCATATATATATATATATATATATAAACACCCAATCTATATATGACGATAATTGTATCACCATAAAAATTCAGGACTGAAAACATGCATAATAAATAAATATCTATATGCATGCATATTATTCAATAAATTCAAGATTTAATTAAAATAAATCCCAAACAATTCCAAAACAAGATGGCTCTGGTACCACTTGATGGATCTAATGGGTATAAACCCTAATTTATAACCCTGGATCTTCTTGCTTGGAGATTGCTTAGGAACAAAGAAAGTGGCGGAAGCGTACCTGCACTTGAATCCATTGATTATGACGAAAGTGATTGGGTCTTGTGGTTCTTCTCACTGATCACACGCAGAGAGGGGAGATGGGAACCCTAATTCAGAAAACCTAATTCTGAATCTCAAATCGTTGCGTGCTCAGTCAGGGACCACACCCTATTTATAAGAAATTCTTTATGAGGCTAATTACAAATCTGCCCATCATAGATTTGACAATTTTACCCCAAGAAATTCTACACAACATATGATTAATGTGTATATTCACACATTTAAAATCAGATAATTAGGACCAAATTCAAACTTGAATCAGATCACAATTTGGGTCCATTCAAAACTTGAATATAATAAGATATACACAATTATAAACATTAGTTGTGTACGTCTACACAACTTATGCACATAGGTCCTTATATCCCTACATAATGTGTGGTCCACAACCCAACATCATGGTCATGAGTAAGTTCATGTTGGTAACGATAATATAGTTCCTATTGCCAATGTAAAAAATCTTTCGTCTACACACTGTCCAAAGATTTTTTAGCTTCATAATGTTCTTCATGTTTCCCAAATTTCTCAATCTCTTCTTTCTACATATTAATTTGTTAAATGTCTTCTTTGAATTCGATCCCTTTCATTTTTATGTGAAGGATCATAACACAAAGGGTTTTTTGACAGCCTAATTAATAAACATGGCATGTACTATCTATCATCTCTCTCCTTCTCACGAGTTGTTCACCTTATAACTAAAGCTTTCTCTTCAATCTAGCACAACCATCTTGGCGACCACATTTTTGTGAAACTTGAGGTGAAACATGGCCATATTTTTTTGTGAAGCAAGCCCGTGCTTCGGCTATTCCAGGCATGATTTGAGGGCATTTTGGTCTTTTGTAAATGCTAAACCCTCTTTACCTCTCTTCTTTCTCATTTCCTTTCATTTCTGTTGAGATTTCTTTGGATGAGGAGAGTTTGTCTTGGATGATCCCCTTCTTCTTGGAAGATTGAAGCCTCATTCTTCTTTCTTTGGATCAAGAGATAAGCACTTTTCTTTCTTCTTGTTTCTTCCCTTGTTTTCTACTTGGTTGTGAGTTTAGCATGTCGGATCCAAGGGTTGTGGTTGAACTTCTATGCTTAATTCTTGTTCTCTCTCTCTCTCTCTCTCTCTCTCTCTCTCTCTCTCTCTCTCTTCTTGTTGGTTGATGTAGAATTTGTGAGAAGTGTTTGTAGATCCTTTCCCCTTCAAGATTGTTGTAACCTAGAACCGTTGTTACTGTAGCACTAGTAAATCTCGCTTGAATTTCTAGTTTCTTTGGTTTGGATTGAAGCCAAGGCCCTTAGGAACTCTTTGGAAACCCTTGAACCTAGTTTTGAGCCAACCCTAGGCCTCAATTAAGGATGCTTATTTCATTCTTTTGCTTACTTTTTTTTTTAGTTTTGGGGGTGTGTGTGTGTGTGTGTGTGTGGTTGTGCTTGATTAGGTGGTGAGAGCTAGGTTCGATGCTAGGAACCGGCGGAGGAGTAGCTTTCTCGGTGGGAATTTTCTCGCCTAAGTTGTGAGTGGGTAATGTGATTTCACAATTCTAGTAGAATGCTATCTAAATATATTTATGGTTTAATTTAAAAGCAATTCTTGGTTTATCATATTAAACTGATGATTTGATCAATTTGGAAGGAGTTTTCTATGCTTTTAGTTTTATAAACAAAACTCTTGATGTTTGATGACAATGCTTATGACTATGTTGGTATATCAGGTTTGAAATGAATTATGAAACTTTATACACATATTATACTTTTGGCTTTGGTTTATATGGAAATGATATTTATTTCTGATATGTGAATATTTGTCCTGGATAATGATCTAGTGATATGATTTATATGGATTGTATTATTGATACACCTACAGGATGGTTTTGATGGTGATGGGGTTGTAACCAACCTGCCGTAGTAGGAGATCCCCACAGCCAGCCTATAGAGGTGGCGGGAGGACCCAGTTTTAATTGTCCATTTCAGGTGGTGCATAGAGCCTTGATTGGATGTGCATCGCGAGTCTAGAGTCACCACACGGACCCAGTGGGTCAACATTAAGGGCATGAGGACCTTGATGGCTCTAAACTCAGTCTTGGTAATGGCTAAAGTTTAGGAAGGCTTTCTAGACCACTGATCGCTTGATCGAGATGCAAATATGGTATTTGAGAAATTCATGTTTTCCTATGATGACCTCTTTGAGATGTGATCTCGCGTATACTCTTGAAAAGAAAATGGATTTGATGATGATTTTTATGTTGTAATATTTTTAAAACTCATATTATGCTCAAGTATGATTTTTGAATGTGAAAACACTCATTTGAGACAAAAGAATCCTTATTGTTATCTATGGTTCTCATATACACATATATGTTGTTACACATGCTAAATTATTCGAGATCTATATTTTTTTATTGTAAAATGTTTGGTTATTGACAATTCATCGACTTTGTTTTTATATTTTCTTAGAACTATGCTAATGCATTCACTAAATGACATTAGTTACTCACCCTCTCCTTCCACTTTCAGGCTTTAGCTTTTAGGAGGCATTGTCACAAGGTGGAGTGTTGTGCATCCTACTATTTATCTTTCTGTATTTACAGTCTTATGTATGTTATCCTTGAGCATGAACACATCATATAACAAACATGGATCCCCTAGTGTGCTTGACTCTCTATATATATTACTTGAATATTGTCTATCTTTTTAAAAAAACTTTGATAGTATTTGAAACTAATATGTTTCTTTGAACTCTATCATCATGTTATTATAATGTTTCTTTTGTTGTGCTACCTTTGTGTTCCATGCTTTGTATATTCTGAACTTGTAAATTGTGTTCAGTCATGTTTCATCTAGGGAATTGTTAGCCATGCGGTGACTCGAGGGTTGACTGGTGTGGGTGTCCCTTCTCGGGTTGTCACGTGTCAGTCCTGCGGGGTTGGGCGTGACATTTGCCAAGTGTAAGATTGAGTGATCAACTCTCTCTCTCTCTCTTACCATACTAATTGAGGTGAGTGATTTGTCCATATTAAAAATAAGTAAATAAATAAATAAACAACAACAACAACAACTAGGGTAAAGGGGTCACGCTCACGCTAAGGACTTCAATATATATGGTTTATTACTTCATTTGGTTTTCTTCTAAAATAAATAAAAATTAGCCCCTAATTTCCTTTTTTAGTAATACACTACACACACACACACATATACATATACTAATTTCTATTCAAAAACATTTTTATGAATCATTTTGTTTGATTGAATAAAAAATTCTTCCAAGAATAAAACCAAATTTACATGATCATTCCAACTCGGAAAAATTTAATAAATCAGTAAGCTGCATATAATTAAAAACGATAAAGAAAATATTAAAAATATAAATCATTAAATTTTGTGTAATATCTCAATAATTCAACTGATTAACTAATCGATTGGTTTAATTTAAGATATATTTAATAATCAAACTAAACACATTTTAAAATCAAGAAGTGAAAAGCAAATACAATCAATGTAAATAGACTGTATATTCTCATCAGCAAAGAATTTAGAAGGGAAGATATTTGGGCATACAATTAAGAATTGCATCTCATTATGAGTATAAAGTGTTTGGTTTCCTTCACATTCAATAACCTGTTTCTAAACATAAGTATTTTCCCTTAAGTTTGTTTAGCGAATCCCACCCACGTGAAAGAATGTGGAGCGTGCTTGCCCATCCAAGCAACATTAAATATATGGCTTTCTTTTTTTTTTTATAATTAATCACAGGTTTTGTGCGTTAACACCCCACTTAAGCTTCAGGTGCTAGGACTGTACCTATTACTAGTTATAATCTATTAGTAACTATAACATTAACACTAGAATTTTATGATTTACTAATACGTATCCTTTAAATTTGGAATGCGTGAACTCATGAAGTAAAATACCTATTTGAATCTATTAACTATTTTTTTAATCAATAATTATTGTTATCTATTCCAACTCCTCAAGCTCATCATACTTTTTCAAAATAAATAGATAAATAAAAAAATGAAAAATAGATAAATATCTTATTATGGTGAATCTCTTATTGATTTATAATATTTTGTGTTTATCTATTATTAATATATAATCACGTTTGTTGTATTACATAATAATAATTGGTATATATATATATTATACATATAGATTCATTGCAACAGTAAGCTATAATTATATACATTAAAATAGTATATATTTTATAACCTATATAGAGTTCTGATTTGGATAAGTACGAATGATTTAATGAATTTTGATAATTCAAATCCAAATTTGGCAAAAAGTTTTTTTAAAAGTAAAATATTTCCTCTAAAATTAAATCAATTCATTACTAACAAAAAAATCAAAAAAACAAAGATTATTATATGGTGCTATTTTAATAGCATCATTTTATCTCATTCACTTTAAAAATAGATAACTTTAAAAAAACCCATAAAATTGTTGAATAATTTGGAGAGAGCGGAGGACATATCATCGGCTCGGAGAGGCCACTAGAAACAGTTGAACTCAGATGACCAACTACCATTGAGGAACGGAGAAATTATAGCTATCCAAGGTGATGATGACGGACACCAACTATGAATAAACATAAATCATAAATTATTACAAAATATATATTTTTTTATGAATAATAAATCGAAAATAAACAATTTAATCATTAATAATTTCATTTAATAATAATTAATGTATTATTAATTATTAATAACAATCTAGCACCTTTTCCTACACAAGAGGAGGCAAATCGGAGCGGGAGGGGACGTGAATCTGGCGGACTGCGTCACTGAGTCACCGTTGGACAAGAAGCCACTGTAACAAGAGTCATCAGAGAAGCTCGACGTAGAGGCGAAGGATCTCCATCACAACCACGGCGACCCTGCCTTCACCATTATTAGTGGCCAGTTGGATCAAACCGCTAAGACCTTATCAATGGTTCTAAATTTACACGAAAAACAATAAGGGGAAAACAAATTAGGGAAAAAACATCCTTGCCTCGATCAAAAGGAGCCGGTGATCGGTAGGTAATCATTGCCGCAGTGGTGGCATTCAGCCGCTTGGATGGATGAGAACGAAAGCGGTTCTAAAGAGGTTTTATAATGGAGTGTTCAGATTCAGGGTTTAAGATTATTGCAATAATTTGAGTGGGAGAGAAATTATTGGTTGGTTCAATAGGAAATTATTTGGGTGGCGGGACTTCTATTTCTCAGTAATATATGGTTGATTTCCCATGGATATGATATGTGAACCTATTAAGGGCTTGCTTGTTTGGAGGTTTTGTAAGGTAGGGTTTTAGATCAACCCATGTTTGGATGCAAGGTTAAATGGGGGTCAAGGTATGTGAGGGTTAAATGGAGGGTTGGAAATCCTTTATTTAATTCCAATTCTCAACCATCTAAAATGGGGAGTTTTGGAGGTTTTCATATTTTACAAGACTGAAATGCCTTAATGAATTTGAATAATTACATCCATGCCCTATAAAAAAGTTTAGGTTTTGGTTGTTCCAGGAGAGCATTGGATCTGCGAGATTGTTGTCGGGGTTGCAGTGGATTTTGCTTGTCATCAGCTCAAAGGTATTGTCTTCCTCATTGTCGTCAGTTCTTCTTCTTCTTCTTCTTCTTCTTCTTCTTCTTCTTCTTCTTCTTTTTCTTCTTCTTCAACTGGAAACAAATAATATAAATACTACAAACTCAATATTTTTTTACCAAAAAAAGTCACTGGAATTGCCATTCGACTAAATCAATTTACCCTATTTGCAAGTAGATACCAAATCAATTTTTTACCACTCAACCTTGTAATCATAAACATGTTTGTAAATATCATGTCTAATAAGAAACCATAGATCCTGATTGTTTTGAAGACAATCTCAACAATGGTCAATAAAAATTACAAGAAGAAAATTAACATCCAACTAAAAGATAGACAAACAAATCAAAGCCTAGTTTGCTAAGAAAAAGTGCTCCGAAATCTATTCTAGAGCATTAGATAGAGAATAATACTAACTAGGTGCACAAAAATTAGTGATGTTGTTAGTCATGAACATTTCAGCATCTTGATATCTCACCGCTCACATCCTCACTGTTTAACAATCTACAAAGCCATGTATTAGCTTAACAGGTAACAAAACAATAACTTTGATAAACAACTACCTATCCAATCAAAAGTATAGCATAGAATAGCAATCAAATTTCACCACAAATGAAAATCTTTTGCAACTATTTTCCCATTTCATTTTGCTTGGTTCATGGTTCGGTGGCGTCTACGATGTCATTGCGCTATTTGTTAGACAATTTCTAAACATCTTTGTGAACAAATTAGCTACACAACAAAAATTGAGTATATATATATATATATATAACCACCTTCTAATTAGTTGGGATCGAGGGAATAACCCATGAACATGTTATATGCCTTTATATTGGACACAAACTTGTATTCCTTGATTAAACAAATACAAACAAGGGTAAGTCTTAAAATTGTAATAGTTAGAAGCTATGGGAAGAGCAAAATATGGAGAAATCATAATAATCCAAATAGATAATTACAGCTTTGAACAAAAGTAATACCATGCTTAAGATCTCAATGAAAATAACCACAATGATGCATGTAAGCAAATACGAAATATAACATATCATTCTCTTTGATGTCCTCTTCCAGTTTGACAATATTAGGATGGTTCATTCATCATAGAGACTAGATAACATTGAGATTTCTTAGCAGAAGGCATCACATGATATATAACTAGAAAATAACATAAGATATAACAACTAACTTCACCTCTTGAAGAGTCATACACTCCTTCCCAACAAAAGTATTTTATTTTCATCTTCTTAATTACGACCTATATGAATCCAATAGTTACAAAAATGTCAGAATACATTTTTAGAAACACATGATTAATCTCATTGCATAAATGCTTACAATTTCACCACTTTATTTGTTTATGGTGCGAACATTGATAATTAGTTTGCTATCATTTTTAGAAACCTCCTTATACCGTATATTATTACATATATAAATGATGTTGTTACATATATGCATGCGAACATTGATAATTAATTTGGCATCATTTTTTTCCTTCTTTTTTTTTGCAAATATTTATATTTAATTTTAATTAGATGGCCAATAAAAGAAAGGTTGTTGGACAATCCTTTTATAAAATTTCAACTGTTGCACCATTTAACGGCAATTCAAGTTATAATTCCAGTAATTAGTTAGATTGTAAGGTGCAAGAAAGAACGTAAATATGTTAGCAATCAAATTACCTGTGAATTACGGCTTCAAGGAGACCAAGCAAGAGATGAACTAATGTCACATTTGCTTACAAGTGATCTATATCATAACATGATAAGAATGAGACCTAGAGCTTTCCTAGGATTATGTGAAAATATTAGTTAAAGACGGAGGTCTCCAACCAACAAGCAATGGGAAACAGAGTTGGTGGAACCTTTCCTACACACGCATTAGAGTAAATGAACTGAAAAGTAAATTTTTGGACAAGCCAATAGACAAACGAAAAAAAGCCCAAAACCACATGTAAAATTATAAAGCGAGCATTTATAAAGTGCTACAACATTTTCAAGAATGAAATAAGTGGATTCGCATGGAATCCAACTACAAAAATGTGGAAAGTTGAGCCAGAAGTATGTCAACATTTAATTGAGGTAGGTTTCTTTGAAATAATGGTGAAATTTGTTTTAATGTAAATTTGTTAACAACATTGTTTCATATATAGGCCAAACTAGAAGTTGCTCAATGGATGAATAAAAGAGTTAGAAATTATGAGAAGATGGTTCAACTATATGGATAGGACATGGCAATTGGGCAACAAGCTAAAATTGCATAAAAAATGAGATGACGAAGGATGCAAAATGAAAAAAATACATCGGGAAACACAATAGATGGAATTGAATTGTTGGTTTCCCAAAACAATGTGAACTTAGAGAATTTGGGGTGAAAATGAAAATATAGTTGAACATAACATCGAAAGAGGAAGTTGAAGCATCACCAACGGATACAAATCATCAATCACAATTTCAAGCTCCAAGTTCATCTAGGTCGAAGAAGACCAAAGGATCTGAGAATCATGATAACAACTTTGAGAAGTTGTTTACAGTGATTGGGACAATAACTGATGTTATTCTTTAATCAACCAATATGTTAGTTGAAGCATCTACCACTAATCCTATGAAGGATTATGACGTGTGGGGATATGCTTAAAGATTTAAGGCTCTCACATTCTATTCTGAGCAAAGCTTACATGTTCATCATTAAAGATCCCAAGTTGTTAGAAGGTAGATGTCCAACCGAGGAATGTAAGCCTTTATTGTTGAATTGGTTGGGTTATGGCGATGACCCACATGAATGAAGTGAAAGGTTAACATCCTCTTTCATTACAAACATTGAATAATTTGGAGTATATTTATGTAAGCTTATGCATGCTTTGGTTATTTTTGGAGGTTAAACAAAATATTGGGGGCATGTATATTGGCTTGCATTTGCATCCTACAAGGTTTGGTGTTTGATATGTGTTTTTATATATTGTTCATGATTAAATAAATTTTATAAATATGTTTTTCTTATGCATAGGGGCACTAAACATGGAGGAAAACATGGAGGACAAGCTGTACAAGGCTACCCAAAAGCAACAAGCAGATAGAACTTTTTCAAATATGTTACTTATAAACAATGTTACTTTTTGGAGATGGTATTGAAATATGTTTGCAAGTTTTTGGAGAAGTTGTTTATGTTGAAGTTGTTTGAGCTTCAACTTTGGAATGCTAATGTGTTGTAAGAATCCGGTAGATGTTTTTTATTTGATTATTAAGACAAAATTAGTGATGTCTATGGGGTCATGTTTCTTTGTTGAAAATGACTATGCTTCATTTTTTCCCTTTTTACTTTGGTTTTTTTATATATATAAATCATGCTTCATAATTGTTTTGGTTTTTTACATCCACTTAAGAAAAATAGTGAAATTATATTATTGTTGTTGTTGTTGTCTCTTATTGGTTTGTGTTTTTCTCCTTTGTTTTGCTATGGAGAGTGTTGTATTATTGATGGTTGCAACCAATTTTTTCATTTTTTTGTCATGTTGGTGCATGTTTTTCATTTTTTACGATGTTTAATTTTGTAGAGTTTTTATGAGTATGTTTTGTAAAGCCATAATATATATAGGTTTTTTTGAAAAAAATAATAAAAATATTGTAAATTGTCAAATAAGAACATTTAATTTAAAAAATAACATTATTTGTGTAAAATTAGCATAAACTACAATTTATAACTTCAAAGGTATTTTATTAATATTAATATAAAACCTTACATTATATTATATTCAATCGAAACATTAGAAGATTTGATAACCTCATTTACCTTATCTTGACCCAAATAGGGTATAACTTAAAACTTTTTTTTACTTACCTTACTCTGCTCTACCCTACTTTACAAAACTCTCATTCACCTCATTCAAGCAAATCCTTACCAAATGTCCACCCAAGGCCAAAGTTTAGAAAAAAAAATTTATAGTGGATAGTGATATGTTAACCAATTAGAAATTATCAAATGACCTCTCAGAATAAAAGTTTGAAATAGAAAATTTTTAGGGTTAAGAAGGAAAAAAATTTATAATAGATAGTGACATATTAACTAATAAAAAGTTACCAAATGGACGTTCAAAATAAAAGTTTGGAAAATAAAAAAATTTTTAAAAAGATAGAATTAAGAGTAAGTATATATAATCGATAAGACGGTACTGTTGATGGGCCAACGCGATCCGTTTCGTTGCATGTCTTCACAGCCCACAGAGAATGGCCTTTGCCCGGGCTGCACGGCCCAGAAAGGCACTCTAGCTATCCTTTCCTCTGGCGCCACCACTCCTCTCCCCTAATTGCAACCAAGGTCGAACGCAGCGTGAGCAATGGCGACCGATTCCCCAGAGTCCCTCCCATCCCCTTCCCCTCCCCCTCCCTCCTCTTTCTCCTCCATCCCCCATTTCAGGTATCTTCTCTTCTTCTCCTCACTCCCTTATCTACTGATTTTTCACTTACCAGTTACCCAATGCTCTTCTTCTTCTTCTTCTTCTTCTTCTTCTTCTTCTTCTCCAGCCCAGCGCGCCATTACTACGTCGCCGTCGATCGCCTCCGCTTCAAGATGGTATCTTTATCCACAAATGGATCTATTTCTCTGTTCTTTATCTTCAAATCATGTGCAAGCAATATGGTTTGCAGGACACTCTTGTGGATTTGCTGGGCGTGGCTGGAAGGCGCCCGTTCCTGCCGATGGTGGTCTGTTGTAGCTCCAGGGATGAGCTTGATGCCGTTTGCTCTTCTGTCTCTGGTCTCAGTTTCATCTCTCTCTCATCATTGGTAATTGCTTCAAATTTTTGTCTTTTTTGATAACTTCTTTTGTTCCAAGTTCTTGTCTTTAAAGTTGGTGAAATATCAATTTCAAATAGTGTTTGGTGCTAATGCTATGAACATTAGGATTTCTGTTTTTCTTTTTAGAAATGGAAAATTCTTGCCTGTGATATGTTTGTCGAAATGACTGGTTTTTTTTATTTCATCTTCAAGAATTGAGTTTAATGAAGTCTTGTATGTTCTTGAGAGTTGGCAGTTATATATATATATATATATATATATATATATTCAAGTCGCCTTTCAATGTAGAATCTGGGCTTTTATTCTTGTTTTGTGTTCAAAGAATTCTGTTATGCCTATATTGGTTCAGTTGGATAGGTTGCCATTGTGTCTTGAAGATTCTGAGCATCATATGTTATGATACTATTATGTTTTCATGTTGATTGTACTTCTTTTCTGTGAAAGGATGTTTGGGTAAGTCTTTACAATCATAAACTCAAGTGTTACATCTATTTGGAAATTTCTCTATTATCATTTGATGAAGATAGTACTGTGCCTCACCATCTGTTCACTTCACTCTGTCAATTGTGGCCAATCTATGTTCTTAAGGATTGGTTTTGTTTACCTTTTGGGAATTCCAGGAGGATGGGCTCCTGACTTTGTGCAAATGACCAAAATTTAATTTAAGTTATAAGGTTCAATTTGGGATAGTATGCCAAACTTGAATTGTCATTTGCAAATTGTAAAATATATGATAAAACAGTTTGGTTCTTCATTTACTTGCGTTATCTATCAAAGTTTGCAGTTTCAAGTAATGTTCACATTTCCACTGGTTTAGAACTTGTCATGAACTTGTCATTTAATTTTGTGTCATCATATCCTTGTGTGAAGAAATCAATGATTGATCTATTAGCAACTTCTCTCAAGTAACCCTTCTGAAGGTCACTAAGCTAATGTTTCAAGGCTTGGGTTCTAATAGTTCTCGAAAAGCTTCATATCAGGTTTTTTCATTAATTTATATTATGCATTCATCAACTGGTTTGGCTCTTTTGAATTACTAAACAAATGACCAAGTTAGTTTAAAAAGAAAAGAAAAAGACACTGCAGTGAGAAAGAAAGTGTTAAATTATCTGTCACATCCAATATTCACCAAAAGTCAAGTATGGTTTAGAGCCATCCGAGCATTTTTACATTCTATATTCAGTTAATTTTTTTTTTTATAAAATTCATGTGTTAAATATGTCCTACAAATATATACTTTAGAAAATTTGCTGTCATTATGCTGCCTTAAGATTGTGATGCTGTACTATACAAGAGGAAATTTTTATGTAGTAGAAAACAGAAACATAAGCCAAACAATCCAGCTTTCAAACACCACTTCATGACATCAAGAGAACATCCATGAATCCTGGAAGCTTATATGAGAATGTAAATTTTATTTTAGTGTTCTCGGTCTTTGTCCAAGAGTCAAAGATTACTAGTT
This sequence comes from Dioscorea cayenensis subsp. rotundata, assembly GCF_009730915.1. Taxonomy (NCBI): domain Eukaryota; kingdom Viridiplantae; phylum Streptophyta; class Magnoliopsida; order Dioscoreales; family Dioscoreaceae; genus Dioscorea; species Dioscorea cayenensis. Next base: position 6,859,235 of record NC_052476.1, on the reverse strand, counting down.
TATTCACTTATCAGCTGTAAGTATTTTTATACCAATCACTCTTGATATCATGTATATTGTGCATTGATTTGCATGTGGAGACTGTAGAATAATTTATCAAAGGCACACTTAATTGTATATATGTTGATTATGTCAGTGATTTGTCTACCATGGCATTTCATTTTATGTGAACCCAACTTGGCTGGAGCATTTGTGCAGACTGATAAATGGCTTACACTATCAAAATCATTGGTTAAAACTGTATTTGTCCTAAGTTTTATGGTCAATTAAATTAATTGTGTATCTTATTTTATGGTGATCAGAACTTAGGTCATGTAGCAAAACTTTCTAATCAGCTTGCAGCTCATCCATGGGATACCACATTCCTCCAACAATGTTTAATATGAAATTTCAGTTAATCCTTAAATATTGTGATATCTTAAGATGTTATGATGCCCATTTACTATTAAATCTTTCTAAGGTATAACTTGAAAGTTGAAACATGGCGGTATGCTTTATCATGGGGTTTGGTGCCCTGTTTTAAGTGAATTCTCAGGGGGCACTTCCACTGAAGTAAAGTTTTCATAGTTGAATGATCTGAACTATGTTCCATCTTCATAGAAACACAACTTCAGAATTTTCTGAACGTAATCTATATAACTCAGTTTAAGCTTAAGTGCTGTTCCTTTGTAAATTTTTCAAAATTTCCTTTCATCTCTATTCTTGTTATGCCACTGCAAATTTCTGAGGCATTTAAAAGTTTAAAGTTGAAACATGGTATTTGATTCTTGTATTACTATGAACTCCAGAGCGTACTTGATCCTTGATTGTCCTTGTTGTTTGGTAACATGATATTGTCTTCTATTGAGGGTTATTTTAAATTGCCCTTGTTGTGTGCAGTACAGTGACCAGGCAGAATCTGAACGCACTTCAATACTAGAGAAGTTCCGTCAGTCGACTATGGAGTGGAGCCAGCATTTTGGTGCTGGCTTTGGAAATGTCCTTGACATAGGAGATGTGGCACAGAAGTCTTCTATGATAGTGGTAACAGATGCCTGCTTGCCCTGTTACAACTTCAGGAGAACCACCAATTTCAGCTCGAATTCTAATAAATTACGAGTTACCATCAAGGAAGGTCAATTCATATACCCTGATTTAACCAATTAATTTGCTGTCCTATCTAATTATGAATTTTAATCTTTTGTGAAATTTTCATGTAAATTTGTATGATGCTATAGCTTTTTTGTCTCTATCTTTTCGTGAAACTTTATATAATCCCACTACTATCTGTCAGTGTAACCAATAATCCCATGTCAGTTGCATAGTAAGTTTGAAATTGAATATGTTTCTGGATCTCTCGTCCTATCCATGTAATATCTGTCAGTTTTTTGGACGTATTACGTGGCCAACAATATCTCAAGAGAATCTGAAATTCTACTAGAAATACTATAGTGCTGACTGCATAATCTACCTTTGTCTTTAAGCCTCTATGAATACTTACCCTCATTGGTCCTGTTCAATCCGGTCATGTATGTAATATCTGCTTTCTCGTGAATCATAAATTTGCCTTGTTTATCATGCCCTGATGTATTGGTGTTCGTGTTGCTTTGTGGGTTGGCAAAAAGTACTCCAAGAATCATTCTAGGGGACCCAAAGGTCCTCTCATCTGCAGCAACTGCTGATCAGCTTGACAATTTATGATACAATCGGTTTAACTTCCTTTTGAGATAGGTACCACTATTAGATGATTGAAATTTTTTTTCTACTTGAGCTGATTTTATTGCGTATTATACGCTTGCCAAAATCTGCTTGTTGCATTGAATCTGACTGTCTATTATCAATTTATCATATGCACACAGTTAACAATGTGAACCATCCTTCTGCATAGAAATTTGCAAATTTGCTGTTAATAATTTAATTTGCTTGCTTTTTTACTTCAGAAACGCCAAATTTTATGGACTAAACCCACTCTTAAGTATTCTTAAGTCTACGAAGGCGATGAAAATATTTATTTTTATTTGATTGATTCTATTCTTGTTATCATCGTTTCATTTTATTTTTAATGGAACTAAAGCTAATCTGTTAGATGGTGAATGTAAGGCAACAACCCTGAGTTTTTGCCTGTGTACCTTGACTGCTTGTTTCTTTTGTTTGATGTAATTATTTTGAATGAACTTGAATTGATGCTAACTTGGAAATAAGGTTCGCTCCTAACAAATTAATTGGTAAAATTGATACTACTCAATGGTGAAAACTCTAGATTCAACAACCACCATATGATTGTTTGCTGTGATTGTTGAGAATCTTGAGATTATGCTTGCCAGATAGAAAAGAGCATTAATGTTGTTTAGTTTGAATCTTATACTCTATTTTTCCTCTAGGTAAAGGGAAACATATTTCATACCTGAGTTGATAAGTTATGAAATCAATAGTGTATATGACGTCTTTCTAATAGATTTAACATGATTTATGAATTTGAATAACAAAACCTAGGGAATCTCATTTACGTTATCCGAAAGATGACACATCCAATGTAGCCAATCCTCTTTCATGTAGGATGGATGATAATTTCATTGTGGCAAATGCACACAAGGAATATGTTCCATATGATATGATCCAGTTTCATTTTTTTTTTTTTTTTAAATTTTCAGGAGACTTACTTAAGGCGCATGTCAACCTGTTTAGCACCAGGTCTTCATCGCTATCCTTTCTCACTCCAATATTTGTTTTCAAATTCTGATATTTATGAATGTGCCATTGTACAACAACAGATGGAATTGTGATCAACATGGTTGTGGGAGGTGAAGTAGTGACCTTAAGAGGCATTGAAGAAGCAAGTGGCCTTATCATTGCCGAGATGCCTATAAACGTAATATTAAATTTCTTTTTCGATTCATTGTATCGCTAATTGCCAACTGTTTCTGATGTTCTCTTCTTCATTTTGCAGATTTCTGAGATCTTGTAGCAATATCATTCTTGTTTAATGAAGAAAGGACGGTCTCCATCCTTGAAGACCCTGTGAATTTAAGGAATTCAAACTAGATGGTAGATAAATTTTAAGATTACTTTTTAAGTATCAACAGTGAGATAAAATATGTATTTGATGCCAGAACCTGAACTTTAAAATTAGGGAATTGTTATGCGAAAGTCTGACTTGTGAGCAAAAATAAATTAAGTAGCTGTTACACTCATATAATTGTATAGATTTATGTGGATTTTCATTTCCATTCACATCAAAGTGGGAAGGAATGATATCAATCGACACTCAGATCTGGATATGTTTTTTTGTGCTTATTGGCATTTGGTTAGGCCAAGGTTCTGGGTAGGGCTGCATTTGAGCCGAGCCGTTATGAGCAGCTCGGTGTTCGGCTTGATAAGAGCTCATTCGTGTTCAGATCATATTGAAAACGAGCCAAGCTTGAGTTTCATTTTCAAGCTCGATTAATAAATAAGCCAAGCTTGAGTAGCGGAAAGCTCGGCTCGTTTTGGCTCGCAAACAAGCTCATGAACAAACTCGTTTATAGGCTCGTTTCTGAGCTCGTTTATATATATAAATATATGTGTGTGTGTGTATTACATTAATATAGATATACATTCCATCATTAAGGTGTATATGTTACTATGTCATTGTTGTTGTTGTTATTATTATTATTATTATTATTATTATTATTATTATTATTATATGAGTCATATACTTGTAAATTGTAATATTTAATTAATAAAAAATAGATCTATATCGTAACGATATGTATAAACATACAATAATGAGTAACAACTTAGATTAATAAGCATCTAAGTTGTTACTCATTATTGTATGTTTATACATATTGTTATATGATATAAATCAATTTCTTATTAATTAAATATTATTATATTAAGTTTCTATTTATTATTTGGCTATTCCGTTTAGAGTATTACATTCTATATTGTACGTCCATAACCCTCTTGTATTGTTTATGTTTTTGTATTGTTCTTCTATGCATATCAAAGAGACCTATATAGTTATAAATAAATTAGTTTTTGTAGACAATGAATATAGTGAATTAACAAATACTCCCTCTGTTCCTTTTTATATGTCATATTTATCTAATTCACACTTATTAAAAAAAAATTAGTTAAAGTTAATTGCCTGTATTTTATAAAAAATTTCATTACTTTCTAAAACTATCTCTATTTAAAACTCTACTAAGTAGAGCATATGATTTAATGCTTAATTGATTGTGACTTATTGAAAATTGTACAAGTACATTAAATTAAAAGGTAAATTTGGAAAAAATTAGTTAATGCTGTGCAAAATTTCTAATATGACAAATAAAAAGGAACAAAGACGAGCTCTAAAACATGACAAGTAAAAAGAAACCGAGGGAGTAGATCATATCCCGTAAATAATAATAATAATAATAATAATAATAATAATAATAATAATAATAATTGATATTTGTATGGGATGTCATTATAATATTAAAGATTATTTAAATGAGATATGACTAACATATTGATTATATGGAGTATGATGTATGCGCCCTGACGATACATGACCACGTCACATACGGGAGTCTGAGGCCACAAGGTCCTTAGTGGGGCTTTTCCAGGGGCAACTCCTTTGGAAGAAGAATTTTATTAAGACCCTGGCCTATATGGAAATTTTTAATTTGTTTTACAAAGAAATCCAAATAAATACAAAAATAGAACTAACCCTAAAAACATGTCATTCTTTTCTTATCCCTTCTCAACCTAAGCCACCGCCACACCACCCACCCACGAGTAGAAGGAGGACACTCACGGCAATGCACAGCATGTCGCTGTTATATGTGAGTATCGATCCATGATCACGACCGAGCTCTCCAACATATGTGCTGGAATTTTGAGGCTCTTGGACTTGTCGTCGGTGCCTTTTGCCTCTAGGTCGGATTCAGAGGTCTTCTACTTGAAGATGAAGGGGGATTATCATCGGTATCTCACGGAGTTCAAGACGGGCTCTAATCGGAAAGACGCCGCTGAGAACACTCTCTCCACTCACAAGGCCGTTCAAGTTTGTGATCAAATCTATCAGATCGGGTCTGGGATGGTTTATAATCCTTCATCAATCTCTTGATCTTCTTGATTTTGCTGTTTTTATCTTTAATTATTTAATTCCTTAATGCGGTTTTCCCTCTTTGAATGAAGGTATGGATTGATGTTAGGGTTTGGGATTGACATCATGAGTCGATATGATATGATGATGTCTGTCGCATGATGGTGGTGATTTTTTTAGTTTAGAGCATGGCATGCTTGGGCTTTCACTGGAAAGAAACCTTGATCTGCTATGGTTTGTGCTATGGATATTGGCTCTATTTGTTTGTCTTCAAAATCTGGAGTCTTGGCAATGAAATTAATGTGTTATGATTTGATATTTTTTGCTAATGTGTTTTGTTCTTGTAGGATATTGTAGTGCAAGAGCTACCGCCAACACATCTCAATTGGCAATTTTTCATATACTCATCATATGCACTTTTTCACATTCAATAGTGCACATCTCATAAAATAAAATTATTTGTACCTTCACATACTCAACATATGCACATTTTCACATTCAATAGTGCAAATCTCATACTTCAAAATAAATTCACTTATTTGCAGTATATCAACTACTGCAGTGGTTTGCTTCTAAATAATTTGATCAAAAGACACTATGTTAGGAACAACCTTTAATGTGCTCATTGGAATCTTTTCCTTCACCATTCTTTCTAATTGAGCAAGGTAACCATTTTTGAACCCATTTTCGGCTCAGCCACATTGGATTTGTAGATAGCTCAACTAAAGCATCAAGCAGGGTTTTATCTTCCTCTATAGTCCAATAGTGTTTGCTTTGACTCCTACCCCTGGATTGTGAATCTGCATCCATACTAAACAACAAAAAAAAAAGAGAAAAAGAAAACACATAATACGTAGAAGTAGCATACGATCATTGTGCAATATATCCGAAGATGATTAAGCCTCGTCATATTATCAAAATTTAAGTTGACAATAATGCATGTGTAAATTAATAAATACATTTTGAAGCAATGGAACAAGTGTTAATTGCCCATACATAATAACATCCATCATGTCAAAAAAATACTCATAACTTTGTATACATGAAGCTAAACATGGAATACTAAATGATTGATAAAATCAGCATATCAATTGAAAAGCATTCATATACTAATCATATTAGCAAACTCGAACCAAAGCTCAATTACAGGTTTGAACACAACATTCATATACTTCAAATGCATACCTCAACATTTCTCAAAACCTCATTTATTAATTAACACTAAAATAAAATCATTTCTTTAAAGAAAAAGTTAAATTAGAGGATCTTTTGCCATATATATAGCCCAAAACCAGGAATCATTAAATTTAACAAGGCAAATCCCACAAGAAATTTCTTTTGCTACTCAGTCAACAATGCTTCTAATGGATGACATAAAAATAAATAAATAAAGAAACCCTAATGACCTCTAGTCTTTTAAAGCCTTTTATACAGAATTCTCTAAAAATTCTATTTCACCCAAGTTCATTGAAATCTTATGACATCAAGGAGCAGAATAATTAAAACTTACAAGCATAAAGATGTTCATAGTTGAATACTCTCACACAAGTGAGTTAAAATAGGTTCAAATTTTTATTGCTTGGGGACAAAATCTACACAAGAACATTGAAACTAATTGAAGATGGAAATGACTAGAAAGAGAAGAAAACTTTTTTTTTAAACAAAATCTCATAAACATCAAACAATTATATTCTCAACAAAGAATAACAAATTGAATAGAAAACCTAAAATTCCAATTAACACAAAATCAAAATTTTTATAGCAAAACTTTGCTCAAACCTAGAATTATCAAAGTCATTCATTCCTATTTCCTTTATTCTCTCCAAACTCTTCTTCAAACATCTACTCCCATCACCATTAATTACCAAAAAAATAAAAAAAGAACCTCCAATTTATCTCAATAGAACTAAAATCCCACTCGTGAATGCATCAACACCCACCCAAAACAACAAAGAATATATTAAAAAAACATATTAAAAAAAGAAAAAAATTCTAAAATTCTTCCACTATGCATCATGTAATCATGCAAATCAAAAAGGAAATATAATTTTTCACGGGAACATCATCAAGATTAAAACTTAGAATTACAAAGCTTGCATAAACACTGATCAAGACATTCAGAAATTCAAGGACAAACACAAGATTCAACCAAACAATATCACAATCCAAAAAAAAAAATGACATCTCAAGGGCATCTAAAGCAAAACCCTTATGCCAATAATTTCATACAAAAACAAACAAGATCCGAAGCATATAGATCTAGAAAAAAAAAGGAAAAGGAATGAGATGGAAGAGTACCTTGCAGTGAGTGGCTAAGGATCGCTATCAAGTAGGACGGATGACAAAGAAATCCTGACGAAAGGGCTTTCGTGTAAGAGCGAGAAGAAGCAAGCTGCGGGGCGGCAAAGTTGGGAGTCCGACGCTGCGTCGTGCAGGGGCGGCGAAGTTGGGATGAGGAACGGTGCAGGGGTTAAGCACGATGAAGGTTTCCCAAATGAAAATATTTTATATATAAGAACATATTAGTCATTTTCACATCCAGTATTGCCCAATCGATCTAGTTATGTGGTGATTGGGAATCCCTCACATGAATGAGTCTCACTCCCTCCACACTACTCTCCCACTCCCATTGATGCATTCCCAAACAAGGGTTTATACCCAATCCCCCCTCACTCCAAATCCACTCTTGACAACCAAACACCCTTGAGCTTCTATAGTATGTCTCTTATGTCTCTGGTTCTATATATTTATCATTGGTTCATGACTTATATATCTACTGTTGTGCTTGCTCTTTTGATAAATTGGATGATTATTTGTTTAAGATTCCCATAAATAGTTACATATTTGCATCTGTATCGATTAGGTGCAATTCAATGGGAATTGATACTGACAAGGCGTTTCAATTCCATTCCTTACATACCTTGTAACTTACAATTATTACAACCAGACCCTTTGTTTGGGTTTATCTCAAATACTCTTGGTTGGTAATTTATTTAAGACAGAATTAGATTGGTTGAGAGCTTATTATGGGATTCAAAGAAAAGCAAAAGTAAGTAAAAATAATATGTTTTTTTCTATTTTTTAAGTTAATTATATGTAAGACCATTTTTAATGATTTTTACATTCGGTAGGAGAAGAAGAAAATCCTTGAATTTCCTTTGAAATGGAGTCATATTTGACAAAAAGAAAATTAGCAATCAATATTGGTAAGAGTACTTCATTTTGTTTGTAATTTTACATTTTGTACTTGTGAATAACAATATTTTTTTCTCTTTTTGTTTTTAGATAATTATGTTTTTTTGGTCAATATGCTTGGACTTGTGAGTCTGTTTGGAGTATGAGAAGTTTGTTTAGAAGGAAGGCTCAAGTGTTCTTATGCTTTGTTCTTATTTGATTATGGACAAAATCCTTGATATTTCAATATGGACAAATGATACTTTTGTTGTTGTTGCTTCATGACTTGTATTAGATAATATGTTGTTGTTTATCTCAAGATTATGTTTGAATTTGTCATTTCATATTTACAATTTCTTGATTGCAATTGATGATTTATTTTAATCTAAAAATTGCATAGGTATAATATTTGTGAATTTATAGGTTTTATTCTTTATAAACGAGCTTTACATAAGAGCTTCCTAAACGAGATTCAAACGAGCTTTTAAATGACCATTTAGTGAACTTGAGCTCAAACTAGCTTATTAACTAGCATTTAAACGAACTCAAGCTAGAACGAGCTAATAGACAAGCTTTAAACTTCAATAATTCCTCAAATGAGCCAAGCTCAGAATACATATTAGGCTCGATTTGAACCATGGGCCGAGCTCGAGCTCTTCTTTTTAGTCATGAGCTGAGCCTGAACATATGAAAGCTTGGCTCGGCTTGAATACACTCCTCGGTCTTGGCAACTTTCAAGGTCTTTTAATTCCCCAAATGCTAATACATTTTCAAAAATGTAACTCAAATTATAATTAGGCAGATCTGCCAAATATGTATATGGGTGTAATCTCAATGTAAGAAATAACTTAGAAAACATGCAATGTGGAAAAAAAAATTAAAAAAAAATCCATTAACAAAAATGATATACAAAAATAAAGAGTTCACAAAAGATACAAAATAGCATGGTTCGAGTGGTAAAAAAATCCACTAAGGTAGTGTTTGTTTTGATGTATTAGGAGTTGCATGTAGCTCCAATGGTCAGTTAAAATCCCTTGTTTGTTTTAAGGGATTCAATTTTTAGTTTAACTAAACAAATCCCTTTGGCTGGATGAAAAATGTAGGATTTTAGTTTTACATCAACTGTGTTCCTTCACCTTTGTCTTCTCCTACTAGACTTCTCCCTTGCCTCCATACCTTCCTTGAAAACCGCTCTCTCCTTCATTCCGTCCTTTCCTCGCCGATCAGAGAAGTTATGATAAGATCTGCAAGCGCACGGGTGGTCAAGTAATAAACCTCTTATGCAAAAACGAGAGGGTCGTATTCCCTGGCGTCCCTCCCCAAATTTTTCATCAAGTTGCCTTCACTCCTTCCTCAACAATCACTCTCTCCTTCACCTCCATTCTTTCCACGTAGATCAGAGAAGTTGCTTTCGTTCTTTCCTCGCCGATCAGAGAACTTGCCTGTGTTCCTTCCTCAATGATCGCTATCTCCTTCACCTCCATTCTTTTCCTCACAAATCAAAGAAGCACCTCTATTCTTTCCTTGCCAATCACTTTTCTCCTTCGCCAAGATCTTGCAACCATCCACCTAGTGGCCAAGATCCCCTAAACCTTCACTCCCTTCCAAAGTTTTCATCTTTGGAGTCTTCTCTCCCATTGAGAAAGGCCATAGATGATCATCCTTCTCTTTTTCTAGTGAGCTCCTCCTCATCTTTCTCTTGATTTGTCTAGTCAACCTGAGGATATGCTAAAATTAAATTCATCTTGGAAGACACTAAGCCAATCTTGTAAAGCTATAGGTTTATTGAATGCAATTTAATTTTTCCTAAAAGATAACGGAGGTAATTTATGACATTTTCATAACCGTAGCTTTGGGAATGATTCTTAAATTATGTTAGTAACTTTCCATGCATTTCTAGAAACTCTTTGCAGTGATTGAAAGATGATAATGGTATACACAAAGATGCTTGAGTAATAACTTCAAAGAAGTCGACTATAAACTATATTTCGATCAGAAGTCATCACCAGTAAACTTAGGTACTCAACATTACTCCACACCCTTAAAAGGATGACACCATCTATTTATCTTTAATTACAAGGCAAAGACAACTACCATTTGCTTCTTTGAGATTCATCTTTGTTAGTTTATCACCTGAAGAGATTGAAGAAGAAAATGCATCATGAAGGAAACAACAATTTTCTTTTCTCATTTCACCAAACTTCTTAAGAAGAATACTTAGTCTATACATTGAGATTTTGTTTCAAATAGAACACGGTTGCTCATCTTCCTGAATACAAAAACAAAAGACAACTTTGCTAGTTTGCAAAGTAATATGCAGGATGTCATTGTTTCTGAAAATATGATATTTCAAATTAAACTGGATAGTAAATAACACTAGTAGAGGAAGAAGAAAGCCTTAGAAGAAAATTATCTCACCGAAAGCATTTTTGCCTCATCATGCTATCCCTTCATTCGAAGCTAAAATATCTTAGCAACTAACTAATTTGCACTCAGATTGATATAAGCATTTTAAATTATTTGCCTCATCATGCTTTTTAGTTGCAAATTTCAAATTCATATTTATGGAATGTCATTAGAAATATTTTTCAGATTGATAATGAAATAGTTTAATTACTCTATTCTTATTCTTAATGTAAAATAGGCATGTTGTTAATATAAACATTTTTCTAATATATCATAAACCTATTTTTTTTATTTGCATATTGAGTTGAATAGAATTCAATCACACTCGTGACTATCAAATTGTGTTTTGTACTACATTTCCTAATCGATAAATCATACGAGTAATAGTCTTTGTGTAACTTTATAAGTGTTAATCTTATTTGTTTTCGTAATTGTTTAATGTTATTTTAAATTATCTGCAGCATGAAAAAAATAATATGCTTTGTAGGTCTTTATTAATTGTTCACACATGACTATGAGTTTGTGACTCTAGGAAAACGAAAATTTTCAATAGGGAAAGGATAAAAAATCTATGGGTATCATTTCATTTTTTTGCTTGTCAATACCAGGACATATTAGAAGAACTTTAGCCACAGAAGTTTTTCCAGCCCACTTCTTATTCAGAGCAAGTTACCAATGTTTTCTAGCTGTGATGGCAATCCTCTCTTACCCTCCAGGTGCACTCTATGCACCACGCTTTAAAAAAGAGACAAGTATAATTTTCTGAATTGTTCTTCTACTTTACCAAACTTACTTTTTTAGATTTTCTACTATAAATTATAAATTTCTAGTTTCTATACTATTTAAATTGAACAATGTCAATGCCCTAAATCCAAAACCCTCAAGAAAGGGGACTGACATGATTAAATTAAAACAGCAGAGGGACTAAAAAGTTGCAATTTAGGGTAAAGTGACTAAAAAGGTAATTTTGGAAAAGTAAAGAGATTATTCAGGAAATTGTATCAAAAGAAAATAATGAATTTTATAAGATTAAAAACTTAGTAAGCTTCCTATAAAAATAGTTAAATTATGTATGGTTTTTTTCGGCATAATAATCGAGAAATAACACAAAAACATTTGGGATAAATTATGATATAAGTCAAAAATATTTTTTGGCATCACTTATATCAATGATACAATCGTAAATAACATGATTCAAGGCGATTCGGGTCAAAGCAAATATTTAATGCTATAAAAGTGCTTAGAAATCACAATAGATTAGAAATTACAAAATGTATTCTATTGTGTTCAATATAACACGTGGCGAAACAAGAACAAAATTAAGGGGTGATGACTTTATTCTAAAAAAAATATAAATACTAAAATATTTTATATTAATCAAACTTGAAACTTGAGATTATAATAAATAATATTTTGAAAAAATATAAAATATACATGCCACTAACGACTACCATGGGTAGGAGTTGAATACTTCGTCTTTGCATATTTTGAAATCGCACCAAAATATCTTCATCATCAATTGTTTCAAAAATATGTTGTTTAATATAGCATACCATAATATCATTCAATCATTCACATCTCCCATATTATTCAATGACTCAATTTTAATGATGTTCATCGCTGAGCAAGCTCTATCAGTTGATGTTGTTGCCACCGGTAAAATCAAAACTAATTCAATAAAAGCGTTAAATAAGTGGAAAATTGAATGCTTTCTACTTTCAACTAGTTTCATGGTAAGACTTTGCAAAATTGTGACATTCAATAAAATCAAAATTTCTTCTAACATTATTAATATAAAGTGTGAAGTTGCTCCTTTAGGATCTAATGATCATGTACAGGAAAATCGTCACAATAAATTTTAGCAAGGTGAAGTGGCCTACTATGATGGAATCTGGAGAACGAATCTCTTGGATCAAGGCATGATATGCAAGTTAGCAACTATGTATTTGTCCCATTATGCTGACTATTCATCTAAATAGCAATTAAATCAATAACTGCAATAAAATATTTCAGCATGATAATGATAGTAATTAGTAATCCACTACCTTTCACTTCTAGAATGATCCAGAACTAGTATTTTATCTTCCATGTCGGGCATTGGAATACACATTCTATTACAAAAGTTGCACGACTCTTCTGATAATTTATACCATCTATTATCCCATAAATCTTGTATACGATTTTTCACAAGATCAATCAAGGCCATGGCATTAACAATGTTTTAATCATTCTATATATGTAAAAGTATTTGATGACTCATCCATGATCCCCAATACTTTCATCAACAAATGCAAAACAAATACAAATTTAAAACTATTGTTTTTAATTTTGGTTACTTCTCATTGATAAATTTTTTGAGCTTATATAGAGCCTTACACCTCACTCTTATAAAAACAACCCTGGACTATTTCATAGTTATCTATTTTCCCATAGGCCCCTGAAAACCCTAAAATTATGTAAACATACAATAAATCTCAACACTCCCCCTCAAGATGGGCGAAAGATATCTACTAAGCCCATCTTGTCACATTCTCTAGCTAAGTCTAATGAATTGAGCCCTTTCGTTAGACAATCTGTTGTCTGGTCTTTGGTTGAAACATGGCCTAGATCTAGTAGTCCACTATTCAACTTCTCTTTCGATGAAGAACCTATCGATCTCGATATGCTTGGTCCTATCATGTTGCACTGGGTTGTTGGCAATGCTTATGGCTGACTTTTTGTCATACCACAACTTTATTCTGACTCCTTGATCTAGCTTCAACTTTACCAACATACTTTTTAGCCATAACAACTCTACAACTCCCAAAGCCATAGCTATGTACTCTACTTCCGCTGTCGATCTTGCCACCAAAGACTTTTTACTCTTCCAAGAGACCAAGTTGCCTCCTACAAAGATGTAGTAATCCGAGGCGGATCTCCTATCATCGAAATAGCTAGCCCAATCAAAGTCACAATAGCCCTCAATGCTCACATGACCATTCTTCCTAAATATTAGCCCTTTTCCAGGGGCACTTTTCAAATACCTCAGGATCTACTACACTGCCTCCATATGACCCTTCCTCGGGTCATACATGTAGCGACTCATCATGCTCACTACAAAAGAGATATCAGGACGTGTGTGACTCAGATAGATCAACTTGCCTACCAATCTTTGGTATCTCTTGTGATCAACTAGTTTTCCGACCTCTGTGCTCAGCTCGAACCCTTGGTTGATCGGTGTAACCATAGGTTTACACCCCAACATACATGTTTCCGTGAGAAGATCAGTTGCATACTTCCTTTGATGAGAACCATTCCCTCCGCTCCTCGAGCTATCTCAATCCTAAGGAAATATCGAACCAAACCAAGATCCTTCAACTTAAATTCTTTGCCTAGTCTCGCCTTGAGCTGGGCAATCTCCTTCTCATTATCCCCTCTGATGATCATGTCATCCACATATAATACATGTATCGTAGCGCAACCCCCATTTTATCGAAAGAACATAGTGTGGTCAGCTGTTGATCTACTGATATCTCATACCTATCATAGCTCTCCTGAACCTCTCAAACCAAGCTCGAGGGGACTGCTTTAGCCCATAAAGAGATTTCTTCAACCTGCAGGCCCTGCCCACTGTCTGGTTCTGTGCCAAATTATGGTGGTATATCCATGTACACCTCCTTCACTAAATCCCCATGAAGAAATGCATTCTTCACATCTAGCTAGTGTAGCTTCCATCCACCATTAACTCCTAGCGAGATAAACGTCCAGATGGTGCTCATCTTTGTTACATGTGCAAAGGTTTCATCATAGTCGATGCCATAGGTCTGGTTATACCCTTTTGTCACCAAGTGTGCCTTATAGTGCTCAACTTTCCCGTCTAGATTTTGCTTCACAGTGAAGACCTACTTGCATCCAACTACCCTTTTCCCGGATGGTAGTGACACTAACTCCCATGTGCAGTTTTTGTCAAGAGTACTTAGTTCTTCCTGTATAGCTGCCTTCCACTTTAGGTCCTCATTTGCTACCTGCCAACACTTGGGTATAGAGACAATGCCCGAATATGCAAAGAATGCACCATATGTGGATGATAGATTAGAGTATTGAATAGACTGGTCAATATTATCTGAAAATCCAAAACAATTAGGAGGATTTCCGCATTGCTGCGAGAAGTCCTCCTTAATGTTACGAGTGAAGAAGAGAGGAGAATCATATCACCTAGGTTTGTGGTGGATGATATAGGTGTCTCAGGAGTTGGAGATGGCCGAGACAAGGAACTTAGCACAAGTGCTACTGTAGGCATAGGTACATGCACCTTTCTCCTCCTCTGGTACACTCTCAGCTCCCTATAGCCTAATTTTCTCCTCCTTCTCTTGTCACCTCTATTTCAGCCTCTTCTTCCAACTCATCATCAGCCGATTCTTGCCTCAAAATGGGACCCGATCCCATCTTTAACTGAATCAGCATTTCTCCCTTACTTTTCCCCCCCTCTCGCCCTATTTCTCCACTATCTAGCGAGTCACCAAAGGAAATTTACTCTCAAAAGGTAGTATGGCTCAAACTCGGGAAAAGTCACATCCATACTTACAAATAATCGCCTTTCTCCTAGGCTCCAACACACATAACCTTTATGAGTGGTAGAGTAGCCTACAAAATCACATTTGATTGCTCTAGGATCTAGCTTCCCCACTGTTGGTCTGTTGTCTCTCACAAAGCACGCACATCCAAACACTTTCAAGGGAAGAACTGCTCCATTATCACCCTTCAACATCTCGTAAGGAGACTTCTAATCCAATATTCTCGAGGGCATCTTGTTGATTAGCTGAGCAGCTGTCAAGACCGCTTACCCCCATAGATAATTTGGGACATTCATCAATATCATCATACACTGGGCTACCTCTAAAAGGTGTTTGTTCTTCCGCTTTGCTACCCCATTCCGTGCCAGTGTATATGGGTAAGTAGTCTGATGATATATCCCCAGTATAGACGAGTACTCCCTAAATGCCTTGTTTGTGTACTCTGTCCCATTATTGGATCTCAATACCTTAACCACGGCACCATATTGAGTTTGTATTACCTTGTGAAAGTCTTTGAAACAAGCAAGTATATCATTCTTATTTTTCATCAAATACAACCAAGCAACATGAGAAAAACAATCAATAAAAGTTACAAAATATCTATAACCATTGACAGTATTTGCCGGATAAGGCCCCCACACATCAGAGTGAATAAGATCAAAAACCCCAAAACTCTTATTCCCAGAGCTATGATTAGAGCTTCTGGTATGTTTTCCTAACTTACAAGCATCACAAACAAACTTTTCCTTATTTGCCCTTTCATATAATGAAGGGTACAATAGACTCAAAATAGGCAATGAAATGTGTCCCATACACCGATGATGCCATAGAAACACCTCCTCTATAGTCATCCAAGGCACTCCTACTCCTGCCCCCTCTACCAAAGATGTTAACGCTGAATCCATCCCCTTTCTGTCCATGTACCACAATCCTTTATGCTACATGTAAGTCCCAAGTCTCTGACCTGTCCCCTTCTTTGTGAAGTTTACCTTGGGAATATGAAAAGAAACAACACAATTTAGTTAGAGGATAATAACACAGATAGACAATAGATTTACTGAAAATGAGGGAGCATACAATACATTGGACAAGATCACTAAATCCGTACATTTAATCATACCCTTACCAACCACAAGCTAAATAGTGTCATCCGCTGTTTGGATGCTTTCTGGAGGGGTCAAGTGAAAGAAGTAAACTCACTAGACGCCCTTGTCACATGTCGAGATGCACCAGAATCTATGATCCATTCTAGTGATCTAGTGGGAGGTATAGTGGCAAAAGCATGTGCAGTACCTATAGCAAAATGAGCAAAAGTAGAAAGTTTACCCCTGGAGACAGATGTGGATATCTCATCTATCATGCTCTTCTTTCCCCCATGCCCTGCCATTCTCTACTTCCTCTTTAGTATCTCGAAGAGCTCATGCTCCTCCTCAGTAAGGACTGACTTCTCCTCTACTTGTGGATCTACCATCAGATGTGCTCGGTAACCTCTACCTCTGCCTTCTCTATGGCCCCCACGTCCACGACCATGAACCCTAGATTATCTTCGCCCACCTGTCTCTCTCTCTCCTTAGGTGGCTTTGGACAAGCTTTACTCAGGTGGCCCACTTTTCCACAGTTGTAGCACCTATAGGTCTCCCCCTGCGCACCTATCATACATGAGCTCAAGGTAGCCAAAACTGATCGAACACCTGGAAGTCCACTCGACTCAAAGTGTAGCCTCATACGATTCTCCACCTATATCATAGTAGAGACAGTCTCATCCAATGAAGGGATCTTTGATTAGGCTAGAATGACTGATCTCTTCTGATCAAAGGCCGGATTTAGATGAGCCAAGAACTGTATAGCCCTCATCTGTGCATTGAACTCCCTACTCTTGCACCTTGGATCACTGCAGCTCGATATAGGTGAAAAATGATCAAGATCTTGCCACAGCTGTTCCAACTCCATGGAGTACTCTTGAATAGATCTATCATCCTACACCATAGCCTCTATGTCGCGCTGGAACTGGAACACTCTCATGTGGTTTTCAGCCCCAGCATAGGTCCTCTTCAGCTTCACCCAAATATCCTCTACCTTTCGAATGCCATCCACTGATGAAGCAACCTTTGGAACCATTAAGTTCAATATTCCACGTGTAAAGCAAGGTGTGTGTGGTCCAACACCCATCCTCCTCAGCGTTCCACTCATTGGCTCAGCCTTGACTCCTATCAGATATCCATCTAGCCTCTTCCCTACTAGAGCAACCTCGATCCGACGCAACCAACTCAGATACATGGCTGGTCCATCAAGCTTCGGATCTACAGAAAGGAGATCTAGCCTCATAGGCTGTGGATTTACCGGTGTCGACCCCTCACCTTGCCGACCCAACACCATAAGCAAGGTTTTGAGGTCTGTTTCATTCAGTTTTTTGATAATATCCTCCATCGATCAATCTCAAGTATCAAAGTCTAGATCATACAGATCTCACGTGACTCCTTCCTCTTCTTAACTTAACCCAGTCTCGATCTTCTTCACCCACAAGATCAAGATCCCTTTCATTCAATCTTTCTTTCATTTCTTGACACAATCTTGATCCTTCAAGACATCAAAATCTAAATCAAACCCATCTCAATCCCTTCTTTGGGATCGATGGGGTATCATCCCCCCACCTGGGCAAACTTCAATTGATGGAAAGGGAGAAAGGTGGTGGCCGAGTAGAGAAGAAATGGGCGGCAATACTATAGCGGCGGTGGAACTTCATTAGGGTTTTGCTAAATCAAACCCATTTATGATACCATATTGTTTTTAATTTTGGTTACTTCTCATTGATAATTTTTTGTGGGCTTATATAGAGCCTTACACCTCACTCTTATAAAAACAACCCTAGACTATTTCATAGTTACCTACTTGTCCATAGGCCCCTGAAAAACCTGAAGATACATAAACATACAGTAAATCTCAACAAAAACTCTTTATTTTATAATATAACCTTGATGTCATACCTTTATGATCTATAATACTCCTATCTTGGCACACATTTTGTAACACCTCTAAAACAGATTCCCACATAGTCATGAAACGAATTAAGGTTGTAAAATGTGAACCCCAATGAGTGTCCCAGTCTTGCAAGATTTGTCTCTTGATGTTTGCCTTTTCCTAAAGAAATTTCACCAGTATCCAATTTCTCTACAATTTTTTGATGATGTGTTTGAAGTAATGCATCCCTTCTTTCACATGAAGCACCCATAATATTCACAATCATACTCGTATAACCAAAAAAATAAAAAATAACTAGAATACTCTTAGCAACTGAAATAACAACTAATTGTAGTTCATGGGCAAAGCAATGGATATAAAATGCAAAGAGTTTTTCATTTAAAATCAATGTCATCAAACCATTAAAGTCTCCCCTCATATTTGAGGCTCTATCATACCCTTACCCTATCACTGTCATTTGCTCTTTTATTGACTTACCTCGAGTCTCATCAACAATTAGTGAGAAATTACTATCACCAATTTCGTTAACAATTGATAATTTTGCTTCCGCCGCATATATTCACCAATTGTTTTTCAATCAGTAGAGAAATTAATTGCAAGGCAGTCAGGCGCGGGTCGGGCATTGACCCAACCAAGCCAAGGGGTTAGGGATAGACGTGGCCATTTTGAACCAAAACCGGCAAAATAGTAATAGTCAAAAAACCATAACCTGAACCTTCATACAAGGTTCGGTTCCTGTTTCAGAATTTGAAAACGGTGGAACCAATAATTCAAACCGGCAGTTCAACCACCTGGAACCGGTTTGAACCGCTAGTTACAATTAAATCAAAATATCATATATATAATATATATTATTATATTATATAAATAATGTCATGAATCATGTGATTAGGTTTTTAACTTTTTATTTTGTGAATATCATTAATTAGTAATTAATTAACTAATTACATGTTTAAATTTTAAATATATTTTAAATAAATAATTAAAGATATTAACCAAATTTGAATCTTTGTATTAAATTAATTCTTGTATTTTGTGTTTATTTAATTTGAAATATTGAATTATTTAGTTTAAAAAAAAACCAAACCGTTTGAACCGCCAAACTGGAACCGTTGAACCAAAGCGCCAGAACCAGAACCAGAACCAACCACCAAGAACCTTGCCTAGGCGGTTCGGTTCGAGTTCAAGGTTTCTTTGAACTGGAACCGGTAGTTCAAGAACCGGGACCGGCGGTTCCTGAACCGTGGCCATGTTTAGTTAAGGGTGAGGTTAAACTGGGGTCAATAATAAAATATTAAAAATCTGTTCTAATAATTAATAATAAAAAAAATAATCTAACCTATATTTCAATAATTAAAATACATAAATAGTTAAATATGATATTTAAAATTTTATTTTTATATATGTCTCTCGATTTTTAAAATATCTAAAAATAATTCAATTTAATATTTAAATTTAATGTGCTCCCTCGGCCAACACTCCTCTCGGGACTCACCCAAAGCATATGCACTCCTCTCTCTCTCTCTCTCTCTCTCTCTCTCTCTCTCTCACTTCCTCCAGTCAAGCCTTCTCACGGCTACACTTCTCCCTTCACTTCCTTTCCTTCCATGTTTCTCCTTAAATCATTATCTTTTCTCTTGAAAAAATTGTTTTTGTTACCCGTTAAATCCGACCGAGTCAACCCGGGGTTCCTGGGAAAACCGGTCAGACCTTTTTGGCCAGGTTTTTTCAAAGCCAAGCCAAAGGTTGTTGCCAGACTGGCCACATAGCTGGATCACGATTTTTCCTGCTGAACTGGCCGGGTTAGTCCAGGTTTGAAAACATTGGTTAATTGATTATTCCTAAGAGCATTTTCATTAATAATAATTCCAACCGCCAACCCTTTTTGTATACCAATTGAGTATCTCCAAAAACATTCTCCCCATTTGTGGAACTTGAATGCTCATCATGACCACGGAATGTAAAACCTTGTACCAAAAGAATTTGAATAACATCTAAAACAGCTGTCAACCGAGAGTGATAATCAACCTCCATTTCAAGCCCATGAGAAGATAACACATGTGACACGCTTTGCCCTTGATTTTTGAAAACCTCACAATGTCTTCTAGCATCGTTGTGGGCATTGTTCAATAGACCTACATGTTTATTGAAGGCTTTAAGTTCTTTTCTCCAATTACTAAACCCTCCGCTTGTAAAAATATCACTTGCACCTTTTTCACTTTTATCTTTCTTTAAAAAAAAATAATAATAACAAAAAAAATTGTCTTTTGCCACACTATATTCCAACTAATCAAATTTCTGAATCCACATTTCTTGAAAGCATCCTGTTTCTTTCCCTCGTTGCATTCTGGGAAAGTCATATCCAAATGGCTAACATGGGCCTTTCAACAGATACACTCTCCACACTTGATCTCTAATCCCTACATCATATTCTTCAATTGGTTTTCAAAAGAAGCTTGTGTTCTGGATTCACCAATTTTTTGTTTATGTTTAAAAACCTCCCTATATATATCTAAATAGTTAATTAATTTAACTACCAATTAAAACCCAAAACAACAAATAATGTAATTAAAAACAACTTTACTCATATGCACATCTAATTCAATTATTCAATATGATAATTATTCAACAAATAACCCAATAGATAATCTAATTTTTCATGACAATTATTCAAACAAATTTCGAAAAATTTTCACAGTAATTTTCCACGACAAATAATCCAACAAAATGTTCATCAATATCTAAAAGTTTCAACAAATACCTAACAATTCTTCATAAAAAATAATCAAACAAACAAGTAAAGAATTTAAGTTAGATATAAAAAATATAAAATTTTAAAATCTAATATTTGTTTTTATTAAAAAAAAACTTACTTGAACATTTGTAGTGGAGTTAGGGTGGTAGTGGGCCTGGTGGCTCGAGCATAGTAGGCTAGAAAAGAAATCAAATGAGACCTAAGAATCTCAAAAACAGTTCCTGGAACAAGAAGAAAAATTTTGAAGATTGTCAAGGTTATGACTTTTGAGATCTAATTTGAGAGATCGATTGAAAGAACCAAAACACATCTAACTGAAGTTATATATATATATATATATATAAGGTATTGTTGACTATCTGACCAAATTAAAATCTCATGCTAAGGAATAAAGCCTTTTCCCATTCATGTTATGTTGCTCTATATTTGTTCATACAAATGAATAATGAACAATAAATCATACAGAGAAAAAATTGGCATTCATTGTGATATAAAATTAGTATAAATCAGTGTGATTGGAATAAATACCTTCTAAACTTTATTAAAATTAAATGGGTAAAATTAACTAATATTATGGAAATATTAAATGTTCCAAATAAAACATGAATTGGAATTATGTCAAACATGGGGTATCTAATATCTTGATTCTTGGTGGGTTTGAGCTCTCTCCTCTAGGAAAAAGATAGAGATGTGTGTTTTGATTATGGCCAATAAATCATAAATAAATATATTTCATATGATTCATATCCTGGGAGTGGACCTAGAATGTTAACTTCAAACATTAACAATTTCACGGAGTACACACATACAAACAAAACAAATGTCCTTGTTAAACATATAAATGCAACAAAAATAAAAATTATAGTCCTCTAAATAACTCTGAAATTGTGTAGTTGCCTTGTCGAGTTGTCCAACATGTAAACAGAATCATTGTTTGTAGTTTCAATTTTCAATACTTTAAAAGAGACATCATGAATTGTGATTTGTGCTAAACCTTGCTTCCAGCCTTCAAGACTCAAGAGATTAGTGATGATTCTGGTGAATCACCAAATGGCGATGCGTGGAAACCATCACGTCATGATTGTCATTATTGCTGATGCAATGCAACGCTTACAGCAATGATGGAACCGGAAGCCTGATTTATCCAGTTTTAGGAATCTGGAATTGTTTCTCAAATCTCACCATTCGTATTAGTAGGACTTAAAAAAGAGTGGATTTTGCAACCATAGGAGGTTTCGCAGGCTTACCCAATTGGCCAAGGAAATGGATTAGTTTTTTTGTTGCTTTTATACTAAGTTAGTGACAAATTTGTAATTTTGAACGTTGGATTCACATTAAGGGTCCGTTTGATTCGTTAAAAAGAACAACACAAGTAGTACAGTACAGTACAAACAGTTAAAGTACAGTACAAGTGCTTGTGTTGTTCTATGTTTGATTTTCATTGAACAGTATAGAACACAAAATAGTAAATTACGATAATACCTTTTTATGATTCTATATTTATTTTATAATAAAAAACATACAATAATATTTTATGAAAATCTTATTAAATTTTACAACGCTCAACAATAGCAACAACTTAAAAAAATTAATATAATTTTAAAAACATTTAATCCACAACAAACAAACTTTCATTAATATCTTGATCCTAAAATACAAATAAATAGATTGATAAATAAATAAAATTATAAATAGAGAAATAAATAGATAAATAAACAAATAAATTTTAAAAAGATAAATAAATAGATAAATAAATAAATAAAACAAAATAAATCATGTTATCACTTTTTAATGATTAGTGTAATTTTTAATTTTAAACAGAGACAATTTTGTCATAAGTTGTCATGTACTTCGCAAAAAATTTTGTACCTTGGTTTTAGCGGTACAAAAAAATTAAAAAGTTGTGCTATACCAATAGATAGTTTGTGATGTACTCACATCACATTTGTAAATCAAACGCATAACAATAAAAGTTGTCATGTGCTGTCTCTTAAATCTTAAGATTTCTGCGATAACCAATGAGTGATTTAGTTTGGAACATTGGATTCAAGCAATGAAGCAAAGTAACTAATTTATTTTAAAACTATGAAAATAAAAGCCGGCCGCTAGGCATGCAATAGGGGATGTTGTCTTTTCCATGTCAAAGGCTTGGCTTGGGTGGATGGACCAAGGGTGTGCTTGCACCTCCTGCCCCACCTTCCACCCTTCAAGGTTTCAAGAGCATCCTGAAGTCAAGAGGGTGCTTGCCTCCTCCTCCCCCCTCCCTCCTCCACCCCTAAATATAACTAAAGTCTACTAAATGTTTCATGATCACTATTGCTCCCAGTGATACGGATTGGAAACCAACTTGTTTATATCCCTGAGTTACACAAGTAAAAAGGCTAGAAACCATTATTTAATTACTGGCAGGGTAGTAAAGAAATTAATTTATATACAGATATATGTCCGCACCTATTGGCTAGAAATAGAATCGAAGTCATATTTGAAGACTAATTCAAAATTGGTAGAGAATAAACATTAATAAAATAATATCCCAAAATTAATCAATATGTATAGCAAATAATAATTAGCATAAATAATTTTTGGAGTAAATAAATATAGATACCATATAATATCAATAATTTATAGAACTTTCAAAGTTGATAAATAATATAAATCAACAAATGTACAAATAAGTTCACATGATTTTTTTAAGAAAATAGTAGGATTACTTTTATTATCAAGAAATAACCCCCTCAAAGTTTTCATAAATTTTTAATAAAATATTTATAATTAGATTATTAATTGCCTCTAATACCAGGTTCAATAACTCTTCTCATCTGTAAGTTTCTAAACATAGAAAATAATACTTAGTTTAGCCTAACATAGGACCTATTTAATTTTCTTTAAATTTCTACTTTTCTCATAAAATTAAATCTATCAATCCAAAGCTTCAACTTAGTGATGTGGCACTTTATTACTAGGTAGTTGGTAGTGAGAAGAAGAGAAGGGTATACGCTCTTGGATCTTAAACACATTTTTATTATTATAGTTTTAATACAAATGTAAACAAGTTAATTACAAGTTTTTCTTAGACAAAAAATTAAAACTGTGAAAATGGGTTACCAGCTATGTATAAGAGACATGAGTCTCAAGATAATTTGATAATTAATTTGAGAAAAAAGAAAGAAATTTTATGCAGCCATATTGCTTATTTATTACTGTGTCCAAAATCTTTTTACAGTGTCACTTATTGATGTCTCAAATAATTATATAGTGTTATTTATTGATGTCCTAAATAATTTTGTAGTGTTGCTTATTATTTATAATATATTTTAAAGAGATTGTTATTTTCAAGATACATTTGAATTTGTGATTTGATGGATATTTTAATGAATTACCCATGGAAAGCCAAAGAATTTTTTTATTTTTAATATTAGAATTACTCATGAATTATCAATGGGTTTTATATTATTAATATGAGATTTACCCAGAAATTATACAATGATTGTTTTTGGAGAATTTATCAAAGGATTACCCATGGATTGCCTAAAATACTTAACAACATTTGCTAAGGATTAACACTATTATTTAATGGGTAAATTTACAAATGGTTTACCCATAGATTTTGCAAGACCCATCCATGTCTAATACCTAGATTTTTATTAAATCCCAGGAATTATTTGATCAGGAATATAAAATTCAGAGATTTGTCTATGGGTAATTTACCCAAGAAGAGAAATTTCATGAGTACCATTTTACCCACCATCAGGTTATATATAAAGCCTTTAATTCATGGATAATCCTATGCAGGGATTTTTATGATTTTATTTTTTGAGTAAACTATTTTTTCTTTTAGAGTTTTAAATTACGTTAACAAAAAGGGATTCTAACTCATAAACATATAAGTAGGCCAACCTTAAGCTCCACCTTCTTTCTCTAACAAAAAAAATAAAATAAGCTTCTGAAACCCCAATCTTTGTTTCTCTCTTTAAAAAACATACAAAATATCCTAATGAAAATGAAAACCTTCCATTCATGTATACATAATGTCACGGCCCAAACATAATGGGGATATTGACAAATCAACAATGTACATATAAGGATGGCCCTTATATGCAAGGCCTCAAAAGATAACAGGAGTTATTAACAATGTAAACAAAAATTTACATGCATCAAGATTAGCATTGGTCCAAAAAAATATGTCTTTGTTTGGTACTATAATACATTGGCTCAACATTAGTATATATGGAATAGAGATGAACTAACTATACTGAGGACCTCCATGCTTTTTGTTACACTTATTAATTATTATTCACTTACCCGGTCCGGCTCAATTCTACCTCACAAGTAGTATTTGCAAAATTTTTCGTCAATCTAACTCTACAATGATAATAATAATGAAAAAGCCAATCATTACAATAATGATAACAATACATATAACATTAACATACTGACAATTATCTTTAGGGTATAACTCAACTAAATAACACCTTGCATATTAAGGATATAGTAGTAATTATTTTGTGATATTACAACATACTCCATTAGATTGACTATGACCAAAATGTCAGGATCTAAAAAGCCCATCAACATCATTGAAAGTTTTAGGATAATTACAGTGTATCCTCTTATTTCAGAGTCAGGTGGTTCATATTTCTTGAATACTATATTCACATTTCTTAGCTATCATATTTACATTTCTCAGATACCTTCTCAAATATCATATTCACATTTCTCTGATACCAAATTCGCATTTCTTAAATACCACTAGTGGTTAAAACATAATTCAAATAGAATATCTACGATATCCTAACCAAAGTATCAAATGCTCAAAAGCACCAAAGTCATAGATGCGCAAATACACCAGAATGTCATATACGCCTCAATGACAAAATATCATATTTGTGTCCACACAACCAATGCACCCCTCATTAGTTGAGCGACATAATGTAACCATATATGGGCAAAGACATAATTTTTCAAAAATATCAACAAAGATTAACATTAAAAAAAAAAAATAGCCAACCAATCTTTTAGAAAACAATAGTAAGAATGAACTATTCCGTCTTTCACAAAATGAAATAAGTTAAAACCATCTTTGGCAAAGTTTTGCTGGAATATAACATGGACACCAAATAAATCCCATATATTATCAAACTCACAGCACCACTGTAATAAGTGCTTGAATGCACACATTTTTTATATCATAAAATGTTGCGCTTCGCTTGTCCTTTGAGCATTCGAGTTATTTTAGTAATTAATTTTTTCATATTTTATATTGAGGCCACAAATTATATGCTTCAAGAAAAAGAAGTAAATTTGAGACAATTTGGCTCAAAATTGATGAAGTATTAAGCCTCTAGGAGGTAACACTTGCACCAACATGATCTTATAATCTATTAAAATATTGTATCATATTGTCATGCCCCATCTTACAGGACTGGCATGCAACAACCGCCGCGACAATCCTAAGAAAAGAAACACGCTATCCAACCCTCGAATCGCCGCAAGGCTTACTAATTCCTAGACATATACGATAAGAATATGAAAATATATTTTAACAATGTAACATGAGATTTAAGAATAATAAATCATGAACAAGTTTCCATACACATGATAACAAAGTTTAACATAGATATAAAGGGTTTCAAAGTATTACAAGATTTGCCAACGACCTTGGGGTCTATTGGTACACGGGTCGCCGATAGAGCTCTCACCGAGTGGTGAGAGTTCGATTCTCGGCTGAGGGCACATTTCTGGGAGTTGTGAATAGTGGTTGTGTACGGGTGGTTTCAGCGCCCACGTGAGCGCGGTCCCGTCCCCACTTGTTCCACCGAGGCTTGTGCACGTCCCTGGGTCTCTAGTGGGTTCGCCCCGCTCCTCTTTCCCAAAAAAAAAAGTATTACAAGATTTTAAGAAGGTCAATAATATGTACACCAAATTTACTAGTTCATCGAAGGTCCTTACATATGCAACCTTGAAAACACCAAATAACATACACAAGGAAAATGGACGATGCTAATACAAATGTTTGACAAGCATCGTCTTATCACACTACCACTAAGCACTAAAACCTACAAGATGGTAAGAGGGGCGAGTAACAAAGTCACTCAGAAAGTGGAATGAGTGGCTCTAAAAGATCCAAAAAGGGTTCACACTTACCTAAATATAAAGAATTTTAAAGTAGCCTTAAAAATAATTTTCCCATGATACTTTAAATCAAAATAAGGTAAATGCATTTAGATTTTATGAAAACAAGTATGTCATTATGCATATGCCAAAACTTTCCAAGGAATTAATATTCACGCGCTTACAGGTAAAATAATGATAAATGAACAAGTCATTTCAAGAACCCAAAAATCCCTCAATGAGCACAATTTTTTTTATTCCACAAAGAAAATTCAATTTCCAATAGAAGATAGTAGCATCATTTGAAGAGAAAATACTTTGAAACATAAGGAAGATAATTTTCATTCGTTCTAATGGCTTAGAAAACACTCTGGCCATAACCGTGGCCGTGACTAGGTCCGAAGCCATCAATGCCTTCATACCCTTAACGTTAGTCCACTGAGACCCCATGAGGTGACCCAGGGTTCTCAATGCATTACCTCATCCGAACCTTTCCACGCCATCCAAACCTTTCCATGCCACCCAAAAAAAAGTACCATAAATGGGACCCACACGTTGCCTCTATATGGCGGACAGTGGAGACTCCCTCCCACTGCAATATGATGGGGCTAAAGCCCCCGGTCACCATCAAAACCAAACCCAATCAGAACATTAACACTGTAGCCCAACACTTTCATGTATTTGTTCAAGACCAGCGGGTGTCTGGATAATACAATTCAAGTTCAAGCATATCATAATATCCACCTTTAGGACAAGCATTTGCATTTCATGAATGGAATTTATTTTCATAACCATAAATATTAAAAGCATGAATACACTGGGGCTAAGGCCCCCAATCACCATCAAAACCAAAAATCAAATATATATATAGCTATAGGCCGGAATACCTCAAGCAAGGTTTTTCAGATTTAAAAGCCTAACAAATAAAATACATGATTCAATGTCCCACTTTAACGACGTTTTGCAAAATCAACCGTATTTGACAACTCACTCAGTTTTTCACAAGCACGAAATATAAGTTTATATGCATATACAAGAGTATATAGTTTGTAAGTCATCAACACATCCGAATACAAAATACAATTATGAACATATAATTCTTATAGAAAAAATCATTCAAACCACATCATTTGAACATGAAAGAATTATGAGGTTTGTCATGTGGATTTATAAACATCATAAGAAAATGGTTGAACCATTTTAAATCTAGAAGGACCATGCGTTAAAATCAACATTTTTACTCACAAAGTTGAAGACCAAATCCCTGAAAGGGTGCTACTCCTCCACCGGCTCCTTGCCTTTGGTCGAAGCCTCACCACCTAAGAACAAACCACACAAAGCAAACAGCTCAACCAAAGAAGGATTGAAAGTAAAATGGAATGCAAGGATACAACTATAACCCTAAAATACAATGCAAGTCTAATAGAGGCTTGGGTAAGATTCAATCTTGAGTCCAATTAGTCCCTATGAATTCCCAAGAGAGGGAACTCCATTCAAGGCTAAGAAAACAATATAAGTGAAATGAATTTCTTGGTGCTACAGTACCCATGCTTTCCAGCAAAAGGGGGTTCCATGGTTCCAACAAGACTGAAGGAAGAGGAAATGCAACCTCAATTACACTTTTATCAATTAAAAAAATAAATAGCATAACAAACTAAGCTCAAGAATTCCAATCATTCATAAACCCTAGATCTATCTTCAAGAAGTAAGAAAGCATGGAGAAACAAGGAGAAGAAAGATGGCATACCTTGCCAAGCTCTAAGAGGAAGAAGAGGAAACCAATGAAGCTTCACTTATGATGGAGGATAAAGAGATTCAAGTTCTTGATCTTCATCCAAAGGGAGAAAACTGAGAGAATGAGAAGAAAACAAAAAAGAAATGGAATAAAATGGTTTAGGGTGTGAAAATTACAAATACCCTTGCCTCTTCGCCTAGAAAAGCCTTACACTAGCGTGTATCACATCTGCACGGCCGTGTGTCACCCCATGTACTCTATTTGAAGTTGCTATAGTAACATGCTGCAATACTACCGTTGTAGTATTACTATTACATTACACTGTTATGAATTTCTAGAGAGTTACACGAGCAGGTATACAGTTACGCACCCATATAGTTATCTAGCCATGT
The DNA here is from genome assembly GCF_009730915.1 of Dioscorea cayenensis subsp. rotundata. Lineage (NCBI taxonomy): Eukaryota > Viridiplantae > Streptophyta > Magnoliopsida > Dioscoreales > Dioscoreaceae > Dioscorea > Dioscorea cayenensis. The sequence goes on along the minus strand of NC_052476.1, from coordinate 6,830,077 downwards.
TTTGAGTTTTCGAGAGAGTTACACGTATTACTACTACATTACATTGTTATGAATTTCCAGAGAGTTACATGAGCAGGTATACAGTTACGCACCCATGTAGTTATCTAGCCATGTTTTGAGTTTTCGAGAGAGTTACATGGGCAAGTACATGCCCATGTAGTTCTTTGGCCATGTTCTGCTACAGTACAAGCCATATAGTTTTTTGAGTTTGTATTATGCATAAAAATACAAAAATGATCATTCTACAACCATGTACTCTGCAGACTAAACAAAATGCTACTGATCACATCCAAAAAATAGAAGACAAAACCAACAAAAAGTTCTTAGTAGCACACATATAGTAGCGTAGCACTATACCTGATTGTAGCAAAGTACTTTAACAATTTTAAATAGCAACATGACTAGGAACATGGCCGATGTTAGGGCCCTATTAATCAACACACCCCTTTGTTTAGTCACATCAAAGCAGTATTTTTACCTATAATTTTTTCTTCAAAAGTGAGAATATGGTTTGAATATGCCTTCATGCTGACCCTATATATGGGCCCGATTTTTAGAATATAAAAGCATGCACAAGATTTTTGGGGAGCTTTTGAACCTAGGTTTTGAGCAAGGGTATTTTTGGAAAAGATTTCAGTAAGTCTTCTCAAGTGTTGAAAGCATTGCATAGAGGAGAGATCCTTGGTAGCTTTTGGAAGAAGATATCGGTGATATAGCACGAAAATTGAAGAGGGGGTCAAGTCTCCTTGGAAAGGTTCCCATCCAATCAAGAAAAATATGAAGCACAAAGGAGGTTCTTTACTATGTTTCCGATATTACTTGGGTTACCACACCTTCGGATTTCATTAAGTGTTCATGAAATAGTAGGGGATTAGATTATAGAGAGATCTCAGTGTGCGTTTGGAACACATAATAGGAATATGAATGAAATTTATAGGAATGGTAATAGTAATAGGAAGGAATAGTAATGGGAATAAAAACTATGTTTGTTGGAATAAAATTCATTGGTAGTGGGAAAAAAGAAAAAAAAATGGGATGAAGTTACTATTTTGCCCTTAGTGTAAATAAATAATTTTGAAAATATTATTTATGAAAATTTTTAATTTGTGAAATATTTTGTGGATCTTATTTACTTAAATTATTGCCAAATATTAATTAAATAACTCACTTCAATTATTATTAATTTAATTAGTATAATTAATTATTATAAATTAAATTAATAATAATTAAATATTTTGATGTCTTGTTTTTTAAATAAAAAAAAGATGAATCCACTGCATTTCAAAAAAATGTATAAATTATTATTTATTTTAATAATTATAATTAAATATTTATGTTAAATAGTCCATATTATTTTTACAAAATTGAAAAAATGGTAGATATGTCAAATCCCCTCAATTTCCTCCACTTAGTATAACATTCTCATTCATGTGCATATCCAAACGGGTGTTAACCTCAAAATTTGTGTCTATTCCTATTCCTTAGTAATGATTATCCCAATCCAAACAAGTACCAAATTTAGCTTCCAATGAGATTAGTTACAAGTCACCTAGAGAAAATGATTAGTACAAAATAAAAAAATTCAGGCTTAACCTTTCTTACAAAACTCATAGAGTGTTAATGCAATCATATGGAGTCAAGGTTAGTAAGAGATCCCAATCTTAGCTCTACATAGAATTAGTTGCTCATACGAAATCCTAGTGGGATTTCTTGTCCAAATAACTTCTTGTTAGTACTTAGTGTTTTCGTAGTTTTGATTTGTTTTTTCTTTAGTTTCATGTCCTTTAATATTGATTGGTGAGATAATAGGCTAATAATTAGTACTAGTACTTTTTGTCCTTGTTGGATCGACAACCCTGTGTTCACTACTTAATCGGCACATGCATTTGCATACATCACTGCACACTATTAAGAGACTATTACATTACATAATATTATGGATGTAATTACTCCCACTATACACTACATTAGGTTGCTATGACAAAACTTGCATGATACAATCATAAGTTTAAATATATATATATATATATATATATATATATATATATATATATATATATATATATATATATATATATATATATATATATATATATATCTGTGTGTGTGTGTGTATAAACACGTGTACATCAACTGAATGGTAATAAGATATTTCAATATAACATCTAATAACTAGTTATACATCAAATCAAGTAAATATCGTAGAGTAAGTAACAATAGCGCTAGAAAACAATTATAAAAGCATTCCAATTTACAAAATGTTGCTATATTAAGAATTAAGCAAACCCTATTTTAAGTTTGGGTTGCACTTACCAGTAAAATTAAGTTGCTTATGTCTCCCCTTGGGAAAGGAATCAAAGCCCATGTTGTTCTTCAAACACACATAATGGATAATCTCCGAAGAAGTACCTTCTGAAGTTTTTACTAACAAAACATGTACTCTCACACTTTAGAGTCTTCAATAAAGTGTGCAAGACCAGGTATCTACTCGAATATTCTTTCATATCGCTCTCAACTTACGGTCCTCAACATTCTTGGCAAGTCTCTTAGGGTGTGTTTAGTTTGCGGAATGAGAATGGGGATAATGGGTTTGAAAGTAGTGAAAGTAATGAGAATTTAAATAATGTGATACCAATAGTAATGAAAACTATGTTGGGTTGGAGGGATAAGTTATTAGGAATGGAAAAATTAAGAAAAAAAACTTGAATAAAATTATTTTTATACCTTATGTAGTAAAAAAAATTGATATTTATATAAGAAATAATGAGTTATGTATAATGACTTTATAATTACATTCTTATTCATAAACTATTTTAAATATCATTATTAATTTTAATTAATATAATTAAATATTTAAAAATATCTTAATTTAATAATTATCTATTTAATTAATATGTATTGAGTAAATAGATTTTTTATTTAGAAAATATTCAAGTATGATTGTTATTTTAATTGCTACAATTAAATTATTAAACATTTTACTTTAATATTTACTTTATGTAATTGTTATTAATTAACTATATAAATTATATACTATGATATATTTGATATACTAAAAAACGGAAAGGGGGCAAAGATGACATTAAATAAAATTAAAAAAGAGGGGGGAGGGGCATAGATGACATTTTACAACATTATTGGGGTTAGGCCATTACCTTTGCAAGTGTAATGGTTACCCATGACATGGGTATACATCACTAATGGTTCCCCCATTATCCATCCAAACACACACTTAGGGCTTTGGTTTAGGGTTCCCTTCACAACTTCCCGACTACATGCACATACACTAGCAAATATCTAACATGGCTAGTAGTGACATCACGTATAAGCCACACCAACCCCATGAACTCACTAGCATCATCACACTTATCGAAGCAAACCTGACTCCAGTAGGTTCAGATTTTGTTGATCAATATCAGTCTTTCAGCTTTGACTCCTAGCTCCTTTCTTCTACGCTCTTTTCTTTTTTTTCCCCAAAATTAGTTTTCAGTCCCCCCAATAAAACACAAATCCCCAGCTTCAATCAAACAAAATTCATAGCCCGAAGCCATAGCGAGAAATGTAGCGATCATCTATAGTATTGTATGAATAGTAACAATCATAATACTACTACAATGCGATATATGAAATCAATGTTGCAATGTAATATACAACAATGCTCGCAAGTAAACTGTTACAACATCATAGTAATTGGCCAAATTAAAACTACAACATATTTCATACTTACTAGCAGTTATTAATAATGATTGCGCTGAGGTTACTATTTCCATGCTTATTTATATAACTCACACTTACAAATACTTATCTACCTTTGTTACCAAAGTACAATCAAGAGACACCAACTTAATTGCAAAATAATTCCATTCCCATAAGTACGTGGGAAAAAATCTTCATGTCCCAACATACTAACTCACTAGCTTATGGGAATGCCCCTACATAATCACCTTATATAAAATGTACACATGTCATCCACATCAGCATCCCACTCCCTACCCAAATTCTCAACCATTTTATCAAATATTTGAATTCAATTATTACAGAGCTTTCTTCAAACACCTGGTATGCATTCTTCTAAGCACCATGTTGGCATATATCCCATTAATGAATTCAAACATAGCTCATGCATACATCAATAACTCCTTTAAAGCCAACACAATTAAACTTCTCCATCTACATATATAATACCAATCACAAGAAGTAAAATTAAAGTTCCCTACACATGGACTCACAACCTATGATAAGCAGCACTCAACACTTCATGATTACTAGTCAAACACATGGCCTTCTTTAGCATTTTCCCCCTAGGTTCACTAATAACTCCATCAAACCACAAATAAGTCAACTTATAACAAGCATTCACATCATTTACCATCTCTCAAGCCCATTATTCTCATCAACATTTCAATTTAACTATAAGCCTACACAACTTGCATCCATGTGCATGCACCATCAGCAAGCTTTCTATCACCTATACCAAATAATTCAAGCATTAACCACAACCCAATACCAGGGATGGCAATAATCCCCAAACCCGACCCGAGTTTGACAGGAAAAACCCAGTCTAACTGGGTTTTTGGTCGGGTTCGAGTAAAACCCGACTAATATAAAGTTGGTCGGGTGCGGGTATAGGAATCCTGATACCCAACCCAAACCCAAACCTAAACCCGAACCTAACCCAAAATTCAATTAACAAAATGCCCAATTAAATATATTCAATTTTGTGTTGACTTTGAATGTCTATTTTCAATTCCTACTTTGAATATTCTATGAGTTAGTGTGTGACATTGAGACCATGGAGACATGTATGAATTTCATTCTTGCTCTATAGAACAAATTGTTCTTGTTCTTATTCTATTTACTTTGAATGTCTATTTTGTTTTGAATTTGTCTATTTTGTGTTACTTTGAATGTTTATTTTCAATTCCTACACTATGGTATTCATTCAAACAAAAACAACTATGATTTTGGATTGACATTTTTAATTTCTATTTGGTATTTCAATTTTATTTTAAATATTTTTAAATAGGATCATGGCAGGAAGGGTATTCCTGCATGTACCTGATTCTCCGTCGGGTGCGGGTGTGGATTGGGAGTTTTGAAAACCCGTTAAGTTCGATTTTCGAGTTCGGGTATGGGGGTGGGGTAGCGGGTATGGCAAAACCTGCGCCCAACCCGATCCATTGCCATCCCTATCCACAACTACTTTCTCCAAGTATTTCTCATTCAAGCATTTCAACAAACACCTGGAGGATATCATGTAAATAATCATATTAACATGCTTACAACTCTTCTACCTTTAACATCTTACAAGTTTTAAGCTTAATCATGAGCACTTATATGCACATCACTCACACACACACACACACACATGTATGTATATATATATGTCCAAACATTTAAAATACTCAAAAGCATAAACAATCTTACTTATGCATGCACACACCATTTCATTAACCTCATTAGCAAATCATTATCCTTTCACTCACCAACAAAATTAGTAACGACAACAACACTAAGAACAACACCAAAGCTTTAGATTTCTACTAGCTTGAATTAAGAGGTAGCATCATAACAATCTAAGAAACCACATGTTTAATTATATTCAAAATCTTCCAAGCCTTCTATAAACCTCATAATAGAAATCCATTGTCACAAATAAAAACAAATGCACTTCTAATACAACAATCGGTTAACAAGAGATTGAAGCACAAACCATGCAGATGTTTTAACAATATCAACAAAATATTAGCAAGAATATTTTAAATCATCAAAACTAGATCTAACATGAAAGAAGATATAATCTAGCTCTATAAAACAATTTCCCCTCAATTTAAACAAACCTAAGATTCACCATTCTCCATACTTCAACTTTCAACAAAATGTTTTCAAGCCATTTACCAATAAAAGTTTCCATAAAAAAATCTTTACTCCAAAAACATAGATGGATATACACATGCCTTTAGAAAAACACATGAAAAATACACCACTTCCATTCACGCATTCAACCATAAACACACAAGCATTGCAGTTAATCATATATCCTTTTTCCCAATGTTTTACAACACACACACACACACACACACACACACACACACAATCTAACAAATGACATGTTTAATTACATTCAAATTATTCCAAGCCTTCTATAAATCTCATACAGAAATCAATTGTCACAAATAAAAAAATAAATTCACTTCTAATACAACAATTTCCAATCGAAACGAACCTAAAACATCACACTTATGGGAATTAAGATCAATCTCATTTTTAGTGTAGGTGTAGAATTGTTAATTTACAATTTTACTTCATGGGATGAATAGAAATTGTAAATTGGTCTAGGCTTTATCTTACATTTAAATTTTGATTAAAATTTGATGGACTCGAATAATTAATTAAGATTATAAGGACTTGAAGACAAAAGTGATTTTAGTTGCTTTAAAACTCATATTTATATTAGCAGTTCATAATAAGATAATGTTTATAATGTTTTATAAAGTCTATATAAATACAGACTCCGTTTCTAGCCCTAAATGAACAAGTCCATTCTCTAGTAAGATAAATTCCCTGATTTCTGTCTCCCTCTCTAACCCTAGCCACTATTTGGAAAAGAAAAAGAGTTGTTTATGAATTCCGACTTGTGATCTAGAGGCATGGAAACTTTATGCGACATTAGAATATTAAGGACAATCCGAGGAACCAATTTGGGACATCAGAGGAACAAATTTGGCACATACAAAGATAACTTTGTCCATACCTATATTTAATAAAAGAAAATAAATTAGGTCTTCATCAAATTGTCAAATTGATGTCACGAAATTTTCCTAATTCCTCATACATCTAATTATTATATATATATATATATATATATATATATATATATATATATATATATATTGCGATGTTTTTCCAACATTAACACAATCAACAAAATATTCTCAAGAACATTTTAAATCATCAAAATAAGACTTAACACAAAAGAAGATATAATCTAGCTCTATACAGCAATTTCCTCTCAATTCAAACAAACCTGAAAATCACCATTCTCCATACTTCAACTTTTAACAAAATGTTTTCAAGCCATTTACCATTACAAGTTTTCAACAACATCTTTACTCAAAAACATAGAAGGATATATGCATACCTTTAAAAAACACATGAAAATACACCACTTCCATTTACCCATTCAACCATAAACACACAAGTATTTCAAAAGGATCAAGGCTGCTGCAGAGAACGAAATGGGTGTCAAACTGAAGGCATTCCACACAGACCGAGGTGGCGAGTTCAATTCCAACGAGTTCCACGATTACTGCGATGAACTGGGGATTAAGCAATACATCACCGCACCATACTCACCGCAACAAAATGGGGTTGTTGAGCGGCGAAATCAAACGGTGGTGGAGATGGCTTGAAGCTTACTAAAGAGCATGTGTGTGCCAGCTATATTCTGGGGTGAGGTGATGAAGACCGCTGTGCATATTCTCAACCGAGCGCTGACAAAGAGTCTCGATGGTAAAACACCTTATGAGGAATGGTATAGAAGAAAACCACATATGCCTTACTTTCGAGTGTTTGGTTGAGTCGCACATATGAAGAAGATCAGTCCTAGTGTGACAAAGTTGTCAGGCAGATCAACTCCGATGGTGTTCCTAGGCTACGAAGAGGGATGCAAGGCTTATCGTGTCTTCGACCCGAAGGCAAGGAAGTTACACGTAACTCGAGACATTATGTTTCAAGAGGAGAAAAAATGGGACTGGGCCTTGACCTCGTCTGACCCTGTTATTGGAGGCATGGATTTCTTCGTCATTGAGTATATCACCGATGATGTGGTTGGTGCTCCAGTTAACGATATCCATGCCACTCCGAGAACTGATGTAGTACTGACGAGACCACAAGTGGTTGACTTGCAAATAACTCCGACACCAGGTATGGTTTCACCACGTGGCGTCAAGTGGGTGACACCACCTCCCTGCTAATCATGAGATTCAAAGAATGCGTGACTGCGATGCCGGGATGGTGTCAGATATCTACAATATAACTCCGGCCCGATGACGTACTAAGATGACAATGAACCAAGCGGTTTTTGTCTTCTTGCCACTGAGGAACCCGCTAGCGTTAACCAAGTGGGTGTTCAAGGGTGAAAAAGAACCCCATAGGGTAACATCATCAAACACAAAGCTCGTTTAGTTATGAAGGGCTATGCTCAGCGAGCGGGTGGATTCCCGATGAGGGTATTACGTCTTGGTGGCGGCGTATGGAGACCATGCGGTTACTGATTGCACTAGCTACTCATGGTGGTTAGCAAGTTCACCATATAGACGTTAAGTCTGTGTTTTTGAATGGCGAACTCGCCGGGGAGGTGTACGTACAACAGCCTCCTGGTTACGTTGAAAGCAAGCACAAACACATGGTACTCAAGCTGTGCAAGGCCCTGTATGATCTGCGGCAGGCACCACGCGCGTGGAATTCCAAGCTCAATGACTCATTGACCTCACTCAGTTTCGAGAGAAGTCTCTTGGAGCACGCAATGTATAGGAGAACAAAGGGTAACACGTTACTGCTCGTAGGGGTATACATTGATAATCTGATCATCACTGGTTCACGCATCGATGACATCATTGAATTCAAGGATCAAATGCAGAAGTTGTTCGACATGAGAGATCTCGGTCTCTTAAGTTACTACTTGGGAATCGAGATTAAGCAAAATGATGATACGATCACAGTGTGCCAAAGCAGCTATGCACACAAAAAATTGGAGCTTTCTAGCATGGCCGGCTACAATCCATGCTTAACCCCGATGGAGAATAAATTGAAGCTAAGAAGAAACGATGGTGGCTCCATAGTAGATGCTACTAAGTATCACAGCATAGTCGGGAGTCTATGATACCTGGTGAATACCAGATCGGATATCGCCTGTGATGTAGGTATTATTAGTTGGTACATGGAGGCACCTATGATACAGCACATGGAGGTCGTTAAACACATTATGAGATACGTGAGTGGCACGGTCGACTTTTGATGTTATTACAAGAAGTACGTCAAGCCGGAGCCCGAGTTGGTCAGGTTCAGTGACAGTGACCTGGCTGGTGACTTAGACGACCGCAAGAGCACCACTGGAATGGTGTTTTTTCTTGGTGCACACCTCATCACATGGGCATCACAGAAGCACAAGATTATTGCGCTTTCATTGTGTGAGGCCGAATACATTGCAGCGGTGGCAACGACATGTCAAGGGATGTGGCTCAGCCGAATGCTCGGGTATGGTGCCTAGTAAGGTCAAGCTGCTGGAAGATAACAAGTCGGAGATCGAATTGTGCAAGAACCTAGTACATCATGACCGCAGCAAACATATCGATACAAGGTTTCATTTCATTCGTGAATGTGTCAAGAATGGCAAGATAGTTATGGCATATGTCAGCACTGACAGATAACTCGCAGACATCCTAATGAAGGCGCTCGGGCACATCAAGTTCATCGAGATATGACAGAAGCTGGGAATGATTAATGTGAAGTGAAAACACCATGATTAAGGGGGTGATTTGTTAGACTTAATCATGGTTCATTACTTTAGTTCAGTTCATGTTTTTTATTTTTCTGCATGAGTTTGTGTGCATGCATGAGTTTGTGTGTGCATGAGTTTGTGTGCATCTAAGTCGGGGAGAAAGTTTGAATGAGTCGATCAAAGCCACGTTACTATTGGTCATGGTATAGCTAGTGTGGTTAAAAGCAAGACATGGCATGCGAATGTAGGGACGCGTTATTAGCCATGTAACTACTGATAATTAATATATATAAAGGAAGAAGAAAACCAAAAAAGGCTATGAGTTTTGCAGCACAAAATATTACATTGTCTCTCACGTTGCTAATAATCAGAAGAACACTTAAGATTGGTTCCTACACTTTTGAGGGTCCCTTTCAAGGGGCAACCTAAGAACATTTGTAAAACTACTTTAAATTAATACAAGCATTTTCTAAGTTCTCCAAACTACTTAATCCCTTTTCTCAAAGCCTTTGCATCTCAAATTAGTGTTGGCAACTTGGTCAGCATTTGCACAAGGCAATTAAGTTTTACAAGCAAGCTAGTGCTTCAAGCAACTTGGTGTAAGTTCCATGCACATGACAATATGTGCATTGCCTAGGATTTTCTTATGCTTGGCCTTTCTTTACTGTAGACTTAAGTTAGCCCACTATTGTACACTCCTGCAAAATTATTGTAGTTTTATCACTATAGATGGTTAATGTAGATTGTTAATGACGATGATTTCTGTAGCCTAAGAATTGTCTTGAAAATCTAGAAGGTTCTTAGGGAGAGGGGAGGAATTGATGGAAGACTTGGGGCTTTGGAAGATAAGGGGATTTTGTGTGTGTGTTTGTGTGCGTGCGCACGTGTGTGTGTTATAAACATGAGAAAAAGATATATTAAGCACCTCGATACACATGAATCTGCTGTGATCATCAACGATCAAGAGAAAGAAACATTTACCTCCCAGCGTCGCCAGTGTGATTGGGCCACACAGATCACCATGCACCAGCTCCAGTCCTAGCCCTACGCGGTACGTCGTAGCATGAGGGAATGGCATGCGATGTTGCTTACCAAGCATGCACCACCACAAAGCTGCTCCACACGATTGATGATGGGAAGGCCTTCTACCATCTGCTTGATGCCAGGTCACGCAACGCGCAAAAATTAAGATGATCATAGCATGCATGCCAAAGCCATGCCATGTCGTTCACTTTTGTCAACAAGCACACAGGTGCAGCTACGTTCAAAGACAAGGTGTACAGCCTGTTCTTTGAACGTATCACTCTTGCAAGTAATTGTCGCTCGTGATCATAGATCGACATTTCCCCCATGCTCGATGACGACCTTACATCCGCTCTAATCGAGTTGGCCCAAATTGACGATGTTGTTACGGAGAAGAGGTATAAAATACACTTCAGGAAGCACCCTATGTTCCTTATTTTGGCACCAGAACATAACAACGCCCTTTTCGCAAATATCCACAATCCAACCATCTTCGAACTTCACCGTGCCTTTTACCGAGTTATCCAGCAATGTGAATATTTCCATGACTCTGGTCATATGGTTGCTCGCACCCGTGTTAAAATACTATATGTTACTGCTATTATACACCCGGAATATTTTCTCCTCATGAAGGAATATTGTTTGCAGCACATTCACAACCACCTGGTTGAGCTCGCAGTGTTTAGTTAACAATAGCGCCAGTGCATTGTCCTGCACTTGCGTAAGGTTTACCGCCTCCCTCCGTTCACGAAGAGGTTTGCGACACTCCTTCGAGTAGTGCTCATAGATGTTGCACTTGAAACATTTAACCTTTGTCATGTCGCGATTGCCTGCTGTTGTGCCCCGACCACAGCCACGCTGCTTGCCACTACGACTGTTGTCACCACTACTACCACTCCCTTCCACCAGAAAAGCCCTCGTCGAGTTCTTTCCTTTTTTGATATACGAATCGCTCCTCCTTAGTGAAAAGTAGTTTACTATTCATGCCACCAGTATCGCTGCCGAGCTTATAGCGCTCCTTAACGGCCTTGAGCCGTCCTGTGAGTTCCTCCACCGTGAGCATCTTGAGATCGACAAGTGTCTCGATGGAGATCGTGACCTGCATGTACCTCGGAGGAACGATGCGAAGGAACTTCTTGACAACCCTCTCGTCGTCAATATCGTCACCAAAGATTCTCAGGTTGTTTATAAGACCGGTGAGCCACATGGCAAAGTTGTCTACCATCTCACCATCCTTGAACTTGATGAATTCAAATTATGAACGCAATGTCTGTGCTTTTGCCTCTCTCGCGCGCTCGGCACCCATCCATATGGTCTTCACAGCGTCCCATGCTTGCTCGGACGTGTCCTTGACAGCAAGAATTGCCAGCATCTCGGACGGCACATCCCTAAGGATGGCAGATAATGCCATTCTGTCGTCTTGGTATTCAGCGTTCCCGGGCTCAATCGCATCCCAGAGTTCCTGCGCTTGTAGATTAACCCTTATCAGGAGGGCACAGTCCCCATAGTTTGTGCATGTCAACATCGGATAAACCACTGTGCCTCCCGTCTCCTTTACCACCTGCAGCACCACAACGTTATGGCTGTCGTTGAAGAAGATCTTACCTAATGCTCCGACATCTCGATACGATCAAATGTAACCTTGGATCTGATACCACTTGTAGGAACCAATCTTCAGTGTTCTTCTGATTATTAGCGACGTTAAATACAATGTAATATTTTATGCTGCAAAACTGATGCAGCGGTATACTCGAGACCGTTGATTCGCCTTCGAATGCCCGGTAACAAGTTGTCCAAACCCTATTGATCAAAGATAGCCAAGAATTTGGGAAGAGTAAAATCTTATTACTCAAGAAAATGATTATCACAAAACTGATTTCCTCTTGCCCATAGGCTTACATTAAATAGGTGAAAATAGCACTAAGAAAGGAGATAATTCAAAAATTTACCAAAAATAGTAAATTCTCAAATATCAGCAAAAAATAAAAGATCTATCAAAGTAAAGACTATTGCCTCAAACGTCTCACTAATCAGATATTTCTATCCTAAGATATAACGAAATCAATTATTACTAAAAACGGCAAAATTAGGGTTTTTGAGGCCTAAACGATGGAATTTGGCCAAATTTTAATATGACTCACAAGCAAAGCTAGTGACTTGTGTTTGTTGACCCGTTTTCCTTCAAGTGAGTTCCTTAAAAACCAAAACTTCACCGCTTGAAAAATTACCAGAATATCCTTATTAGGCCATATCCCTTTTGTCCAGAAAGACACAGGCTTGCTCCTCAATACGCCTCTCATCATTCTCCCTAGGTTGAATAGAATTCGCACTCAAATTTGCTCTTGATTTGGAAGGCCCACACTAATCTGATGTTGAACATCACTTAATAGCGGTAGCTTATCAGGTAGTTCTTTAGGACATACGTCTTTGAATTCAACTAGAATTGGCTTAACAATCTTTGGGATTGTCTCTTCAGTTGCACAACTACCTGCATTAATCACAAACTTGCATACTTTCCCAAGGATAGTATAGGTGGACTGTAAGATGTTAGATCGCCGCCAATCATCTTCAGTAGCCTTGGGTGTCAAGCAGGATCTTCGTACTACCCAGGCCTCACCAACGTCACCCTCGACGACCTCCTCATCAAGTTTACCTTCGTCAAACATCGGCGGGCCTACATCGATTGTGTCTTCTTCCTCCTCATCAAGGTCATCTTTGTCAAATATAGGCGGAATAATGTCACTCGTATTCTCTTTTTCCTTAGCAAGCATAACTCTCTTGTCTTCCTTCCTGCAATCTGCTTGGCGATGCCCCTTTTCTCCACATCTGAAACATTGAATGGTGCTATTATTTCCCCTGTTCATGCTAGTTCCCATGGAACGGTCAACAATAACTCCCCCTCGGAAATCTTCTGCTAGTAGTCTCCCATGGAATTCTGGAATATCGACCCGTATACCAAATTCCCAATGCCTATCTTCATCGCGGTAGTGTCGATTGCAACCCCCATGATCTTGCCCTCCTCGTCGCCTTGCCAAGGCAATACCAGCAAAGTAGCCATTATCTTCCTCAATGGTGCATTCGCTTCCACTTTTGGAGACACGCCCTTGATTGATGTAACCCATCATTTGGGTAATCCGTTCAGTCAGCTCCTCCATCATCCACTCCATCTGACGGTCTAAGAGGCGGCCAACTCGCTGCTCAAATCTAGCATCGTTCTCACGATCGTAGATCTCCTCCATCCTTTGTGTAGGTCGACCTGCACCTCGCCCTTGTGGTAGCATGACTGATTCGGCTTTGGTACCAAACTGATGCAGCGGTATACTTGAAACCCGTTGATTCGACTTCGAATGCCCGGTAACATGTTTCCAACGCTTGTTGATCAATGATATCCAGGAATTGGGGAAGAGAGTAAAATCTTATTACTCAAGGAAATAAAGATTACAAAACCGATTTCCTCTTGCCCATAGGCTTACATTAAATAGGCGAAAGTAGCACTAAAAAAGGAGATAATTCAAAATTTCACCAAAAATAGTAAATTCTCAAATATCAGCAAGAAATAAAAGATCTATCAAAATAAAGACTATTGCCATAAACATCTCACTAATCAGAGATTTCTATCCTAAGATATAACGAAATCAATTATTACTAAAAACGACAAAATTAGGGTTTTTGAGGCCTAAACGATGGAATTTGGCCAAATTTTGATATGACTCACAAGCAAAGGTAGTGATTGGTGTTCGTTGACCCGTTTTACTTCAAGTAAGACCCTTAAAAACCAAAACTCCACCGCTTAAAAAATTACCAGAATACCCCTATTGGGCCATATCCCTTTTGTCCAGAAAGTCACAGGCTTGCTCCTCAATACGCCCCTCATCAAAAACTCACAGCCTTTTCTGGTTTTCTTCTTCCTTTATATATATATTAACTATTAGTAGTTACATGCCTAATAACGTGCCCTACATTCGTACCATGTCTTGCTTTGACCACACTAGCTATACCATGACCAACAGAACGTGGCTTTGACTGACTCATTCAAACTTTCTCCCCTGACTTAGATGCACACAAACTCACGCATGCACACAAACTCATGCATGCACACTAACCCATGCAAAAAAATAAAAAACATGAGCTGAACTAAAGTAATGAACCATAATTTAGTCTAACAAAAAGATGTTTATACTAGTCCATCTCCTTAGTGGACAATGGAGATCAAGCTAATCCAATAGTTATAATTTGCCCGCTAGAATTCACTACATACATATATTTACAAGAGTTTACATATTACAAGATTAGTCTATAACCCTTTAGATTATTCTACTCATTTTAACTAAAATTTGTAGTAAACCTCTCTTGTGGTTGAGAATTTTAGCGAAGTCTAAATTAAGTCGCGTGGTGCATAACAATATGAATGCATACATACCCATGAGACTTGTATACAAGCTGATGCCTAAACTATGACTCTCTCTACCAAAAATCCACCATTCTTTGGGATATAAATCATTTAGATGGTTGGTTTTGATTTTTTTTTTTTTTCATTATTTGTAGTTTTCTTACGTCAATGGTTTTTTAAGTCAAGCTTCTCATCTCCGTCCGAAGCTGCTCCTCATCTCCATACCGTGCTTGAATCTTTCGACGAAAGCGGATGTGGAGGGGATTGATACCTACTCCATCCTCTCCGAGGCTTCGAACACCATCACCAAACTCATCGGCAAGCCGGAAGCTGTATGTTTTCTCTCCCTCTCTTAAATTTTCTTCTGTTTTTGTTCTTGGTTGTAGTTTTTTATCATCTTAAGCTTGAAGGATGGTACTTCAGCTTGTAGCTTGGACATAACACCTCCTCCTTCTTCTTCGAAGCTTCTCATCTCCGTCCGAAGCCGCTCCTCATCTCCATACTGTGCTTGAATCTCTCGACGAACATGAGCGTGGAGGGGATCGATACCTCCTCCATCCTCTCCAAGGCTTCGAACACTGTCGCCAAACTCATCGGCAAGCCGGAAGCTGTATGTTTTCTCTTCTCTCTTGATTTTTCTTCTAATATAATTCAAATTTATTATTTTTAAATTTGTATTTAAAAATACTATTTATCTGATAAAATTACTAAAATAACCTCTTTTTTATGAATCAGCCTTTTTATTAATTCCTCTAATATAATTCAATTTTTTTTTCTCTCATTATTTTTTTATTTCTACACATTCTCTCTCTCTCTCTCTCTCTCTCTATACCTAACCGGGGTTACATTTCCCATTAACTTTTGTTGAAGTGAATTTTATAAAATACAAAAATTATTTTAAAAAAATAAAAACAAAATTAAAAGTAAGCTAAAAAAAAACATCATGCTTCTAATAATAAACGTACACCTGGAAGAGGTTCAAAAGGTCACCAACATTGACAACAAGAGCACCAGGGATGGGTTTCACATCAACCTATCACTCATTTCTCATACTTTTCACATAAAGTCCACTTCTGTTCGTCTTAAACCAGAACTGCTAAAATCCTCGTATATGTGTAAATAACGAGGCCAAACATCCAATTAAGCTCCTCAAGACATCCCTTTTCCTTCAAGACATGAAAGCTCCTCCAACCTTCACAGCCCAACCCTGAGCCCCTCACACATCATCCCATCACTTCCCTGCCATTTCCTTCACACTCTCTTCCCACTTCACCAACCCGGCCCTGACCTATAAATCTACAAGATCTGCTCTAGTTCTGATCAAACTAGACTGAAAATTAGATATAAGGTGTGAAGAGAAAATTGCTCCAATCAAAGATACATATCTTCACAGCTGTAACATTTGAATTATTTCCATAGTTGTAATATTTGTACTCTTTCCTTTTAGGTTCCTTTTTGTTAGCAATTAGTTCCTACTTTTTAGGGTAATTAGTCTACACTTGTATGTTAAATATCTTATATTGTTTTCTTTTTCGAGTGAAATGAAAAGCGTATTCTATTTTCTTCTCCAAAGTAATTTCTTAATTGATTTGTTTTTCTTCATGGTATCAGAGAGCAAGGAGTGATTAATCGCTTTTGCTGAAATACTCGATCAGTTGATTGAGTTTTAAAGTTTTGAAGTTTTTTTTTTAGAAGAAAAAAAAATATTGGAAATTTGCAACAATGACAACGCCGACTGATTCCATCGTCCCCAACCCTCAGCTTAACCTTATCAACGATCCGTTGCATCTCGCAAATTCGGATCACCCAGGTATGACCTTAACCAGTGCACTTTTTAATGGATCGAACTTTCTCGGATGGAGTAGATCGATTCAAATGGCTTTGGGTGCTAAACTGAAGTTAGGGTTCATTGATGGTTCTTGTCGATAACCAGCAACTACAGATCAGAATTTGCAGAGGTGGATAAGGTGTGATTGCATGGTGACTTATTGGATTCTTAATTCAATGGTGACTGAATTTTCTCAAGGCTTTTTGTTTGCCAAGTCTACTTATGATTTATGGTGTGATGTTAAGGAGAGATTTGGACAAAGTAATGCTCCCTTAATCTACCAAATCCAGAGAGATTTAAATCAAATAACACAGGGAAACCAAAATGTGGCTACCTATTATTCCAAATTGAAAAGATGTTGGGATGAACTAAATAATCTCAATGGGATACCTGTGTGCAGTTGTGGACACATGGAGAAGTGTGCATGTGGTGTCATGGAAAAATTCATGGAGTTGGAAATGAAGAACAAGTTGATGAAATTTCTAATGAGATTGAATGATGATTATGAATCGGTTAGGAACCATATCCTCTCAATGGATCCTTTACCTTTTATCAATAGAGCATATTATCTGGTACAACAGGTTGAGACACAGAAGCAAGTAACATATTTTGTTCCAGAATCATCTGTTTTTTTTTTTTGCCGACACGGTGGGGAAGAGAACTCAAAGTAACCAAAGAAACATCAAAACTATCAAAACAGTGGATAAGAAATTTTGCACTCATTGTCGAAGCAATGGACATACTATTGATCATTGTTTTGAGATCATAGGTTATCCCGATTGGTATAAAGGCAGGAAGAAGAAGAACATGGGAACTAGAGTGGCAGCTCATGTTGAAGTTGAAGATCAAGGTGACACACCTTTGAATTTTGGGGTGGTAGAAGGATCAGCAAAGGCTGGGGTCGATCAACATCTTGTTACTGCTATTTGTGAACAAATGATGAAGATTTTTAAAGGAAAAAATCATGTGGGAGAGACTTATGAAATGGGGAATACTTCAAACAACTTTGCAGGTACTCCTTTTTATAAAGCTATTGCTCTTTCTTGCTTTAGTCACACATATCAAGATTGTGAATGGATAGTAGATACAGGGGCTTCAAATCACATGTCCCCACATTTGTCTCTTTTTCATTCCATTCAACTTTTACCTCACCCTATACGCATAAAACTTCATGATGCTACCACCAAATTAGTAAGGTACATTGGACATATTTTTCTTCAACCTAACCTAGTTCTTACCAATGTCCTTTATGTACCTGATTTTAAGTTTAACCTTTTATCTGTTGAACAAATTCTCAAAACATCAAATTTTACTGCTTTATTCTTACCTAACAAATGTGTTTTTCAGGACCCTTCTAATGCCTCAGTAATTGCTGAAGGAATTTGGTCCAATGGATTGTACAAATTCAAGTCTCTTGCCAAGACAATCCCAGTTTATGCTTATGTTGATGCTAATAAGTCTAGTGGTGTAGTGTTTTCTAAAAATTTAGCTTTGCATTCTCAGCTTGATTTACATATTTTACATTCAAGAATTGGCCATTCTTCTGTTTCAAAACTCATTCATTTGGATCATTGTAAACAATTAGTTCACAAGGATTTCTTTTGCGATATTTGTTCATTGGCTAAACATCATCGGTTGTCGTTTCCAAAGCATACTATGCAAGTATCACTTCCTTTTGAACTACTTCATGTTGATTTATGGGGGCCTTATAGAACACTTGATTTATTAGGTGCAAGATATTTTTTCACAATTGTGGATGACAAAAACTAGGGGCACTGGACATATCTTCTTCCTAATAAAACTCATGTTTGTTCTACTTTTATTTCCTTTCTCAAATTTGTTAAAAAAATCATTTTTCATGCTAGGCGAAACAAATTCGATCCGATAATGAGTCTTGAAGTAGTCAAACATGAGTGTAGTGCTTATTTTCTCAAAAAGGGTATTATACATCAAACTAGCATGCCCCATACTCCTCAACAAAATGGGGTTGTTGAGCGGAAACTACCGTCATCTTCTTGATACTTGCTAGAGCCCTTAAGATTCATGCTCATCTTCCTAAGCATTTTTGGGGAGATTGTATTTTAACGACCACTTATCTCATTAATCGCATGCCTATGTACATTTTAGGGTTGGAAAAACTCCCTTTGAGGGCCCTTCATGGCCATAAACCATCTTATGATCATTTAAGAGTCATGGGTTGCTTGTGCTTTTGCCCAAATTCTTGGACGAATTATGATAAAAATGTCTCCTAGATCTAGGCGTTGTATCTTCATAGGTTATCCTTCAAATAAAAAAGGATATAAATTATTTGATTTGGAAAACCATTTCATTCTTTATAGTAGAGATGTCACCTTCAAAGAACAACTTTTTCCTTTTAATCCGGCTCATCTTAAGGCTTGTGATATGCCTACATCTACTTCCCCTACTCTACCTCCTCTTACTTTTGAAGACATGGCCCATGGTTCTTATCATTTCCCATTAGAACCCTTGTCTTCTTTTCCAAACTCTATTGAAAATGCAACACCTAACTCACCACTTGTTGATTCTAATAGTCTTTCACATGATGATGTTCCTACCATGGGCCATACCCCTATTTCTCTTGTTCCCTTTTCTTCTTCAAATGATGACAACCAATGTATTTCACATATCTCTCCTCCATCACCTTCTACTACGTTGCCTTCTCCCTCTCTTGAGTCGTCTCCTTCTTCCTCCTCTTCACACACTACACCACTTGCACTTAGGAGATCTCAGAGACAGAAAACTCATCCCGTATGCCTTGATGATTTTGTTGGTGCAGTCCAAAAGGCTAGATGCCCTTTCACTATTGATTCTTCTCCTTCCATTATTTGTTACCCATTATTAACACCTCATAGTCTTTCTACTTACCCTAAAGATTATGTGAGTTTTTTAGCACATGTATTTTCTATCCAAGAACCTTCTTGTTATGCACAAGCTAAACAAGACCCAGGGTGGGTAGCTGCGATGGACAATGAGCTTGCTGCTCTTAAGAAGAATGAGACTTGGGAATTGGTGAAATTGCCACAAGGTCAAAAAGCCATTCACTCCAAATGGGTTTACAAGGTTAAACTTAATCCTGATGGTAATGTGGAATGATTGAAGGCTCGGTTGGTTGTGAAGGGGTATAATCAGAAGGAGGGACTTGATTACAAACACACATTTAGTCCTGTTGCTAAATTGGCCACAATTAGGGTTCTTATTGCTCTCGCCACTGCTCATCGATGGCCTATGCATCAACTCGACATCAATAATGCCTTCTTGCATGGCTATATTGATGAAGAGATTTATATGTATCCACCTGAAGGTTATTCAGTTCCTACACCTGGATTGGTATGTCGATTGAAGCGCTCACTTTATGGTTTAAAGCAAGCTTCTCGCCAATGGAATCAAGAATTTACTCATTTCTTGTTGAGCCTTGGTTATATCCAGTCGAAGCATGATTACTCTCTTTTTGTTAAGCATGATGGTGTACATATTACCGTGGCACTTGTCTATGTGGACGATGTTCTTCTCACAGGTAATTTTCCTGTAGAAATTACTCATACCAAAGCTGCTTTGGATCATCAGTTTACTATTAAAGACTTGGGGCTTGCCAAGTACTTTCTTGGCATTGAAATCTGCACGACTGACCAAGGCACAATGCTTCACCAACGCAAATATGTTCTTGATATTCTTACTGATTCTGGTGTTACTGGAGCTAAACCGGCTCGGTTCCCTCTCCCTCAAGGGCTTAAACTCAGCCTTCATGAGGGCACGCCCTTGTCAGATAGTGAGAGCTATCGACGTCTCATTGGTCGCTTGCTATATCTCAGTATGACTAGACCCGATATTTTGTATGCGGTTCAACACCTTAGTCAATTTGTTTTTGCTCCTAAAGAACCCCATATGGCTGCTGCTATGCATGTTCTTCGCTATCTAAAAGGGACTCTTTCCAAAGGTTTGTTCTATCCCTTTCAACAATCTTTAAAAAAATCATCGGTTTCTCGGCGGTGATTGGGCGGGCTGCTTGATGACTCGACAGTCTCTAACTGGATATTGTATTTTCATGGGCCATTCTGTTGTTTCTTGGAAGACCAAGAAACAAACCACTGTTTCTCATTCTTCCACCGAAGCAGAATATCGTAGCATGGGTGCCACTACGTGTGAACTTCTTTGGCTCAGTTATCTTCTCGCAGATCTACATTTTAATATTGAGTTGCCAATGACACTTTTTTTGTGACAAC
The DNA here is from genome assembly GCF_009730915.1 of Dioscorea cayenensis subsp. rotundata. Taxonomy (NCBI): domain Eukaryota; kingdom Viridiplantae; phylum Streptophyta; class Magnoliopsida; order Dioscoreales; family Dioscoreaceae; genus Dioscorea; species Dioscorea cayenensis. The sequence goes on along the minus strand of NC_052476.1, from coordinate 6,809,093 downwards.
AAAAGGTTTGCTTTCGATTGATTCTCGCCAATCCTTGTTACCACAGGCGCACTAAACACTTGGATATTGATTGTCATTTTACTCATGAGAAAATTCAAGATGGCTTCATTCAGACGGCGCACAGTCCATCTTCATTACAACTTGCTGACCTCATGACTAAACCCCTTGGTGAATCACAACATTTCTTTCTTTGTTCCAAGTTGGGCTTCCAAGAGGCTCCAACTTGAAGGGGGGTGAAGAGAAAATTGCTCCAATCAAAGATACATATCTTCACAGCTGTAACATTTGAATTATTTCTATAGTTGTAATATTTGTACTCTTTCCTTTTAGGTTCCTTTTTGTTAGCAATTAGTTCCTACTTTTTAGGGTAATTAGTCTACACTTGTATGTTAAATATCTCATATTGTTTTCTTTTTCGAGTGAAATGAAAAACCTATTCTATTTTCTTCTCCAAAGTAATTTCTTCATTGATTTGTTTTTCTTCAAGGTGTCTCTCCAACTCGCCGCCTCAAAGAAGAACAAGTCTTGGTTTGAGAAGTAGATGAAGCTGCCCAGAATGGCACATGTGTATTAATTATTGAGAACAAATGGGGGAGGTTGCGGAAGAACCATGCAATGGTGATGGGGTGCGGGAGCTAGGGAGAAATCAACGGTGAGGATTGAAAGGTGAGTGGGTGGATGTTTAAATAGTGGAATATGGCGGGAATGGAGATTAGGGCTGTGCACGGTCTAAAACCGGACCGGACCGGTTAAACGGTTTCTTTATTATTGGGACCGGACCGGACCAAATAACAGAGAAACCCGGGTCGGTCCAAACCGTTTTGGACCGGTCTGGTCCGGTCCGGTTCCGGTTTGGACCGGTTTGGTCCAGTCCGGTTAGGTCCCTGTTTTTATGAATTAAAATTAAATTAATAGAGTGGCCATCTAATATATAGAGTTAAAAACAAACAATCGACTTCATCGACAATAGAAAATTTACATATATATATATATATATATATAGAGAGAGAGAGAGAGAGAGTTTAAGGTAAAAAGAACTAAACAAGGCAAACCAGTCCGGTCCGGTTTGGACCGCGGTTCCGAAAACTGGAACCGGACCAGACCGGTCTGGAACCGATTCCAACATCGGACCGGACCGTTAATGATGAAACCGGTTGGAACCAGACCGGCGGTTAAAAAAAAACCGGTCCAGTCCAATTTACGGTTTAACCGGTTTTTTTTAACATCCCTAATGGAGATGATGCCGAAGTTGCTGCAGGGAATTAGGTGATGCTTGGAATTCTTTTTATTGTCTTCTCACTTTTTAAAATAATATTTTTATTTTATAGAAATTCTTGTCTGTGAAAGTTAACCAGAAATCTATGTTTTATAAAAAAAAGTCTCAATGTGCGAAAAGAAAAAAAATAAATAAGAGAAGAAAAAAAAACTCTTAAATTATATTAGAGGGATTAAAAAAAACTGATTTGTAAAAATAAATGGAAAATTTTAGTGATTTTACTTTATTATTTTATCCATATAATCAAATTCATAAAAATCTTAATTATTTTTTTTTTTAAATTATAAAACTTATCTTTTTACTTTATTTATAATAATACTAAAGTATATTAATTTTGTCTAATTATCAAGTTTGCGACCCATAATTTCTTAGTATGTAATTTATTATTATTTAATAAAAATAATTGAAAAATAAGTTACTTTGCTTGAGGCGATAATTTTAGTAAAGATTGACTTGCAAGAGCTTCACAGCTCTCATTTGCATGCATTCTAAGGGGTTATTTGGTTCTCGAAAATGAGCTCAAAAATGATAGAAGTGATCACGCTTCTAGTCACTTTCATATGTTCGGCTCATGCACACACTCCTGATAGAACTCCACACTTTGATAATTTCTTTTTAGTGTTTGTTTCTAGGCGCATGAATGTGGGCTATAATATCGCCCACGAGTTAATTCCTCAAATGAGGATTCAACCCTTCATCACTCTACACGCCACATGAGAGACTTATTTTTTGTGCCACTAACCACTTAAACCAGGTGACTTTTATCACTTAGTAATTTTAATTGCTCACGGAAGCGGGAATATATGTTATTCATATATATATATATATATATATATCTTTTTTCTTCCAATATGTTTTAACTCAATAATATTTAATTGTGATGAAATAAATGCATAATATGTGTTTAAGATAATACTCTTTCGGTTTTTTTTATCTGTCATAAACCCATGTTTTTTTTATCTATCATTTCTAAACATCAAGAAGCATTTATTATTATTATTTTTCCAAAATTATCCTAACACTCAATTTCAATTCTCTTTGTGAAATTTAATATGAGAGAGAAATGTGAAAATATAAATTATTGGTAATTTTGGAAAAATAACTAATTTTTTATTAAACTATGTGAAATAACCAATTTTGTTGGTATTTGAGATTCGGTTATTCACGACAGATAAAAAGGAACGGAGAGAGTAATAACAAAATAATTTATTCTTTTAAAATAGAGTTGATGAAATTATTGACATATATATATATATATATAGAGAGAGAGAGAGAGAGAGAGAGGGGGTGCATATTCTACGCATGTCCTCAGATATCAAATCTAAGTAAGTTGATTATTAACCTTTAGATCAAAAGCCAACAATTTGGATTATTTAGATGCATGGTTTACTCTGTGCTTGTGAATAGTAGCACAGTGAAAAAGTGAGATGCATTTTTATCTGAACCGTTGATCGTGATCACAATAGTGACTGAATCAATCTCAACTTTCAATTTCATTTCTACTAGGCCTACAGTTGGAACACAAAAACCTAAAGTAAAAAAGAAAGCATACCAAGAACAACCCAACTAGACAAGGTACCATGCATGGATACGGTTGACAGCACTGTTCATACACCCATCTTTCTCCTCTCAATCCTCTCTTTACCTTTCAAAATCTGGGGTGTTCCTGTGAATGACGCCGGATGATCTTTCTTCACACACACACACATATATATATATATATATATATATATTGGTCTTTTGAGTATCTAGATGTGTAACTATTGAATTTAAAACAATAAAATAAATAATGTTTGAACAATAAAATAAATAATGTTTGCGGCATTATTTGTACTTTGGTATATATATAGGGTAGATAAAATATTTTAACACTAATTATTTCTAACAATAATTATAATAACTAAATAAAACATTTTTTTTAAATTTATAAAATAAGCATATATGTTATATAACTAATGGTTTAGAGTAAATTAATGGTTTAGAGTAAATGTATATATTAATTATATAAAATCAATGTTTTAAAATACCAAAAATCCAATGATTTAGAATACTAAATCGATATATTCCTTCCATGCTTATAATACAGAAAGATTCAATGTGTCAAAATCAAAATATAGGAGGAGAAAAAAAATGGTCAAATTATATTAGAGGAATTAAAAAACATAAATGGGCTATTTTAGTGATTTTATCTTATTACTTTATCCACATAATCATATTAATAAAAATATTAATTGATGTTTTTTTTAAATTATAAAACTTATCTTATTTACTTGATTTATGATAATACTAAAGTACATTAATTTAATCTAATCATCAAGTTTGTGACCCACAATTTTTTATTATGTAATTTATTATTATTTAATAAAAATAATTGAAAAATAAGTTACTTTGCTTGGGGCCATAATTTCAATAAGATTGACTTGCAAAAGCTTACTCTATAGCCCTCATTCGCATGCCTCATAGTGTTTGGTTCCCCGAAATGAGATCATAAGTGATGAAAACAAAAACATGCGTTTGGTTCATGGAAGCACTTCTGAAAATTAAAGACTCCACCCACTTCCTCATTTTGACTTACAGATTAAAATTAGCAAAGTGACATTTCACCAATGATTTAGAATAAGTAGAAAATCCTTCCATGCTTATAGATTGTTAATTATTTGTAACCTAAAAATATTTGCATAATAATTATAGATTAAAAAAATCCGTATAGAATGGTAATCTCATCTATATGAGGAAGTGGTCCCTTTATACCCATTCTCATACCAACCAAACACTAGAAGTGGACCAAAATTACTACTTCCATTTTAAACACCAAACACCAAAACTGAAATATACATACATATATATATATATTGATCTTTTGAGTATCTAGATGTATAATTATTGAATTTTAAAGTACCAGAAAAACCCTGAAAAGTTTGAATTTTTCCTTTTAATCTCCCAAACGTTTGTGTTTCCTCAGGGTTCCCTCCTTTTTGTATAAATCCCTTTCAGCCCAAAAGCAGTTAACGGGCTTGATGGAGGCGTGAAATGGGCTGTGAAAAGACGGTGCTGCCCCTGAGAGAGTTGAGTGTTGTGAAGTTAATTCAACCAGTGTGAAAAGATGTTTTTACCCCCTATTTTTTCTGTTGGGAACCGCTCGCGATGTTTGGTGATTGGACGGCGAAACCTCGGGAGTCAGGAACAAAACCCTCCCTTCCGCCAAAGGTCGCATCCTCTCACCTTCTTCTTATATCAATGAACGCCGTCGAAGTCCTTTTTTCCGTTCATCTTCTTTCTTGCGAAACCTTGTCTTCGAGATCTCAGGTGACTTTCATCCCCGGTTTCCACTTGTTGAGGAATTTCTTTGGCAAAGATCTCCGGCTAGTTTGTGTGAAAGATTAGCGAATCACCTCAAGGGAAAAAGGTAGCACAAAAGTTAGAAGACATATCTAATTGCCCTGAAAGGAGAGTTATCTGAGTGGGTTTCCCTATTTTCTGTGTATGTTGTGCGATTCATTTGATAATATCGACATTGTTGTGTAAAGTTTCTCGCTTTTCCTATGTATACTGTCTGTTTTGTTATGTGAAATGATACTTATCACTTAGTGATTGAGTTTGTGTTTGTTTTTTTATATAGATCAGAAGATGGCAACAATACTTGTTAATGCTCAGTGTTATCTGGGTCTAGTTGTTGAAACCATTGAAGAGTTGATAAAATTAATGAGTAGGCGCCATTGGGAGATACTCCGCGATACGCCGTTTGCCCATTTTATGGACATCGCTCCTGTATTGCAAGAGAGAGGGGTTCTCGATGCAGTACTGCAGTTGTACGATGAGAACCACCAAATGTTTAAGATAGGACAAAGCATGCTTCCGTTCAGATCAGAAGACATCGCTCACATCCTAGGCCTCAGTTGCCATGGAGATACTATCTCTTTCAAGCACGTGAGGGTCCACTCAAAATTTGAGAAGAACTATCTTCATAAAATACACAACCATCACCGAGATGCAATCAAAGATAGTCTACTGAGAATTGTGCATAGCAAACACAGCGATGAGGAGACCTTCGTGAAGCTACTTGTAATGTACTTCATGATGACGATTTTGTTCGCCAACACTTGTCTAAATGCTCCACCATTCGTGGCAAGGGACGCCGACGATCTTGGGTCACTAGGCCGTTACGCATGGGCGCACGTTACTCACAAGTGGATGATGGAAGACATCCCTGCGACAGCCGCCCATGTCAAACTTCATTGTAAAGGAAATTTCCCTAGTGCAGAGTATTTGAGAGGCTACTCCATTGCTCTGATTATTTGGTTTAATGAGGTGACGGACAGTGTCAAGAAACAAAGAATAGGCAAGACACCCCGTATCATGTGCTATGGGGATTCCAGTTTCATCAAGTCGGCATCTATTGAGCTACTACTGAACTCAATCAAAGGGAGAAAAGTAAGGAAATCATATTGTTGTCTAAAATGATTTGTGATTTTATGAATGTGTTATTTCCAGTGTCTGCAATGCTGTACATGTGTATGAAATCATGTTCCTGTGTATAGTATCATTTTCATGTGTACACTATCATGTTCCTGTATATATTTTTTTATTTGTTGTGTATATCTTTTTGTTTTCTGTGTATATTATATAATTACTGTGTATAATGTTCCGCAAATGTTCTAACGTTACGATGCCTTATATTTACTTGCCAGTTCTCCGAACTTCTGCCAGCTAACGACGAGGAGAATATGTTAGTTGGTAATGTTAAGCGTCATCAGAAGCAGACCCCTGTTGGAGCATCGGAATCAGGCTACGATACAAGGCAGTCCCGCCAACAAACAAGGCCCCCGGCCGCTGGGAAAAAATCAAGCCCTAAGCCAACAAAGAAGCGAGCCGGGAACCAATTCCCCCCAACCACCTCTCAAGAAATTGGCCGTCGACAGTCACCGGCAGAAAGGCATAGGGAGGTTCCGCAAAGTAACGATGAAATGCGACGGTTATTAAATCAAGTCTTATCAGAGTTCCATGACCTGTGAGCTCGTATAGACGAGCGTGAACGTGAAGATGCAAAGCGGAAAAAAGGTCTGAGTCATCGTCACCGCATCGGGATTCAGTTCCCCCTGTGAAGGTAATTGAGATCAGTCGGCCTCCTTCGTCAGAACCGTCCCCTAGTCCTAGCGTTAGGTTCAAAAAGGTTGCACGGCTTCGGAAAAGCAGTTCTACGCAGTAGTACAATACGAATTATACAGACGATGCAGACATCCCTGCACCACATAATGAAAACGATGCAGAGGATGTTCAAGTCCCACAAGCAGCTGTTCAAGAAGAATAGCCACAGGCTGCATCACAGGTCCCCGCTTCTGATTGTTCCGTTCGTAGTAATGGAATTCCCGTTCCTTAGGCCGGAATAGAAAAGACAGAAGCTGCATCACAGGCCATGGATGAAACTCCGCCTGATGTCCCACCTCCTGACGCTGCATAGTACTTTTTCGCACATGGATTATTATTAAATTTTCTTTTTAATTTTTATAATAGTTTTATATATGATATTTTACATTTACAACCTAATAAATTTTTTAAATTAAAATTTTTTTTCACAACCCTAGCAATTTAAATTTTATAATGGTTTTTTTTATATAATATTTTACGTTTTAGTCCTTATAATTTTTTTTTTTAATTAAAAATTTTTCTCACAACCCTACTTAAAATTTACAATGGTTTTTTCATATAATATTTTACGTTTAAGTGTTTATACTTTACGTTTAAGTCCTTTTCTTCACGCTAAATACTACCCACACTGCCATGCTTGTGCTTGTTTGGCCTGATAAATGTTACCCTCAGATCAATGTCGTCGGAATTGTCCCAATGCACCTGGTCCAAGTAGTCGTTCGTAATATGTGATTGTCGTAATTTTTTTATAATATATATTATCCTTTTCATCCGTTTAGAATATGATATGTGCTTTTTTTTATTGCAAATGATATATGTTAGAAAGAATTTAAATTAAAAAATATAAGGACTTAAACGTAAAATATTATATTAAAAAACCATTGTAAATTTTAAATAGGGTTGTGAGAAAGAATTTTAATTAAAAAAATATAAGGACTAAAATGTAAAATATTATATAAAAAAACATTGTAAATTTTAAATAGCGTTGTGAGAAAAAATTTTAATTTTAAAAAATTATAAGGATTAAAACGTAAAATATTATATAAAAAACCATTGTAAAATTTAAATAGGAATGAAAAAAAAATTTAATTAAAAAATGTATGAGCTTGTAAATGTAAAATATCATATATAAAACTATTATAAAATTAAAAAAATTAATAATAACCCATGTGCAAAAAAGTACCATGTATGATACTTTTTGTGCATTTTGATAATTAATTTAAAAAATACTTATTTTGGTAAATAATTTTAAAAAATACAATATTTTAAAAGAAGCCTTTCCTTTTTTAAAAAAAAAAAGATAATTTTTGATAAAATATGAGAAAAATTATTAAAAATATGAGAAAAAAATTTAATACCATCCATATAATTTTTTGATAAAATATGAGAAAAATTATTGGCTTATCTATATATATATATATATATACATATATATGTATATATATATACAAACAAGTCATGCAGGGCAGTTATCAAATTTTATTAAAAAAATTATTTTTTAAAGAATAAGCATTTAATTTCTCAAATTTTCTCTCTTACTCATAAAAGTGAAGAACAAAATTATTATAAAAGTAAATAATTCACAAATTATAATGAAGAATTATGTCATTATTTGACCTCTTGATTTTTATAAATTGATATATATATATATAATATAAAAAATATTTTAGAAAAATAGTTATGAAAGTTTCTTATTTGTTTCTTTTATTTTACTTATGCCTTAATAAAAAATTTCTGTTCCTCTAAAAAATTTTCTAGTTTTGCCCTGCATGCATGGCCTCACATAAGTTCATTACAGCTAATGTTTTTAAAACCGGACCGGATAGCGAACCGGTCTCATATTTGGGTCACGGGTCAGTCGGTTCGACCGGATGACCCGTTTTGGTCGGACCGGATGACGTCATAAATAAATAATTATCTTAAATATTATATATATGCTATATATATATATATAATAACAAATTTTATTATATTTTTAATCATAATTATATTAAATATTTATTTTAATATCATTATGATTTTATCAAAATGGTTGAAGATTCAAATAATTAATCTAGATAAAGCAATAAATACAATTCCCTAAACCTTTTATTTCTTAATCTATTAATCATAAATGGATGATGATAACTACATAAATTAAACAACTAATTAAATTACTAATTATGTGAGGATGAGACAAGGCATGAACAAAAAAAATTCAAAACAAAACTAGAACTAAGTATGATTAATTTAATTCTCATATTTGATCATCATTACCATTAAAATAAAAGTATAAAATAAAATAAGTCCTAAATGATCTATACTTCTTAAACAATTTACAAGTTTCTTTTTATTTTTCTCATACCTCTAAACTCCAAAGTTCCAAAAAAATCCAAATAATATTTTTCGACAAATCAAGACTCAAAAGAGTATCATGAAATCAAGAAGAAAAAAAAGAGCCAATTCATGCCCTAAGTCCTTTCTTAAAAACAAAAAAACAAAACAAAAAAACAAAAAAACAAAAAAACAAAAATAAAAATTGAAAACCGGGTTCCATCCGGTTTTTGGTCCGACCGACGGTTCACCGGGTTTGGCGGGTTTGACCGGTTCAAAATTCGGTCAACATTAATTCTAAAACCGGACCGGGCTATGGGCCGGTTCCCGGTTTTTCGGGTCCGACCGGCCGGTCCGGTCCGGTTTTCAAAACATGGATTACAGCTTGCATGAGCAAATGTGGAATTTGTATGGAGATAAAAATAAAATATAAATTTTATGGAAAAAATAACTAAATTAAAAAGGAGACCATGTCAGTTTCCCTTGTTGATTGAAATAAATTTTGAGAAAAACGTCGGCACTTACGACCATCGCAAATGATAAAAAGGATTTATAAGCGATGCTAGAAGTTTGACAAACACGAAAAGGTCCTTTTCGCCTGTTTACTATTGAAATAAACGTTGACCATTTTGTTTAGACTTTGTAACAAGGCTGTTTAAGCTTTGAATTTAAGGGAAGCTCAAAGAATTTAGGGTCCGTTTGGTTAGAGGGAATGGGAATATGGAGATGGGGAATGGGAATATGGGGATGGGAATATAAATAGGAAAAGGGGATTGGGGATGGGAACAAAAGTAATGTTTGATTGGAGGGGATGGGGATAGGAATAGGATAGAGAATAAAAAGAAAAATTTTAGTAAAATTACTTTTTTTACCCTTTAATATTTTAATTAAATAATATATCTTGTAAAAAAAAATTATTATTAAATAGCTTCAATTTCTATAAAAAAATTAAAATGAGTTATTTATTTTTCTAAATAAATTTTAAAAATTTATACATTTTAATTGATGAATATAATTTGATTTTTTTATTTAAAAATAAATAAATATCCAAATTTAATTATTTTTTTAAATCACTAAATATAAATAATTCTAATATTTTAAAAAAATAAATACAATGTATAACATGTCATTTCTTAATTTTTCGTCTAATACAATGTAAATATAAAAAAATACAATGTATAAATACAATGTAAATCATTAAAAATTTAAACAAATATAATATTATGAGGGGTAAAAAGAGTCATTACCTCATCAAGGCATGCTCAATCCCCCCAAAATGAGGGGGATGAGCATGAAGGGTTTGAGGGGCATGCACTCCCCTCATTCCCTTCCCATGCCCTTTGGTGCATGCCCAAACATGGGCATGCACATGCCACAAGGGTTGATCCCCAACCACCATCCGGCCAGCCTTCGTAATTTGCCGGTGGTCTAACCGAGCTCTGGCTACTAGCCATCGGTTTACCAGTGGTTCGCTCACCGTCCATCCGACCTCGCGGCCGTGCGCACGCCATCGACCACCAATCCACCGATGGTCCGGGTCGATAATTGGTCAATCTCTAGTGATTGATCGATCGGGTTATAATTCTTTTATTTTATTAAACCAAACATTCATTATGTAAGAATAAAATATGCCACAATTTCTATAATAATCATTACACTTTTTACATAATAAAATTATGCCATATTATTTTATTTTGTACCAAACAGCCTTAAGTTTTATATTGAAAGTGTGACACTCAATTACTAGTTTGACCTCAGTTCAAAATTCTATTTTTAATCGGTAAACAATGCATATAATTTGATTAGACGTGCAAACTATGGTCAAATTATAGGGATGGGCACGTGGTGACTGATGGATGTTAAAATAATTTTAAATAGTTACCCACGGCCACTTAACCTATTGACATCAAGTCCTTATATAGGGTGTTTGTTTAAAAAAAAACCCCAAGAATAAATACCAAAATCCACATAAAGAGAATGCACAAATGTGTTGAAGTATTAACTTCACACATATGCACATCCCTAACTTCTTTAAAATAGGTTTTTTAAAAAAATAAAATAGGCTTGAAAAGGGGGATTTATATTTTAAAACTAAAAAAAAATTATTTTGCAAGAAATAATCATAACCTTATTACTCACCAAGATTAACTTTTAACTTGATCCTAAAAGATAATGATGTATAAAAAACAATTATATTCCTTCGGCATTAAAATCACATGGAGCTTTTAATTTATAAAGCCATAATTTATAAACATAAAGTCCTGGTTTTCCAAAAAACAATAAGCGGCAACTCGTGGGCCCTATGCAAAGTACAAACCTCCAACAAATCAGACTACTGTTGAAGATTCTGTTCAAAACTGCAACAAAATGTTTCAATACGCGTACCTATCCAGCTGGCATCATACGTTCACAACTGCTTCTCTTCTCCCATCTATATAACTACCGTATTTGCCACCCTTCCCTCTCGTTCCCGCCAATCTTATCCAATATATATATATCTACCATGGAACCCAACGAACACTACCACCATCACCAACAAACTTCATTCCGGCCATCACCGGAGCACGAGTCAGCAATCATGGTGTCAACCTTAATCAACGTCATCTCCGGCAATGTCTCTGACACCACTATTACTTCAGCCACCCAAGCGTTTACTTTGCAACAGCTACTAGTGGGTGACACTTGCCACCAATGCGGCATCGAAAAATGCTTAGGCTGTGACTTATTCGTCGATGCTGAAGAACACGGAGAACAGATCAAGAGGAAGAAGAAGAACAAGTATAGAGGAGTGCGGCAACGGCCTTGGGGAAAGTGGGCGGCTGAGATTAGGGATCCAGTGAAGGCTGTGAGGAAATGGTTAGGGACTTTTGATACTGCCGAGGAGGCGGCGAGAGCTTATGATTCTGCCGCCATTAGATTTCGGGGACCTCGGGCGAAGCTAAACTTTTCTTTTCCTGAAGGGTTGCAGGGTGAGGAGAGGAGGGAGGAAGAGGGGATTTGGGATGGGTTGCAGGATTTGTTTACTTTGGATAGTGGGAGTGGTTCTGGTTTCGAACTTGACCGGCCTCCTCCGGCGAGTTCTTCTTGATCTCAATCAATTGTTGGGTAGTAAAAGGTTTTTTTTATTTTTTTATTTTTTTAAATTTTTTTAGTTGGAGAATTATTTTTTTATTTCTCCATAAAGTATGATATTTTTTTTATTAATTTATTAAAGTAATATGAGCCTTTTTAACTATATATAATTATAGATATGATTGGGACATGTTTAGCAAAGAAGGGAAAGTGCCGATGAAGTGAGAGTTGAATGTTTATAAAGGTAAGTTTGGCAACGTAGGACAGAAACGCGAGTCAACCATCGAATTGAAATGCGCATGGTGGGTCCTTTTCTTTTTCACCCTTTGTTTTCTATGTGCTTGATCAGGGTTTGTTGGGATTGACTTTAAAAAAAATATATATTTTTTAAAAATTTATAAAAACATTTTTTCAAGAATGTTTTTTAAAAAAAATAAATGCTTTTAATTTATATTTGGATAAGACAATACATAAGTACTTTTATGTATGAAGTTGTTTGGATATGTATTTTTAGAAAGGTTTTTAGATGTGGTAAATTACTAAAATGACATTCTTTGATTTTTAATTAAGTTACTATTATACCTTGTTATTAATAATGATAATGAACCCACCAATGATAATAAAAATAATAACTTAATGTTAATAATAATAATTATAATAATAATAATAATTATTATTATTATTTTCACCTTTCTTTTTTTCGAATAACCCTTGAACTTTTTCTTATCAATTTCTCATGCTAGCCCTAATTTTTGTCTGTTTCATCATTTTCCTAGCATTTCTTGTTTAGACATCTTTATTCACGGTTTTTTATTCTTAGTTTTGTAGAAGACTTTTTTTGGTCTATAATCAATAACATGAGATTCATAGCCCTATCATAACCTATCCTAGTCCAGGACAGAATTGGGCGGGCACCATGCATATATAGCAATGAAAAGGCTATTTGTTTTCAATGATCAAATTATTGAATTAAACAACTAGTTAAGTAGGAGATGATCCTTTATAACTACTGAATATGATAGTATAACAAGCAATTACAGTAACCATGTTTAAGTTATTCAAGAGAATCAATTTTCCATTTTATCTTGTTAAAAACATGCACCACCATATCATCACTGTTTTATTTTTTTCTGGACATACATCTCAATGGTGACGCATGGCATGCTATCAAACAAGTACGTACCTATGACATCTTTAGGCTTATGCATTTTTGGGTTAATTTAAGTGGGGCAATTTTCTTTGATTTGTTAGTTCATGTCAGCGAGCCTCACCTAACCATTATCATTAAGACTCCAAAAGAAATATCTCTGTAAGAGAAAATACATGGACATAGTTGCTTAAGATGCATGGTGGAGTGACAATGAAGAGAAAAGCTTTCAAAACAAAAGAAGGCTTGTTGCTTCATCATTAATAGGATAGGGCATAAAATAGGAAGAAAAGCAAGATTTGAAAGGAATATATCCAGAGAAATACCATGCACATATATATGTCAACACAAGAAGAGCTAGCTATGGCATGAACATGGAAGCAATATACTCAACCCACTGCATGCATGGAGAATAAAAAAAGCATGCATTAAATGACAAGAGTGATGGGCTTTCATGCACTCATACGTGATTCATGCATGTCTTTCATTCAATTGAATGTTTTCATTTTTTTCTGTATAACCAGAGAACATCATGCATGTACAAATGTATGCATATAAAATTTCTTGGGCATGACCTGCTTGATCTTCTTCCTTTCCTCATGTTGCAAGGTGCTTGAAACTGGCTTTGAAGAGGTTGACTGGTCAGCAATACAAGGGACGCAATGTGGAGAAGAAAAAGACAGGTTGACTTGTCAACAAACCAATAGCATGGATGCTTGCCCACTCAGCATTAAAGGAGCTACTCAGCATTAAAGGAGCTGGGAGATCTCTCGCCGTCACTACAGCCTAAGGGTGAGCAAAAAAATCCGGATTCGATTATCAGATCCGATATCCGGGTTTTTTACCCGAATTTTTTGGGTACCCGATCCGAAAAAGAGGGTCGGGTACCCGGTCCGAATTTTTAAAGGTGAAAACCGGATCGGATACGGGTCGGGAGAAATTAAAAATCGGGTATCCGAATCCGATCCGGTTTTTAATATATTCGTTTATATATATAATTATATAGATAGATAATTAGATATATAATAAATTTAAATTTTATATGGTTTAAAAAAAGTAAAAAAATCCAAATCCCTCATTTAAACCCTTGAAGATAAATTTTTTTTTCTTTTTTTACTTTTTAGACTATATAAAAATTTAAATTTATTATATATATTAATAAATTTAAAATTTTACAAGGGTGTAAGTAGAAAAAAATAAAAATCCCTCGTTTAAATACTTAAAGAGTTACTTATATATAGTTATATTATATATATACATATTAATAAATTTAAACTCTTCTAGGATTAAAAGTAAAAGGAAAAAAATTCCAAATCTTTATGTCTAAGGCCCTGTTTGGTTGCATAGTAAATTTTTCTGTAGGAATTTTATTCCATAGATTCAGAAATGATTCCTACGTAATTTACTACAGGAAAAATTCCTACAAAATCAGTGTTTGGATGTGTGCAGGAATTTTTCTATAGGAATTTTTAATTTTGAAAATGAAACTAGCCGTTAGAGTTTAAAAAAAAAAACTAGCCGTTTGAGTTTTTTAAAAACTAGCCGTTGGAGTTTTTTAAAAACTAGCCGTTACCAATCTCTTTATTTAAAGCCAACACTCTTATGTCATTTGTAAACTTATCTCTCTTCATCTTAAATCTGTACGTCTCAAACTCTTTTGTTTCAATATGGATCTGGATCAATGGAGAAAGCTTAATTAATGAAGATGATGACGAATTCATGATCACCATTTTACCAAGTTTATTTCCTGTAAGTTCAGAAACTAGGCCTTGTCGTACATCAATATTAACAGGCGATGCATATGTTCAAGAAATCCTTCAAGGTCATGACGCACGTTGTAAGCGTGAATTTCGTATGGAGCCTTGTATATTTCAAGCACTTGCTAATTGTTTAAGAGAAAGATTTCTTCTTCGAAGCTCGAAAAGGGTTACAATTGAGGAACAACTAGCAATGTTCATATACACTCTTGCGCATAACGCTAGTAATCGTGACGTGCAAGAATGTTTTCAACATTCAGCAGAAACGGTTAGCCGTTATTTTAAAAAAGTGCTTGAAGCTATTACTACTCTTGCGACTACATATATAGAATTGCCACCAACAATTACATCACCAGTTATCCAGAATAATAGACATTTTTTTCCATATTTCAAGGTTAGAAATCTTTATACATACTTTTTATTTAGTATTTGCTTTTTTTATATATTCTCTTAACAAATCTTATGGGTTTTTTTATTTTAGGATTGTATCGGTGCTATTGATGGAACACATGTTCCAATCACTATTTCTTTGGCCTTGCAAGATCCTTACAGAAATAGGAAACAAACATTATCCCAGAATGTCATGGTTGCATGCGATTTTAACCTACGTTTTTGTATATGTTAGAGTCGGGTTGGGAAGGTTACTGCTTTCGATGCTAGAGTACTTCAAACGATTCAATCGACCAAGGCTTCCATGTCCCCCCAAATAAATATTACCTAGTGGATGCAGGATATGCAAATACTCCAAAATTTATTGCTCCATACCGAGGTGTGCGTTATCACTTACAGGAGCAAGGACGGGCAGGATGTAGACCAAGTAATTACAAAGAACTATTTAATTTGCGACATGCTTCATTGAGAAATCATGTTGAACGCATTATTGGTGTCTTGAAGATGAGATTTCCTATACTTAAAGTTGCAACCTTTCATCCAATAGATTCCCAAACTGATATAGTAGTCGCCGCATGTGTCTTGCATAATTTCATACGTATACACAATGGCACGGATGAAATTGAAGAAATCAGAATGTCACGGTGCGAAAGTTCTCATCCCAAATGGAGATGATACATATCAAAATGATGTCAACGTGTCGAACTCGATCGTATTGCAGGTGCTCGCAAAAAGAGATGAAATAGCAATGCAAATGTGGAATGATTACTGTAACTATCGTAGAAATGTAACTTAATCGATGTGTAAGTTTATCGATGTTGTTTTATTTTAGGGCTGCAATTATCAGTATGTAACTTTATCAATGTTGCCTTATTTATAAAATCCTTTTTCTTGTTATTAAGGAATAAGATAGCCACAAATAATTCAAAAACCTGCTAGCAAATAAACAAGTATATCTCAAACAAATAAATAAATGTCATAAACATAATGTCTTACATAAAAGTTTCAAGTCATTTAAACATAACGTCTTACATAAAAACATAACGTTTTACATGTAACTAAATATTAAAAACATAGAACATAACATTGTTTTTAATTAATCATTTGCCGAAGCCACAACACTTTCCGTTCTTCATTGATGAGACTCAAGAAGATTTCACGATTATCCTTGTCTTTAAACAATGTTGTAATTTTAAAAAAATCTTCATCTGGAAATTGATCACACAACGATTAAATGCCGCCATGCATTCTCCAATGGTGTGCTTCTCCTCTACCCGGTTCATTTTCATAGCATCAATATATCTATCCGTCTCACTCGACGCATATCTATATATTGTTTTGAATAATGACTCTTGAACATTTTTTCGCTTTCGGTCCTTTTTCCTTCTTTTCACTTCATCCCCTAACCTTTGCCGGCTTGCACTACATGAGTTTTGGGGTTGTGAAATATTTGGTTGACTGCATGGAGGCTCCACTTGTGCAAAATTAGGATCCTCTATCTCTATTTCGGGTGTAGACAATGATTGGATGGGATCATTTGGAGCCGGAATGCTTGGAGATGGAGTGTCCATTGGCACATTTGCATAATAGTCTACATCACGAGAGCGTCTTCCTTCTGCATATCTCCCTGTGTAATAAATGTACAAATTATTAGAAAGTATATGAACAAATCTTTAAAGCAAAAATTAGTAAACAACACTTTCTTACCCTCATAAATCTCCTGCAGTACTGTGAAATATGGAAAGGGTTTTTTATGCCATCTTCTAGCTTCTTTATTTCTCTGCATATTTTGGTGAATATGATTAACATAAATTGTTGCATAAAGTTTGTAAATTATGTGATAAAAATATATACCTCGAGTAGTGGTGCCCAAACTTCTTCAGTGGCTTCGACCATATTTTTTTCATAATCCCATCCAAAGCCACTCAATTCGGTAAACCCCTTCAGAAGCTTGTAAATTTTTTTCATCTCTTTCTCTTAAGCTTTAACTTGTACAACGGTGCATTTTAAATTCGGGAATTTCGTTACCATGTCACGCAATATTCTATTCCATGCCTCTTTAGTCCATCCATTTTGTGAACGGTACGCTGGAAGATTATAGTCGCCTAACAATTTCACTATATGAGCTTTATGACTTTCATTCCATTTAGCCCTTGTGTCAGTCTTCTCTTGAGTTGCCATCTATAGTACAAAGCCAAAATGGATGCCATTATTTATAAAATTTCACTTTTCACTATAGGCAATCAAGCATGACTTTTCATATTAATGAAGATTGTTAACATATAGATAAAGGAAATTTGGGAAATTCTTATTGCATGCTTGAAGGGGTTTTTCACTTCCTGACATCGATATTTGTCCGATGATTCCTGTCCTTGTATAGTAATTTCAGATTGTGTGGCTCAACAAACATTTCCAAAACATGTGCATATAAATTGTGTTAATTTCTTCTCTGTAAAATCTATTATCAGTGTCATGCAATGGCCAAAATTCTATTCACTTTAATTATGTAAATGTTTTACTTTGATCTATTTAATTATATCATGTGTGTGCTAACTTATCATACCCTAATTTTGGAGTTCTTTCTTTGTGAGTTTATTGTTGATCAACAGTTTTCAGAAGTTAATTTTATACAGATTTAACATGACAATCAGAGCATATGATAAAAATGCTAATTCAGTGTTGGCATTAAGTAAGACATATATGTATAACAGGACCGAAAAAAGGGTGAAATTTTAATACAATTTAGAAAGGAATCTAGTACATAAATTTGCAAACAATAACTGAGAATTCAAATCTATACAATCAAGAATCAACATCCGTATCAAGTCAAAACTCATTCATTCTTTAAATGTTCTTTAAAGAGCAAGGAAAAATAAAGGGATGGGATATGTCTTCTAATGCTCTTAAAAGGCCAAGCCACACTTCCACTCTGCAATTCATTAATTGTAATGAACCACTTGATATCTTTTTCTTCTTCTTATTTTATTTTAGTTTTTATGTTATGTTTTCAGAGATGTTCATTTCCTCTGCTTCCAAGCGTCTCAATCATCATTTAATAATAATAATAATAATAATAATAATAATAATAATAATAATAATATGTGAGCGAGTGTTTGTTAGTATTTGGTTTTGCGAGGGGAATCATCGAGGGCTAGGAATTGTTTTTCATTTTTGAGTATCGCTGACAAGCGAGGCATTCATTCGGGGAAAAACAAGATTGAGTTTTTCAAAGCAAATTTTTCATTAACAAGGTCTTGGAACCCGGTTTTTGGATTATACTCCATCGTCGTGTGTTCTTTGTCCACTTAAATGTTCTTTAATAATGCAAGAAAAATAATAAAAAAACTAAGAACCATCAAAAATAAAAAAACTGATTCATAAATAAAACCCATGATCACCATCAACACACGGCTTCTAATATAATATCAAGAAAAGGATGGTTTGTTCAACGTCAATGAGATCATAATCGAAAAATTACAAATAATTAGAATCTCAAGAAACCAGTGCCTTGTCCAATGTCAAGGAAATCTTGGTACCATAAACTAGAAACAAAACATCATTAATTCAACCTAAAAACAAATGAGAACCATCTAAACACTTTAAAAATAATCTCAAGAAATAATAGACTTCATAAACTCAAGCTCAAACCCAAACTAAATCACCAACAATTTCATCACTGTCTTCAAAACTCCAAATAAATCTAAATAAAAAACAATTAATTCATAAAAAAGAAGAAGAAAGATAAATAATCCATGTACCTGCAAACACTCGTTGGAAATTGCAATGGTGGCACCACGCTGTTCCGGGAACCAAAAGCCCTCGAAAAAAACAACACCAACTCAATGATCCTTCCATCCAACAATCAACACAAAAAAGATAAAGCAACAAAAACCCTAGCCAATCTCAAAAGCATCAACACCAAAAGAATTCCCGAGAACCAAGAAAGAGATCAGAGATCAGAGATCAAGAGAAGTGAAGGGCACGGACTGAGATCGCTGGAGAGGACGAGGATGCTCGGGCCGGAAACGAAGAAGCGGCGGCGAGATCGCTTTGCTTTTCTTTAAATATCTTCACACACCTCCGGAGAAGCCACCAGTGACGAGATCCCGATGAGAGGAAAACCGCAGGGACTTCATTGGCAGTTCCGGGGCCGGAGCGGGTGATGGGAAGAATGTGTCGGAGCGGCGATGGGAAGAAGGTGTTCGATCGGCCGATGGGGGAAGAAAGGCATTGGAGCGGGCGATGGGAAAGAAAGGCGTGAGGGACGAGTTCTTTAACCCGAAAAACAAAGGGAGAAAATATTTTGATGGCACCCTCTTTTTAAAAATACTATGGAATCCTATGATTCCACAGTAATTTTACACTATGAAAATAGTAGCCAAACACCTTTTATTGTGATTTCCTACATATCACTAAATTCCATAGGAACCACTACCATTCCTATGGAATTTAGTGGTATCCAAACAGGGCCTAAGATTGGTGAAACTCTTTATTATGTTTTTGACTTTTTTTGTGGGGAGAATAATGTAAGGTTTTAATCCTCTTTATAAGTTACAAGTTTCTCATATTTTTTTATTTTTTTATTTTTTATTTTTTATGAATGTTGATGTTGTTATATAAAAAAAATCCATGGAGAAGATGAAACTTAAATTTGGATCCGGATATCCGATATCCGATCCGGTTTTGCTCACCCCTACTGCAGCCCAATGAATACTCAGCTTTATGATTATCTTTATAGTACTAGGTTTATTAACGTTGTTTTGTCTTGGAACTAAAATGTCATGATAAGAAATTTTTTGAAAAACTTTTAATAGATTTGGTTTAGCCCAACGAAGGGCAAGGGGAAAAAAGGGATTCTCTCAAGAAAGAAGAAAAACTTTTCTCTGCCTTTAAACTTAGTCTCCTTCTGGTTACTGAAATTGTATTATTTTGGGTACTGAACTTTGACAGACCGGTCCTGAACAGTGGTATCAGAGCCAGTTCTTGTCAAACATCCATGGCATCTAGCAGCAATACACCAGGAGGGATTTCAGGACCAGCTATGCCCATCTTTGATGGGGAAGACTATGATCTTTGGTGTCTCATGATGAAAACTCTATTTAGATCACAAGACCTATGAGAGCTTATGGAGAAGGGTTTTTCAGAGAAGGAAGATGAAGCCAAAGTAAGAGAGAACAGGAAGAAGGATGCCAAGGCGCTGTTCTTCATACGAAAGAAGCTCTCTCACGGCCCATTCTTGCACGCATTGCTTTCGATGAACACGACCCATCGAGGCATGGTCGCTGAAAGAAGGTCGTTCAAGGGAACCCGAAGGTGGTGGCTGTCAAACTTCAAACACTGAGACAGGACTTTGAGAATCTCAGAATAAAAGGGAATGAAGGAGTTCAGAGCTATATTACAAGGGTTCAAGAGGTGGCAAACCAAATGAAGAGCTTGGGAGACACTATCTCAGAAGCTATAGTTGTTGGGAAGCTGTTGAGGAGCTTTGGACCCAAATTTGACCATGTCGTGACTGCCATTGAGGAGTCCAAGGACCTCACCAAACTCACAATGGAAGATGTGATTGGTTCGTTGCTTGCTCACGAAGCTAGGCTACTGAGACAAGCTGATGACCAGCCCGAGAAGGAAGAAAAAGCATTTCATGTCAAGGGTGAAGTGACAGGAAGCAAAGACAAAGAAAAGTTTGATTCAAGAGGTCGAGGAAGAGGATGCTCTCTAGGGAGATTCAGAGGAAGAGGTCGATCTAGTGAGAATTATCAACAACAAGGTGAACAAAGGAGTTACAAAGGGAACATACAATGTCATATATGCAAGAAGTTTGGCCCACATGAAGATGGACTATTGGTATAAAGACAAGAACACAGAAAAGGAAGCTACAATGGTCACTGAGGAGAAAGATGTAAGCAATCTATTCATGGCTGTGTGTGAAGAGGGTGAGAAGGTCACATCGGTGTGGTTATTGGACAACGGATGCTCCAATAACATGATCGGTGCAAGGGAGCTATTCTCAAACCTTGATGAAACCCAGAAGATCAATGTAAGGCTGGGAGATAATAAGGAGATGGTTGTTCAAGGGAGAGGAACAGTGTCACTCGCTGCACCTGGAGGAAGGACCAAGCTATTGCATGGTGTACAGTATGTCCCAGGGTTGGCACACAATCTGCTGAGTGTTGGCCAGCTTGCAGACACCGGGTACTCACTGACATTTGCAAGAAGTGGGTGTGTGATTCGTAGTGATAAAACTGGTGACATAATGGTGAGGATAATTAGGACAAGAAACAACATGTATCCACTCAATGTCTCAGACGTGGGGCATGCAAATGTTGCAATGAGTGTGAAGGAAACAACAAGGTTATGGCATCTCAGGCTTGGGAACCTGAATTTTGATGCATTAAGGAGTATGAAGAATAGTAAATTAGTGTTGGGGCTTGGCAACATTGGTAAGATGAATCAATGTGAAACCTGTGCCATGGAGAAGCAAGTGAGGAAATCCTTTCAAGCAAAGACCGGGGGAAGTGCTCGTGCTCCTCTACAATTGATTCACGCTGACATCTGTGGGCCTATGCAGACGAGTTCTCTAGGCGGCAACAAGTATTACTTGTTGTTTATTGATGATCACACCAGGGTGTGTTGGATCTATTGTTTGAAGCAAAAATCTGAGGCACTACAAACTTTCATAACCTTCAAACAGATGGTGGAAACTCAATCAGGTTTGAAGATCAAGGTGTTGCGCACGGATAGAGGAGAAGAATTCACCGGCAATGACTTCAATTCTTTTTGTAAGGATTGTGGAGTCATCAAGAAGCTCACTACTCTATATTCACCACAACAGAATGGCATCTCAGAGAGGAAGAACAGAACCATTATGAACATGGCCAGAGCTTTGTTGAAGGAGAGAAGGTTGCCAAATTGTTTTTGGTGGAGAAGCAGTGAACACAGTTGTGCATCTCATCAATTTATCACCTACTAGTGCTCTGAGAAACTTGACACCATATGAAGCTTGGCATAATTGCAAACCCCAAGGTGAGTCATCTCAGGGTCTTTGGATGCATAGCTTATGCTTTAATTCCCTCAAATAAATCGCAAAGTTTAGACACAAAATCGAAAGATGTGTGTTCATTGGATATTGCCTGGATTCTAATGCATATCGGCTGTATAATCCCATTACATCTAAGGTTATTATTAGTAGAGACGTAATATTTAACGAAGGTGCAGGTTGGGATTGGAATTCTAGGTCAAAGACTGGGGCACTCTCCACTGATTCTCTATGAAGACTCAGCTGCAGACGCATGTTGTTCAAGTGAAGACGTTTGCCCGAGTCTCAGTTCATCTCCAACAATTCAAATTGGTGAAGATGATGCAGTTAATACAGAAGGAGAGGCAGGAGATGACATTGATCATGATATTGATCAAGTTGGAGAATCACTAGTGAGAAAGGTGAAATTGTTGAAGGACATCTATGAGAGCTGCACATTTGCTCTAAATGTCTATGACCCAACCACATATGAAGAAGCAGTGAAGACTGAGGTGTGGAGAGAAGCAATGAGAGAGGAGATGGATGCAATAGAATGAAATGGCACAAGGGAATTGATTGATCTCCCTTATGACAAGAAGGTTGTGCAGCTAAAGTGGGTGTATAAGACCAAGTATTTCTCAGATGGAAGAGTTCAAAGACACAAGTCCCGCTTTGGGTCGCAAAGGGCTACACTCAACAAGCAGGGGTTGATTTCCATGAAATCTATGCACCAGTGGCTAGGATGGAGACCGTCGGCTCTTCTCCTTGCTATGGCAGCTCAACAAGGGTGGCCGGTTTATTAATTTGATATCAAGTCGGCATTTTTGAATGGGGAAATACTTGAAGAGGTATATGTTGAACAACCAACTGGTTATGAGAAGGAAGGAGAAAAGAACGAGGTGCTCAAGTTGAGAAAAGCCCTGTATGGTCTGAGACAAGCTCCTAGAGCTTGGTACTCAAAAATTGACAGGTATTTTCATAGCAAAGGGTTCATTAGAAGTGCAAATGAATATCCTCTATATAAAAGGAGTGATGGAGATGGTAACCTGATTTTGGTGAGCATCTACGTGGATGATATTATTTATTTGAGTTCATCTCAAGCAATGGTGGAGAGTTTTAAGCAAGAAATGAAGGACTGTTTTGAGATGACAGATTTGGGGCTGTTAAATTACTTCCTAGGATTGGAAGTGAAACAAAATCAAAGAGAAATTTTCATTACTCAAAGGAGATATGCGGAGTTGACGTTGAAGCTGTTTCAGATGCAACATTGTAACCCGGTTTGCACACCTATGAAATGCAGTGAGAAACTCCAAAGCAATGACAATTCAGGAGATGCTGATTCAAAGGATTTACATAAGCTTGATTGGAAGGTTGTTGTATCTAACACACACACGTCCAAACATTGCCTTCACTATGAATTTACTCTCAAGGTTTGTTAGCAAACCTACCAAAACGCATCTCGGGGCTGCAAAGTATCTGCTGAGATATATAGCAGGGACAACCAAATTTAGAATAAAGTATAATGAAGTTGAAGAGTGGAAGCTAAGGGGTTACAGTGACAGTGATTGGGGAGGCTCGATAGATGACAGACGCAGCACTTCAAGGATGGTTTTTGATCTTGGTTCAGGGGCCATCTCATGGAGTTCCAAGAAGCAAGAGGTGACAGCTCTAAGCATAACCGAAGCTGAATATGTTGCTGCTACTGCTGCAACATGTCAAGGAATCTAGTTGAGAAGAATGCTAGAGGATTGTGGAATGAAGGGTGATAAAACCATTGAAGTGTGGTGTGATAACAGGTCTACTATAGAAATTGCAAAGAACCCCGCACACCATGGGAGGACAAAGCACATCGACATTCGTTTTCATTTCATTCGTGGCTTAGTTGTTGATGGTTTAATCGTGTTAAAATATTGCAAATCCGAAGATCAGAAGGCTGATATTCTCACAAAATCTCTGCCAGTGAAGAAGCATAATTATATGAGAACACAATTGAGAGTTAAAGAGGTTTCAAGCAAGGAAGGGTGTTGCAAGGTGCTTGAAGCGGCTTTGAAAGAGGTTGATCGATCACCAATATAAGGGCGCAATGTGGAGAAGAAAAAGGCGAAAGTTGACTTGTCATCAAACCAATAGCATGGATGCTTCTCCACTCGAGCATTAAAGGAGTCGGGAGATCTCTCACGATCCACTGCAATTTCAATGAATACCAAGGTTGTCGGACCGGACACGCCCGCAGGTTCAACCGGAAAAATCGGGAACCCGCCATGTGGTCGGCCCGGATATACCCCATTGACCCGGGAATTAAAAACCTGATGTTAACCCGATGACCCGAACCGGTTGACCCGGCCGAGTCAATCGGGTCATAATGTTTAATTTTTTTACAATATTTAATAATTTATTATTATTTTCTCATTAGAAACCACAAAATCGTGTATATTTATTAATATTAATTTATAATTTATAATCAATAAATAGAATTACATTATATATATATATATATATATCATAAACATACCAACAAAAAAATTAACATTTTAAAAATAAAAATATATCAATGTGTTATGTAAATACTTTTCTAAAAAAATTTAATTTATTAAGAAAAATAAAAACAATAAATGAGTGTAATTTTATTATAAAAATATAAAAATTAAAAGTATTCTAATTAAATAAAAAAATATAAGAAAAATTTAAAAACAAAAATAAAAAAACTCAATTGAGATATAAGAATTGGTGAATTAATTTCTTATTTATTTTAACAAAATCAACCAATAAACAAATAAATAAATAAATAACACCGAGAGAAGTTCGATAATTATATATTAATATATTAAATTTGTAAATATTTAAAAAATGTAAAAATAAATGACATAATTAGAAAACTCTATTGTATATAAGGTAATTTATTAATTTAAATATCAAATTTGAGTAGGTTTTTATAATATAATTATGGGTTTATGATGCGGACCTGATTGATGAGCTAGCTTGCGCCAACTTGGACAAGTGGGATGCGATGACCTAGGCGGGGTCATTTTCGTAATTTTCCTAAAGAGGTAATTTTGGTGATCAGAGTACCCCATTAGATGGAAAACAGGTCAACAAGCAAAAAACACAGTTTGCTACGCAAACTTGTGAGTCACACCCTTTTTCGGCCAAATTCCATCATATGGGCCTCGAAAACAGCAATTTTGCCGTTTATGGAAAGATTTCCTCTATCGATATCTTGGGCTGAAGATCTCTGATTGAGACGTCGTTTTTGGCATTCGCTATGTTTGGTTTTTAATTTTTATTATATGGTGTCAATTGCGAATTTTCTATTTTTGGAAAATTTTTGATTTATTTCTCCTTTAGTGTCTCTTGTTGGTCTATTTATTTGTAAACCTTCGGGCTATGAAGACAGCTTGAATTTGAAATAAAATTGATATATTTTTCCTCTAAATTCCTGGGTATTCTTAGACCAAACAGGATTTAGGTTTCCATTTCGTTGTTGACTTGGGTATTCATAGACTAAACAAGTCCTCAACTATATCCTGTTGCGTCTGTTTGTACCAGAGCTTCGTTCGACCTTGGGGGAGACATGACACCTAGACGTGAGCAGAACCTTCAAGACGTTTATGACCGTGACCAGATGAATCAAATGGAGCATAGGTTGGTGCAATTGATAGATCAACGACTTGAGGGAATAATGGAGGTGATGACCCAAAGGATGGCGGCGATGATAAATAACAAGGTACCAAACGTTACCCAAACTAATGTTGGTTCTGGTGAAGAGGTAACTCAATACAGATGAGGCCCTACGGAGTACGATCAGAGACGATAGGAGACCGGGATGCGCACCGAGATTCCTGAATTCCATGGAGGCCTACAACCAGAGGAGTTCCTCGATTGGTTGATGATTGTAGAGGAGATCTTGGAATTCAAAGGCGTGCCAGAAGACAAGCGCGTGCCTTTGGTGGCTACTAGGCTTCGGAATAGAGCCACGGCATGGTGGCAGCAACTGAAGTTGACTCGGAACCGGTTGGGAAAGCCGAAGATCTGTACTTGGGAGAAGGTGAAGAAGCATTTGAGCACGCAATTCCTTCCTTATAACTTCTAGAGACTGATGTATCAAAGGCTGCAGAACTTGAGGCAGGGTACCAAGTCGGTTGATGATTACACCACAGAGTTTTACCAAATTGTGGCCCGGAACGAGATCCACGAGACGGAGGATCAGTTGGTGGCGCTTTATATTGGAGGGTTGAGGATGCAGATTCAGGATACTGTTAACATGTTTGATCCTATTTCTGTTTCTACAACACATCAGAGGGCGCTACAGGTGGAGAAGCAAAGAAGGCGTAATCCTAGTGTTTCTGGGATGCATAGCAGTGGTGCTAGCAACAGCAATTCCCCTAATGGCGTGAGTCATGCTGAAGAAAGCAGTGTGTGGGCGCTTGCCCAGCCCGGAAAAATAGGCAGCAACATGTTTCGGTGTTTTGGCTGTGGAGAATTGGGCCATCGGCTATCTGAATGCAAGAAGTTTGCCGGTAAAAAGGTCCTTCTCGTTGAAGCAGTAGATTCTGAAGAGGAAGATGAAGAGGTGGCAATAGAAAGCAACCTGATGATGAGGAAGTTATCGGAGGAGATGTGGGTACTGCATTGGTTGTGAGGTGATCTTGCTTCACACCCCGGGTCACTGAGGAAGATTGGTTGCGGACGAACATCTTTCAATCTACCTGTACTATCTCTGGTAAGGTATGTAGCTTTGTTATTGATGCAAGAAGTTGTGAGAACATTGTCTCTGCAATGATCGATTCAAAAAAATTGGGAATCGTGACTAAGGAGCATCCTAGGGCCTTACAAAGCTTGCATAGCTCAAGAAAGTAGGTGCGGTGGCCAGGTAGTCTCGACGTTCTTTTGATCTCCTTTTTATTGGATCAAAGTACAAGGACACAATTTGGTGTGATGTAGTTGCTATGGATGCGTGTCATCTAGCATGCTTTGGGCGACCATGGCAATACGATAGGAGCGTTGTGTATAATGGAAGAACTAACACTTACAGTTTTACCAAGGATGGAGTCAAGATTGTGTTACTACCTAGTAGGGACACCACCCACACCAGCCCAACTAGGGATAGTACCAATCTATTGACCTTGGCAAAGTTCGAGTTGGAAATTCTACAGTCAGATGTGGTGTTTGCCCTGATAGGGAAGGGAGTTGCAGTGGAGGAAGCTATTCCACATATTGCAAAACCAATTGTGGACGAGTTCAAGGATGTGTTCCTCGATGAGCGGCCGATGAGCGCCACCATTGCGAGATATCCAGAGATCGAGTTGATTTGGAGCCCGAGCGGCTCTTCCAAATCGGCCCTACTATCAGATGAGCCCAACAGAACATGAAAAACTGCGGTAACAAGCAGAAGAATTATTGGCCAAAGGGCATATTCAAGAAAGTTTGAGCCCTTGTGCGGTTCCAGCCCTTTTGACAACAAAGAAGGATGGTTCCTGGCGTATGTGTGAAGATAGCCGCGCCATCAATAAGATTACGGTCAGGTATAGATTCCCCATTCTCCGCCTTGATGACTTTCTTGACCAACTGACCGGGGCGGCCATGTTTACCAAGCTGGACTTGAAGAGCGGATACCACCAAATCCTAGTAAGGTCTGGAGATGAGTGGAAGGCAGCTTCAAAAAAACGTAAAAGGGCTCTATGAATGGCTCGTGATGCCTTTTTGGGCTATCCAACGCACTCAGACACCTTCATGTGGTTGATGAACCGGGTTTTTGAGGTCATTTATTGGCAAATGTGTTGTTGTATATTTTGATGATATTTTTAATTTATAGTGCTAACCCCAAGGACCATCTCGGAGCATTTCGGGAAGTTCTTGAAGTTCTTCGCAGGGTGAGGTTCTTCGCCACAACCAAGAAGTGCGTCTTTATGACATCGAGGGTATCATTCCTTGGCTATGTCATTTTTGGAGAAGGCCTGCAGGTGGATTAATCCAAGGTGGAAGCAGTGAGGCATTGGCCACGACCCACCACTATCACGGAGGTTCGCATCTTTCATGGACTGGCATCATTTTATAGGCGATTCATTCCTCACTTCAGCAGTATCATGGCCCCATTGACGGATTGCATGAAAGGCGGGAGACTTCTATGGACTCAGGAGGCGGAAAGGGCGTTCGAGGTGATTAAGTTGCGCCTCTCTTCGGCCCCAATTTTGGTGTTACCAGATTTTCACCAACCTTTCAAATTGCATTCGGATGCCTCCAAGGTAGGGATTGAAGCGGTCTTGAGTCAGAACAATAGACCCATTGCCTATTTCAGCGAGAAGTTATCAAGTGCTAGGATGCGGTATAGCACATATGATGTGGAGTTCTACGCCATTGTGCAGGCTGTCAGGCATTAGCGCCATTATCTTTTCCACAGGGGAGTTTATTCTATACATTGATCATGAGGTACTGAAGCATCTACATCGGCAAGATAAGGTGTCCGCACGGCATGCTTCATGGGTGGCCTATTTGGAGCGTTTTACTTTCGTGGTGAAGCACAAATCGGGGGTGACCAATAAAGTAGCCGAGGCACTAAGCAGGAGGAAGGCTCTTTTGACCAGGATGCATGTTGAGGTACCCGATTTTGACTCTTTTCGAGTAACTTACTTGCTTCGACCCCTATTTTTACGGTGTTACGGCAAGAGTCAAAGCGTGGAGAGGAGGCCGAATTCTTGCTCCATGACGGGTTCTTGTTCAAAGGGAATCAACTTTGCATCCACGATTGTAGTTTGCAGGGCCCTCATCATCAAAGAACTACATTGGGAAGGTCATGTCAGGCGGGACAGAACCTTGCACTTGGTTCAAACCTCCTACTTCTTGCCGACTATTCGCAAGGAGGTAGAACGCTTTGTGCAGAGGTGTCAGATCTGCCAAGTATCTAAGGGCGCGGCCACCAATGCGGGGTTGTACATGCCACTTCCGATTCCTTCTCAACCTTGGGCAGATGTCAACATGGATTTTGTGATGGGACTACCCCGGACACAGCGAGTGAGGGAGGTAATGATTCCGTCTTCGATGGTTCATTTTATCCCTTGCAAGCAGACCACAGATGCGGTGAACGTGGCTCAACTCTTCTTCCATGAGATTTATCGTTTGCATGGTATTCCTACCTCTATTGTATCACGGCAGGGACACTCGTTTCTGAGCCATTTTCAGCGAAGTTTGTGGAAAGATGGTGAACACCAAGTTAAATTTTAGCAGTGCCTACCACCCCTAGACGGATGGCCAGACGGAAGTCGTCAACAAATCCCTGGGAAACTTGCTGAGATGTCTAGCTGGGGAGCATGTGAAGAGTTGGGACCGAGCGTGCCAAGTCGAGTTTGCCCACAATCACGCGAGTCAGCCCATGACACGAGCTTGACCCCTTCCAAGTGGTGTACTCTTCTTGTCCCAAGGGGCCTCTGGACCTACTTCAGATCACGAGCATGACCCGACTACATGGGAAAGCGGAAAATTTTGCGGGAGGATTGCAGGAACTTCACAAGAAGGTACATGCCAACTTGGAACAAGCTGCGGAAAAGTACAAGAAAAATGCGGATAAAAGGCGTAGGCATGTGGAATTTGAAGTCGGTGATTATGTGTGGGCCATCCTGACTAAAGAAAGGTTCTACGTGGTGGAGTACAACAAACTGTCTGCCAAGAAGATTGGACCGCTGGAAATTATTGAGAAGATCAACCCCAACACTTACCGACTTAAGTTACCAAGTCATGTTCGAACCACTGACGTGTTTAATGTTAAACATTTGGTGCCTTACCATGGTGATTCCTCAAATGATGATAATTCGGGGACAAATTCTAATCAACCTGGGGGGAATGATGCGGACCTGATTGATGAGCTAGCTTGCGCCTACCTGGACAAGTGGGATGCGATGACCTAGGCGGGGTCATTTTCGTAATTTTCCTAAAGAGGTAATTTTGGTGATCAGAGTACCCCATTAGATGGAAAACAGGTCAACAAGTAAAAGTCATAGTTTGTTGTGCAAACTCGTGAGTCACACCCTTTTTCGGCCAAATTCCATCATCTGGGCCTCGAAAACAGCAATTTTGCCGTTTATGGAAAGATTTTCTCTATCGATATCTTGGGCTGAAGATCTCTGATTGAGAAGCCGTTTTTGGCATTCGCTATGTTTGGTTTTTAATTTTTATTATATGGTGTCAATCGCGAATTTTCTATTTTTGGAAAATTTTCGATTTATTTCTCCTTTAGTGTCTCTTGTTGGTCTATTTATTTGTAAACCTTCGGGCTATGAAGACAGCTTGAATTTGAAATAAAATTGATATGTTTTTCCTCTAAATTCCTGGGTATTCTTAGAATAAACAGGATTTAGGTTTCCATTTCGTTGTTGACTTGGGTATTCATAGACTAAACAAGTCCTCAACTATATCCCGCTGCGTCAGTTTAATATTATATTTGCTCATTATTAATTATTATAATATTTTTTATATTTAATTATTGACCCGGTTTAACCCGGCTCGACCTAGTCGAACCCATTGACCCTCGACCCTAGGCCTTAGCCGGGTCATTGCCGGGTCGGTCGACAACCTTGATGAATACTCGGCTTTTATGATTATCTTTGTAGTACTAGGTTTATTAACGTTGTTTTGTCTTGGAACTAAAAATGTCATGATGAGAAACTTTTCGAAAAACTTTTAATAGATTTGGTTTAGCCCAATGAAGGGCAAGGGGAAAAAAAGGATTCTCTCAAGAAAGAAGAAAATCTTTTCTCTGCCTTTAAACTTAGTCTCCTTACGAGTTCTTGGAAACTGTATCCTTTTGGGTACTGAACTTTGACAGGCCGATCCTGACTACCTCAATCCTTGACTTCCTCAATCTTGGTCTTCGGCTCTCTTTCCTTTTATCTCTTTTTCGTTTTTTTTCCTCCTCTCTTCGGCCTTCCATCAATCGTGATTTCCTCTCTTTTCTTTCCTCCAATCTTCTTCCTTGCCCCTTCGTCTCAGTCTCTTTTTCTCTCTCTCTCTCTCTCTATTTTTTTCATCTCACTCTCTGTTTGCTCTTCCTCTTTCTATTTTTTTTCTCTGATCCCACTTCTTCTGATATCATGGTTCCCCACGTTGTTTTGTTCCCGAAAATCCGGGTATTATTATTATTATTATTATTATTAATTATTATCACCATCCTTGTTTCATGACCTTCGTGGATTTCATATGGTATAATCACCTAAAAAATAGTCTATGTACTTTTCTCTCTCTTCTTTTTTGGTCCTCTACTAGTCCCTCTACTTTTTGAAAATGTGCACTTAGTTAAAAATGCTCCTAGCCAGTCCCTCTTCTTTTTAAAAAAATGTGCCCACTTAGAGGGGATCTAAAGTGGGCACATTTTTAAAAGTAGAGGGGACTCGATGAAGCAGTTTTTAGCCCTAAGTGGTAGCGTTTTTCAAAAAGTAGAGGGACTGAGTCGGGAGCATTTATGAGTAGAGGGACAAAGGGAAGAGAGAAAAAATAGAGGGAGCAACAGTATATCATTTTTTATATATATATATATTTAAAAAAAAAATATCATCATTATCTCTTCATCATCAATTTTTTTTTGAAATTTTTTTATTCTCCGTTTCTTGAATATCCATATGTATAAATATATAACAATATATTTTCTATAGACCGATATTGATGAACAGTTATTATTTTAAACAGTAATTACTGTAAATATTACTATAATAACTATTGTTCATTAATATTGACCGATAGAATCCAATGACTGATAATGGGCATCCATAGATTTTTTATCTATGGACGTCTATACAAGAATGACCATATATTATATATATATATATAGTATGAGGATTATTATTCGGATTATTATTTTTTTATCCTCACTTTTTTTTAATTAATTAATTTATTTAGTATTTTTTATCATAATAAACCTGACTTTTTTTTAACTCCCGGATTTATTTTTAAAAATCCGATATCTCCTTGTTTTTAACCATCTTTCGTAAAAGATTCCTTTTTTTCTTAGGTTCAGCTCTTTAGATTTATTATTTTTTAAATATAAAAAAATCTGTAATCCTAACTACCTCCTCGAATAAAGATGGTTTGTTTCATCATTCATTATTATTATTAATTTTATTTATCCAAATTTAAAAATGGATATTAGTATCCTTTATTATGTTGATTAAGATTCTCCCCCTTTTTTATCATAATTACCTTCTTTTTTTATTCATATCATAATAAAAAAATAAAATCATATTTAGGGTTAAAAATTAGAATTAGAAAAATTTATAAAACAATATATATGCAGACATATATATATATATATATATATATATATATATAGAAAAGGTATGCAGGGCAGTTATCAAAATTTATTACAAAATATTTTGTAAATAACAAATATTTAATTTCTCAAATTTTCTCTCTTACTCATAAAAGTGAAGAAAGAAATATTAAAAAAAAAAAGTAAATAATTCATAAATTCTAATGAAGAACTATGTCTTTATGATGACAATCAAATTATTTGACCTGTTGATTTTTTTATAAATTAATATATATAATATAAAAAAAAGGTTTAGAAATTGTGAAAGTATATTATTTGTTTTTTTTTATTTTACTTATGCCTTAATAAAAAAAATTTTGTTCCTCTAAAAAATTTTCTAGTTTTGCCCCTGCATGTATGGTCTCACATGAGTTCATTACAGCTTGCATGAGGAAATGTGGAATTTGTATGGAGATAAAATAAAATATAAATTTTATGGAAAAATAATTAAATCAAAAAGGAGACCAGGTCAGTTTCACTTGTCGATTAATATAAATTTTGAGAAAAACGTCAGCACTTACGACCATCGCAAATGATAAAAAGGATTTATAAGGGATGCTAAAAGTTTGACAAACACGGAAAGGTCCTTTTAGCCTGTTTACAATTGAAATAAAATAAGCGTTGACCATATATTGATTACAGTTTGTAACAAGGCTGTTTACGCTTTGAATTTAAGGGAAAGTCAAAGAATATATAGGATACGACAAATGAAAACCTTTTCGCTTATTGTTTCTGATAGAAATAAGTTTAGAATGGAATGTCTGACACTTAATTACTAGCTTGACCTCAGTTCAAAATTCCAATCTTAATCGGCGAACAGTGCATGCATGCTGGATTGGCCCGGTGGACCCGACGGGTCCGAGTCACCCCTAAAGGTTACCCATATGCAGCCTCAGCCACCTTTCAAAACTGGTGGGTCAGGCCAAGACATGTCGGCTCTCTGGTCGGCCCACTAAGTTGTACTATTTTTAAAATAAAATTGTATTTTAAAATATTTAAGTTAATAGCATAAAAGATTATGATGTTTTTTTATAAATTACCCTGACATGGAACTAAAATTGCATAGCATAAGAGTAATAAATTCTTTATATCTTTTACGAAACACATAGTACCACTAATAACTTGCAGTCTAGTAGTGTTGTTATTAAATTGCCCTGTGTTATGAGTTCAAATTTCATAAGTACATTGTTGAATTTCTTTTTCCAAACAATAAATCTAATTTTTAAAAATAAAAATATTTAATATAATTTTAAATAAATCACAATAATTAAATTTATAATTATCAATTTATTTTCTTAAATGCAAGTTATTCTTAAATATGAAAATGATAAATCGAGAAAAATTTTAAATATTGATAATTCTTAATAAATATTTATATGTAATTCAGATTTATTTCTTTAAAATATCAATGAAGACAAATAGAAAATTTGTAAATTACATTTGATCAAAAAGTTTGTATTAATTTAACAAAATTTTAAGTTAATTATTTATTCATCAAGATTTTAGTGAATATTAGGATTTTAAGTTAATAATATGTTTAGAAATACATAAAATTTTTCAAATTTCACCCAAAAATACACAAAAAGATGTTGAAAAAATTATAGTTTAAATTAATAATATGATTTTACTATTACACACATTATGTTTTTCTATTCATCTTAAATAATATTAATAACAGAGGTGAGTAATACAAATAAAAACAATACATTATAATGTTGACTAATACACAAAGATGACAAGTAATATCTATTTTTTTATATATATAATTGCTGCTAATAACAATTAAAGTAAATAATTTGACACTAAATACAAAATAATGGGATGTAAAAAGTATCAGTTAGTGGCAAAACTAAGTGAGACCTCTTCCACCGGAGTTGAAAAAGATATGAAGAATGGTTGATGGTGAAGCCTTTGCCCCTCCCAATGATCATAGCAAGTTAATAAGATACAAGTTATGGTTAAGCCTTGAATTAGTGGTTAAATTTATGGTTTTCACGACACTGCAAGTATCATTCTCTTATAAATTTAAAAATTATGATCACTCTTAAACATGCTAATCATTTTTTTATTCTATGTCTGATTATATTTATTAACTAATAAATCATTATTTTTGCCCTAATTAATTGTTTCAAATACTTATTATTAACATGTGGGGATAGACACATATATAAATATAATACAAAAAGACACTTGCACACAATTACACAAAAAGAAATAAAGACTATCAAGAGTGGAGTTTGGGAAATCTAACTCTTTAAATTTTGAAAAATTATTATTCCCACTTATATATTTAATTATTTCTATAATATGTGAATGTTTATTTATAATGAATAAATCTATACTAGTAATTTATAATATGTGAATGTCTTTAAATTCTACCAAAACTAAACTTGAGAGATTAAGGAAAGGACAGGATTGTAAAGATGAGAGTTTGATTTTAACTAAAGACCTAAGATAATATTTATATTTTTATAATAACTATATAAATACTTATTTATTTAAAATTATTAAAATTTTGATTAATTATTATTATTTTTTGCTTGTTTGTTTAATTATTATCATAATATAGAAACATTTATTATAACTAATAATAAATTTAGGATATTTATATATAAATATATAATTTTGTTTATTTAGCATATTTATTAATTTATATGCCGCAAATTGCCGATATTTCAATTTCAAATGCTTATTTATTTAAAATTATTAAAATTGTAATTAATTATTATTTTTGCTTGTTTGTTTAATTATTATCATAATATCGAAACATTTATTAATAATTAATAATAAATTTAGGACATTTATATATAAATATATATAATTTCATTTATTTAGCATATTTATTAATCTTTATGCCGCAAATTGCCGATATTTCCATTTCAAATACTTATTTCTTTAAAATTATTAAATTTTTTATTAATTATTATTTTTACTTGTTTGTTTAATTATTATCATAATATCGAAACATTTATTAATAACTACTAATAAATTTAGGACATTTATACATAAATATATATAATTTTGTTTATTTAGCATGTTTATTAACTTTTTTGCCACAAATTGCCGATATTTCCATTTCAAATGCTGCAGAGTACTTATTTTACACTGTTACTGATATTTACTTTCGGCATTTAGGCCCCCCCCCTCCCCCGGCCAATACATCCTGTTTCCGCCACTTTAAGTATGTATAAATTAAAAAAGAAAATGAAAAATAATTTTATGTTCTTCTTAAAATGTGTTCTTAGTTTTTCTATTTTCTTCACAAAAAATAGGGTTAGGTTGGGTGGTTAAGATGTTTGATTGGTGACTAGGAGGTCATGAGCCTAATCTTGGTGAGTGGTTGTAATATTTGTTACAGTACTGCCAATTACGGGTAACCTGTCCGTGCCCCACTTTAGATGAGTGGTGACTGATGGATGTGTGAGTGTTGGATTCTGATTTTTGTTTTTTTTAATAATTTGAAATTGTTACTGTTGTACCATGTTCTGATTTAGACCTTGGGCCTATTTAGATTTTAATGCTTGCATTAAGAGTAAAATGGTCATTTAGTAGTAGTGGCATTTTTTGCATATTTGCATAGTAGCTTTTATGTGAAAAATCGGGGCAATTCCGTCATTTGGATCCATTCTCTATGAATTTTCTATTAAAAGGGCAATTAGGTCATTTTCTATATATATATATATATATAAAAGAATGAATGAATGAGAAAAAGGAATCAACCTGTCTCCTTCATTTTCTTCTTCTTTGTTTCTTGTTCGGCCGACCTCAACGTGAGAAGAATTTTTTATTCCGACGAGAATTTTCGGCTAACTTAAATACCAAAATCCTTCCTCCCTCACTCCTGAATTCAGTAAGCTTTAGATCCAATGTTTTTATTTTGTATTTCTCCCATATTTCTTTGTTTTTGGAAATGTATAAAAACTTCAATCTCTCCATTTATTTGATGGTTTATAGCCTTAAATTGAAGCCAATGATTTATGATTTATGTGTGAAAATGTTGTTGAAGAAATTTCTTGATTTAGTGTTGTAAATTGGGAGAAAACCATAGTATAAGGTTCGGTTTTACTGTAGCAACCTCGAAGTTACTGTATCACCGAAATTTTGAGCCTTTTCTGGTATTTCTTTTGTCCACATTGAAGCTCTTCTTACCCTGAACTCATTGGAACTAGGTTTACTCCATTTTGAGGTTGTTTGCGTCCAAAATGATGATGTTTTGCCCTAAAACCCTAAGGTTTCGTATTAGACATGTATAATTGCATTTTCATGCATCTTCTTTTTGGCTATCATTCTTGTGTTCATTAGAATTTGAATTCTCGCTATGATCTAGGTGGCTGAAGCGTCCTCTAAGGAGAAGGAGCTCGCCCGATCAGCTGAGCGCGTCTCGGGACTAGACGACTGGTTCTGTGAGTGGTTAAATTTATAATTGCATAGATTTAATAAGAGTACTAAAGTGTTTCTTCATGTGTTTTATCACATAAAATTTGATGATAAATTGGTTTCCTTGATATATATTTTGAACACGAATTTACTTGAAATGGTTAAACCTAGAATGCTTATACCTATTTATTTTGAAAGAAATATGTTTACTTGCATCTCCGTAATTATAAGCAAATGAGATATGGTTTGATGTATATTTCCGTATTTATATGGAAATGGAACATGGTTTGATGTACATTTCCTGGTTTAAACATTGTGTGATGGATTCTTTTGAATTGGAAATTGGAAAAGAATTATATTGTGGCATTCGGGCTTTTGATGAGTGACGGCGGACTTTTAGTCCGACAGCTGCAGCATGGGGGTTCCACGGTCCGGCTCGATGGGAGACGGCGTGGTTAACCCTCGGTTTTACCCGTAGTCAAGAGGTGCGTGGAGCCATTGATAGGGGGTTCTTTTATGTGAGAAACCCGAGGTCACCACATCGGGGATCTCGATGTAGCAACACCAAGGAAAGACAACTTTTTAAAAATTTTTAAAAAGTTTTAAAAACTCCTTAGTGGTCCCATAGTTAGTCGCGACCCACGATTAGCGTGGGAATTGTTTTCGGCTAGCCAGTATTTTGGAGCTATGTTCATTGTGTTTTTTTAAAATGCTATTTGCTTTTACTATTGATGAAACTTGTGTTACTTGTTAATATGTTAAATACTTAGAACTGATTTTATACATTATTATTCTTGTGGAATTATTATTTGAAATATTTTATCACTCTGTTACATCTATGCTGTCACCACTCACTGGGTAACATTTGTTACTCACCACTCCCCTTTCTTTCGTTTTTCGATCGCGACGTTGGACGAGTTGTAGCTGCAGGGCAAGTAGAGTGATTTATCTGTGCTCCATGTTTAGGTTTGTTATAGTGTGCATGTAAACTTTATGGATCCACTAGACTTGACCTCTATATGGTGTTCATGTATTTGTATTTTCTGGTTGTATCTGAAAACCTTAGTTTATACTGTTGTTGATGCTACTCATGTTTAGGGTCCATAGTATAAGGGAACCTTATTGTAATATTATTATTATGTTGTCTTCTAGCTTTGTACTTGTGATAACAGGTTTATATTGAGTCTTACGACGACCGAAGGTGGGAGTCGTCGTGGGATCCCACTTTTGTCGTCAGTGGCGGTTGCCACGTGCCCGGTTAGGTTCGGGACGTGACAGTTACCAAGGATGTTTGTTTCGAAAAATACTCAAAATTAAACACGAAAGTCCACATAAATTGAAAGCATAAATATGTTGAGATATTAACTCCACTCCTATGTACATTTCTGACTTCTTTTAAATAGTTAATACTTGTCGCTTATTTGTCAAAAAAATTCAAAATAGTTTTAAAAAATAAAATAAAATAGGCTTGTTTTGCAAAGCTAATCTATTGGGGGATTATCTATATTTTAAAATTAAAAATTAATTTTATTTTATAAGAAATAATCATATTTAAGAATACGACCGGTTTTATTTTCCAAAAACCTTACTAATCAGAGTATAAATTATAAATGGTAACTATAATCAACAACAATAATAATAACCCAACCAAGATTAACTTTTACTTGATCCTAAACGATAATGATGTATAAATAACAATTATATTCCTTTGGCATTATAATCACATGGAACATTTAACCTTTGTGTGAAATTTTATATAAAGTCATAATTTATAGACATAAAGTCCTGGTTTTCCAACAAACAGACAGCGGCAACTAGTGGGCCTTATGCAAACATCCAACCAAGCATTCCCCTACTGAAGATCGTGTGCAAACCTCCAACCTATCACACCATTGTTCAAGATCGTGTGCAAAACCCCCCAACCAATCAGAACTCACCACGTGTCCACCTTCATTCTCACACCTGAAACACGTTTTTTTACTTGTTCTCTGAACATATAAAAACAAAAAAAGTTTCAATGCGCGTGCCTATAAATATCCAACCGGCATCTTACGTTCACTACTGCTTCTCTTCTCCCATTTATATAACTACTGTTTTTTTGCCACCCTTCCCTCTCATTCCTGCAGCCAATCTTATCCGATATATATCTACCATGGAACACAACGAACACTACCACCATCACCAACAAACCTCAAATCTTCTATCACCGGAGCGTGAGTTAGAAATCATGGTGTCAACGCTAATCAACGTCATCTCCGGCAATGTCTCCGACACTAGTACTACTTCAGCCACCCAAGCGTTTACTTTGCAAGAGCTACTAGTGAGTGACACTTGCCACCAATGCGGCATCGAAAAATGCTTTAGGGCTGTGACTTATTCGTCGCTGCTGAAGAACATGGCCAACAGGGCAAGAAGAAGAAGAATAAGAAGAATAAGTATAGAGGAGTGCGGCAAAGGCCTTGGGGGAAGTGGGCGGCGGAGATTAGGGATCCTTCACAGGCTGTGAGGAAATGGTTAGGGACTTTCAATACTGAAGAGGAGGCGGCGAGAGCTTATGATTCTGCCGCCATTAGGGTTTCGGGGACCCCGGGGCGAAGCTCAACTTTCCTTTTCCTGATCAAGAAGCTTCCAATTCAAACAAAGAGTGTGAGGTTGAGGAAGGGTTGCAGGGTGAGGAGAGGACGGAGAAAGAGGGGAATTGGGATGGGTTGCAGGATTTGTTTACTTTGGATAGTGGAACTGGGGAGTTGTTGAAGTTGGCCGGAACTTCGGCGGGGAGTGGTTCTGGTTTCGATCTTGACCGGTCTCCTCCGGAGAGGTCTTCTTGATCTCAATCAATTGTTGGGTAATGAAAGAAAGGTAAGTTTTTAGTTTTTTAATTTTTAGCTGGAGAATTGTTTTTTATTTCTCCAAAAAGTATGAAAAATTTTGGTTAATGTATTAAAGTAATACGACAGTTTTTTTTTAACTATATATGTCAATATATGTGTACATATATAATTGGTGCATGTTCAGGTAGCAAAGTAGGGAAAGTGGTGATGAAGTGAGAATTAAATGTTTATAAAGGTTTAGGTCGGCCGCGTAGGACAGAAACGCGAGTCAACCATCGAATTGAAATGACTCGGTCTAGAGTTGGGCTGTGGATGGCCATTCTGCGCTTGATTTGATTCATTTACATGGTGGGGCCCATTTATTTTTATTTTTATTTTTATTTTGCTTCTTTGTGCTTGACAGATTACCGATGACAGCAGTTGAGCGCCAAATCGGTTTGAGATGTCCTTATTTGGGATAGGATGCACTTCAAGCGACCCTAAACAAAAATTTTGCAATAGTGACGCATAAATAATCGTATACCATGAGTTATTTTATTTTATTTTTTTAATTTTTATTTATTTTTGTTTTCTATTTAATAGTTGTATGTTACTGTATGTGTTGTTTTGTTATCCGATTTGTTTGTATGTTATGTTTTTATTTATTAATTAATGTAACGTTTGTATTTATATTTTTTTTATCAATCAAAATTTTTATTTTTTATTCAAATACTCACAAGTGTTTGTATTTTATATTTAATAAAAATTTGTAATAAATATAAAAAATAAAAAATATATTTTAAATAATGTAATATTTAAATTCAATGATGTTCATTTTCAATTATGGGCATTCTAAAAGTCAATCCAAACAATCCCCAAAGATAATCCGCGGTTGAACCCACCTCACCGCCTTTGACTTTGGAAACCTGAATCACAACTTAACTAATTTCCCACAATCAATATCGGCTCAAGATTGAGCTTTAAAAGGTTCATGGCTTTGTAAGCTTGAAAACAAAGTTTACAATATTACCATAGATAATGCATCTTATAATGATGTTGTTGCATGCTTATTAAAGGAAAGCCTCAATTATCAAGAAAGGCTTTTTCGCTTGGGGGAGTGTTGTTTCATATTAAATATTGTGCACATATAATCAATTTATTGGTAAAAGATGAGCTTTGGGCAATTGAAGATGTGATTTTTTAAGTGCAAGAATGTGTTTATAAATATCTTTCATGATCCAGTCACGTCTTATGATGTCCAGTGACATAACTAAGCAATTGCATTTGCCTTTAAAGATGTGATTTTGGATTGTTGCACTAGGTGGAATGCTACATATGATATGTTGTCTACTGCTTTGGAGTTGAGGATGATTTTCGTCAATACCAACAAAGAGATGAAAACTACAAGTATTTGCCCAGTGTTGAGGAGTGGACTAAAGTAAAAAAAGTTTGTGTTGTTCTTAGAGTTTTCAAGATGACTACCAATATTATTTAGAATCAGAAAATGCAACTTCAAATTTATTTCTTCCAGAACTTTTTAGGATTAAAACAATTTTGGATGAGAAGCTTGCTTTTGGAAATGAACAAATAAGAGGAATGGTGAGAGCGATGAGATATAAGTATAACAAATATTAAGGAGGTGGTAATTTATTGATATCTATTACAACAATTTTAGACCCACGAAACACGATGAAGATGATTGAATATTATTTTTCCACTTTGAATGCAGAAAAAGATGTTAATTTCCATATCAATTATGTGAGAGAATCTCTTTATGAGATTTATGAGAATTATGTTGCAAATCATAAATCAACTTTTGATAATGTAAGCCAAAAGAATCTTCAACCAAGTGGTGGTGGTGATTTAACTAGTGGAAGTGGTGAAGGCGTAGGTGTAGTTAATGGCCGTGAATCTTTTGATAATTACATTAGGATGGTTGACACCATTCAATATATTAAATGTGACTTGGATGTGTATTTAGTAAAGGGAGTATATATATGTGCTCCAAATGAGGCATCACAATTTAATGTAATAGAATGGTGAAATTCAAATACTTTGAAGTTTCAAATATTATCGAAGATGGCATGTGCTTTTTTTATTAATTCCTATCTCCACAGTGGCTTTGGAATCCTCTTTTAATACCAATGGTAGAGTAATTGAGCCATACCACTCATCTTTAGCTACTGATACCATGCAATCACTACTTTATGGAGAAGATATGTCACGCCCCATCTCGTAGGATTGATACGCAACAACCGTAGCGACAACTCGAGGAGGAACACCCACACCACTCAACCCTCGAGTCGCCGCAAGCCTACCAAAACCATGGATTTTCACAATCCTGATCACAAATATCAAGAATATAAAATAAACAAGGAATGTAGTACAACAATAGCACAGAGGAATCAACAAAACCAAACCATGATAAAACATGCTCGTCACAAATACAACAAGGTTTCCAATTAGAAACTAGTCAATCATATAAAGCATGCATATAGAGTTTTAACATGCTAGTGGATCTATGTCCTTATACAATGCAACATGTTCATAAGAAATATATATAAGATTGGAAATAAAAGGAATAGAAAGAGAAAGTAGGCGGTCTTCATAGCTAACCTGTTGAGGTGTTGTGGAAGACCGACTGCTTTTATTGGTCTAGATTCAGGTGGAAGCTAGCATAGAACCCTGATTGGATATTTTTCAGAAAGCTGAAGTTACCACAAGGTGGATCGATGGGTAAACATTAAGGGCATGAGGACCTTGACGGCTCTAAACTTAGCAGCGGCCACAGCTAGAGTTTAAAGAGATTTCTAGACCATTATTCTAACCCTAGATCCATCTATCCATCAAACAACAAGGGAGAAAGAATGGAGAAACTTACCTATTAGCTCAAGGAGGAGGATGATGGATCTCGAAGCTCCACTAACAAGAAGAGGAGATTATCCACCTTTCTTCTTGCTTCAAAGAAAACCCAAAGGAAAAAAGGGAGGAAGAGAAAAGGAAAAGAGAGGGGGAGAACACCAAGAAGAGAAAACACCACAAAAAGGCCTAAAAAAAGCCTTAAAATAAG
This sequence comes from Dioscorea cayenensis subsp. rotundata, assembly GCF_009730915.1. Taxonomy (NCBI): domain Eukaryota; kingdom Viridiplantae; phylum Streptophyta; class Magnoliopsida; order Dioscoreales; family Dioscoreaceae; genus Dioscorea; species Dioscorea cayenensis. Next base: position 6,766,430 of record NC_052476.1, on the reverse strand, counting down.
GCTTGGGCACGCAGCTCACAAGGGCACCATGCTACCCTTTGTGACCACCTTGCTGGTGGGAGCTGGGCGCAGGGGTGCGGGCTAGGCCCAAGCGCCCATCCAGCGGGAGCAGGTGTGCCGTGTTCCTACCTACCGCGCTCATCTAGCAGGCGCATGCCAACCATGCGCTTGCCTTCGAGTGCGGTAATCCATCGGACTACCCGGACAACTCTGCGCAGATGACACAACCTTTAACCCGTGGCGAGCCAGTGAGCATGCAAGCTCATGCCCTACCGCGTGAGTCAAAATGACTCAATCTCGAACATACTCCAATGGACTCGGTCAAAACTACAGAGGCAAAAACCAAATCAGCTCGAATAAGACTTCAAGTCAACACACAAAAAGAACGAAACACCACAGTATTAATTGGCTTAAGAGCTTTTATTATATTAAAGGAAAAACAAGGAAGTTTTCCTCTATTTCTACCTTTGTTAAATTTAATTATGGATATCTTTATTGTTTGATATTTCATACTTAAATTCAAAATTAAATATTTTCTTTTCTTTTACTATGGTTATGGATGAAGTCAAAGAAAATTTATTACCATGAATGAAGTTTCTACTTGCAAATACTTTAGTGAAGGTATTGAGTTTACTTTTGTAATCAAATTAAATTTTGAATTCCAATTTGTATATATACTATGTAATATTTTAAGCTATAGTAAAAAATGTTTTATGTGTTGTAGGAAATCCAAAGTTGTGGAAGCAAAGAAATTATCACAACAAGAAGACCTTGTTACATGTTATGATTTTTTTTTTCAATCGTAGACTAAATTATGTTGATGTTTGAATTATGCCATGACTATATTGATGAACATGGTTTATTTTGGTGTTTAGACTAATTATGTTATGTATAACTTAAATCTTTATGTGATCATTACATGTTGTGATGCTTTTTTTATTTTTTATTTTATTTTATTTTATCTTTTAGACTTTGGTGTTTGAATTACATCATGTTTTGATTGATGAACATGGTTCATTATGATGTCTAGACTAATTATGTTATGCATGATTTGAATCTTTATGTGATCATGTTGATATGGATGAATAAAATGAATGCTGTGTATATGTTATATGGATATAAAAAAAATTATGGATGGTTGTATTCCAATATTCATTGTGTTATTATTGTTATTTGTTAACTTGTTTAATGAGGCTTTTAATGAGCTTGAACTCGAGCCAAGCTTCTAATGATTTTATAAACAAGTTTAAATTATTCTTTTACTAAAAATGACTCTCAAACTCAAATCGAGCCAAGCAAAGCCTTATAGTGATTTATTAAAACAAACTTCAAATGGTACTATACTAAATATAAAATAATAAAAAAATAGCCTTAGCCTTAATCAAGCTAATGGGCCTCAAAAATTTTTTTAACGAGCTAACCTTGTGCTCGACAAATGAAGCCTCGAAAATAAGCTCGGTTCTAGCTTGAGTTCGATTAAAATAGTGACGAGATGAGCTTGAACATGGCAAATCTCAGCTCGACTCGGCTCATGTATAGCCTTAAATACAGATAATTAATTTTTTCTTATTTTTTTTTTTGATAAAAAATGACTTTATTTTTTTAAGACAAATTTGTTCAGGCCCCTACTTCAATGAGCAATGAATGCTCCCTGTTGAGTTCGCTAGCCCAAAGGAGAGTCATTTCTTAAAAAATATAAGGGATTGAAAAGTGAAGTTATTAAAAACATGGATGCTTTTTAGGGTATTAGAAAGGAAAATAGTCACACATGAAAAATTTGAAAAAGAAAAATATCATTTTTAAAAAAATAATAGTAAATTAAATATAAAAATTAATTAAAAAAATATTTAATATTAATTACATTAATATCTGTTACTGTTGGTAATCAAGTCCAAATTTAATTAATTTCATATAAAAAATTTTCTACCAAAAAAATGATTCTAATTAAACAAGATAACCACCATTAATAATTAATTCACAGAGCTACACATGCTCCACAAGAATTGTTATTGCACAATGTTTAGAATTGGGTGGCAAAAATCTGGGTCCGGGTAAAACTGGGTTCAGATAACTACTAGAATAAATAAATAATTTGTTGTTTGGACCAGGCCCGGTTTTAAATCTGGGCAAATCTAACTCATCTAAATCTGGTTTATTTAAAAAATAAACCCGTTATCCGGATGTCCAAATTTGTCCGATTTCTATAAACTACATTTAAGTTCATTCAAATATTAAATTATAAAAAAATAATTTAATTCATATTAAATGTAAAAAAACCAATGTCAACAATCCAAAACTTAACTCAAATCATACAAGCAATGTTGTCAAACTCGGATTGACATGGCCATGAGGCTAGTCTGGTTACCCCCTTTGACTCGGTGTTGAAATAACCCAGCCAAAAATCGGGTAACCAGGCAGACTAATCCTGAAACCAGTTGACCTGGATGGATCTACCAGGTAAATAAAAATAAAATTTTTTTAAAAAAAAAGAGAATTCCGATAGTGAAAGAAAGTGAGAGAGCGGCGGGAGGAGATGAGGAAGAAGCCGGTTTCGAGAGGAAGTGAGGGAGCAGCTGCGAGAGGGAAAAAAAACAGAGAACGCTAGTGTGAGAGGGAAGTTAGATGTGGCAGACGAAGCAAGGGAGGAGAAAAAGAGTGCGAGTGAATGTGTGCAAGTGATTATTTAATTATTTATTTATTTATTTTTGTGAGTTCCTAAGGAATTCTAAGGGTGGGACTGTGAGTATGGATGTAAATGGGGCGGGGAATCTCCGTTCTTTGCGGGGACCCGCCCCGGCGGGGCAGGGATTCCCCGAAATAACCCCCTCTTCCCCAGCGCAGGGCGGGAGGGCATTCTGCCCGCTCGCTCCCCGATTTATATGTATGTATATATATATACATATCTATATATATATATATATATATATATATATATATATATATATGAAAAATAACTTATATGATTATTTATTTATTTTTTTTAAAAATTCAATATGAATATAAGATTATAAGGACCAAATATTTGGATTTAAAAAAAAAATATTTTTTTGGTATTTATTAATAATGTTTCAGACTTTTAGTAATACTAATGTTACTCCCGTGTGATGTACGAATATAATTATATGAAATTTTTTTTAAAAAAATTAATAATTTTTTTTATTTTCTATAAAAATTAAGATAAAATTAAGATTAGATAAAATAAGCTATTTATCAACTTTAAAGATATAATATTTTTTAAAAATTAATTTTGTTATATATTATGAGATAAAATAATAAAAATTAGTTTAAAATAATATAATTTAGTATTATGTTATCAATATTTTAATATTATTAAAATAATATTGGTAAAATTTTTATGAGAAATTGACAAGTGTCAAATAGGTCTTTTATATATATATATATATATATATATTTTTACACATAGTATTATTAGAATTTTATATAATAAAAAAATTGGTGGGGGCGGGGATTCCCCGACCCGTGGGGATCCCCGCGGGGGAGTGAGTGGGGAGATTTTTTACCCCGCCGGGAATCTGGAGTCGGGAATCCCCGCCTTGTGGGAAGCGGGAATGGGGACGGGAATCCCATTCCCCGCCCCGCCTCGCCTCATTTACATCCCTAACTGTGAGAGTAGAATTATTAGGATTTTCTTAAATATTTATATTTTTTAAAAATCAGTATATAAAACTAAAATTTTAAATATTAAATTTAATTGTATTTTAGATATTTTAAATATCAAAGAAAAAATATATATGATTAATGTTTTAAATATCACATTTAAGTAATTCTGTATTTTAATTATTAAAATATAGATTATATTATTATTAATTATTATAATATATTTTTTAATATTTTATTATTGCCTCTGGTTCAACTCAGTCGAACCTATCGACCCTGACCACTGATCTTGGCCGAGTCAATGCCCCGATCGGGTCTGACTACCTTGCATAAAAATATCTAACGTTTTTTTATTTAGAAATAATAAAATATGTTTCAAGTTTTTGGAAGATAAGCTTAGAAAAGGTGGGTTTAAGATTGTGGGTTTTTAAAATTCTAAGTAAAAGAGTCCGGTTGTCCGAATTTTCACGTCCGGATCCAGCACGGATTTAAATCTTGATAACCAAGCAATGTCCGGATTCAACCCACATTAACACAACTTTTGTCCAAACCCGTTTTATTCCACTAGATCTAAATAGATTATTGCCACCTATAGTTTAAAACATAAATAAGTGTTGGGCATACTTTTCACAATTTTTATCTAATATTATAAATGATATATAGATGCTTATCATATTAATAATTGTTTATTAGGCTGACTAATTATTTGACCCATATAGGATCTTCATTAGAAATGAGATGAGAATTCACATCCCTTATTTGGAGAAATTTGCAAATATACCCTCTAAAAAACATATACTTTGCATTTATAGTCCTACAAATAACATCTTAATATGCATACCGGGCAAGCACATTTGTTATTCGTAAAACTGTAATAAAAATGATATGATAATGTATTTTTAAATATATTTATTTATTTATAAATAAATAAAAACCTGAAACTATAAAAATATAAAATATAGATAATAGAGGTGTATCTGTAAATATACAAGTTTTGTAAGGGTATACATGAAAAAAACCTTCAATTTTATAAAAAGAATGGAAAAAGAATCCCAAAGGCTGCCTACACATCCATTTCAAAGACTTCTATAACAATGTCAAAACTTTTCAGTACCCTTCAAACTTGATAGTTGATAATAATAAAGACAGAAACGCTAGTCAACGACTCAACCATCGAATTTGAAATGGATCGGTCTAGACTCTAGACTTGGTTTGTGGATGGGGTTATGCTTATGCCGCCCTTGATTTGATTCGCCAACATGGTGGGGCCCTTTTCTTTTCTTTTCTTTTTTTTTTTCTTTTATGTGCTTGATTGAATTTGCAATTATTAATATACCCTTGCAATGGTTGTGTTTGATAGATATCTAGACACACATATTCTTCCTTTATGGTACTAAAGAAATATTGTCTCATTAAATTTTTATAGGTTTTAGAAGGCTAAGGTTGTGTAAAATTTTTAATTTCTTAAATACTTTTTTTAAAAATATAGCATACAAATAGGGTTGCAAAATAAACCAATGTATTCGTTTAAAAAGTTTGGAAGCTCAACTTTATTAAGCTAAACGATCGATTCTTAAATCTAATTGTTGGACCATAAAAATAAATAAAGCTAAACCTCGAGTACTACCAAAAATCGGTTTGTTGAGGCTCATGAACAACTCGTTTATTGTATTATTAAAAAAACTTGTTTATAAGAATTGTTGAGGGGCTCATTTAAAAGTGTCATTTATAAGAATTATTAATAGGATCATTTATAGGATCTTTTATAGCATCATTAACAAGCTTGTTTACAAATTACTATTAATGTTACAAGAAAATCACATGTCATTTTAATATAAATTTAGGGAAAAGAAATGAATTTATAATTTTTCAGTATAATTAATGTTTCATATTATTTTTTAAAAAACAAATCATACCTTGCCCGACTCTTGATCATAAGTAAAATTTCATTTAAATTCTGATTATTTTTGTTTTTTTAAAAGTTGAAAATTTATTAGTAGACTACTATAGTAACTAGTTTTAATTTGGGATTGATGTAAAAATAATGTTATTTATATAAATTGATATAGGTATTAGTAGTATAGATTCAGCAAATCACATTAAAAGGCATTAATGGAAATAAATGGTTCGTTATGTTTAATAAAAACATATATTTATTAAAATATATTGTTCCATAAACACAATTATTTTTGGGTTTATGTTGTTGGAGTAATTTTTCTATAAATAGAGAGCAATTTTTTATATTGATTTAGGACTATCATAAAAATAATAATGAATTAGAAGGATTCCTATAAATATTATCAAAATAGCAATTAAAGATATAAGGTTAGTTGGTTTTAAATCTAGTAATAATTTTTTTAAAAAAACTTAATCATAAATTTGATTTTAGGAAAATTACTGTTTTGAAAAAATTAATATAATGTTGAATTATACCGTTTAAATTTTAATATACACTTATTAAAATTACAATTATATAAAAAACTAATAAGTAATGGAGCATTAATCCTCCAAAGCATACAGACTCATAATATTTATATTTTATTAAAAAATTATCACTATTACACAACTACACTTGTGCACTTTAAAAAATTATCATGGATAAAAACAATTCTGGATGAGAAGCTTACTTTTGGAAATGAATAAATGAGAGAAATAGTGAGTGAGATAAGAAATAGGTATAACAAATATTGAGGAGACGGTAATTTATTGATATATATTATGGCTATTTTATACCCAAGAAACAAAATGTAGATGATTGGATATTATTTTCTCATTTTGTATGCGGAAGATGTTGATTTCTATATCAATTATGTGAGAGAATCTCTTTATAAGAATTTTAAGAATTATGTTGCAATTTATATATCAACAATTGATAATGTAAGTCACGAGAATCTTCAACTAAGTGATGGTGGTGATTTGGCGGTGGAAGTGGTAAAAGTAAAGGTGTTGTTTGTGGGCGCAAAGCTTTTGATGATTACATTATGATAGTTGACACCATTCAACATGTTAAGTGTGAATTAGATGTGTATTTTGAAGAGGGAGTGTATATATGTACTCCAAGTTAGGCATCATAATTTAATGTAATAAAATAGTGGAATTCAAATACTTTAAAGTTTTGAATCTTGTCAGAGTTGGCGTTAATATCGTGCAAGTACTACTTTGTGGAGAAGATTGGCTTCAGAGCTTTAGTGTTTGGTTGTTAAGAGTGGATTAGGGGGGGCAGTGGCGGCGCCGGGGTGTGGCGAGGAGGGACATCTGCCACACCCTCCGCCGGAAAAAAAAAACCTCTTAGCTTCTGAGGATTGAGTTCTGCAGCAGACGGGGTTGTGTAGAGTCACGAGTGGTAGCAACAGCATATGCATGGCACCATTCATTGCTACTTTGTGATGGTTTAGCTTATAGGATAATTAATGAACTATTTTTTTTTCTCCATATCTATCTATTGATGGCAAGAAGTTATGCTATAAATAAGGCTAATTACTAATTGGATTATGTTATGTGGTCCATGTGGATCAGTCATCACTAACTGGTGCTGGCATAGCACATGTTTGTAGAAATGCCTCATAGGGTCAGTCATATCACATATGAGCTATTAGCCTATTACCACTTTGTAATTGTAGTAACTTGTCTCCTTATATTTTGTACTCATGCATTATTAGAATGAAAGGCAACCATTTAGAGATTTGACATTGACTCATTATGTTTGTTTTTCAGAAAAATCTCATCTCCTGGATTTGATATCAAGATTTGGCTTTGCACATAGAAAGATTGACCATATTGGTAAGTGTTTGTTTAATTGTTTTTTTTTAGAATTCCATCACCAGATATGTTGTTTTTGATTTTTTGACTTCTAGTTTTTCATGTAATATTTTGTCAATTGACTTCACTATCAGATTCTTGGAGGTTTTACATCTGTTTGCATGCTTATGATCTTTGATTTGTTTATTTAAATGCATTGATTGTAAATTGTTATTGTTATTAATAGGAATTACAAAAATGAAAAAGTATTTCATGCCAATAAACCCAAGTCCTTCATCAACTCCAGAACCATTAACAACGAATAATGAAACTCCTATTGACCAAGCTAGTGGAAAAAGACCTCGTGTAGAGTTAGAAGTTTCCGATAATGATATAGTTAGTGATCCGGGCTTGAGAAATCCAATTGATAGCTTTCACTTAGAGATGAGGGATACATTGAGAAGGAGATACTTAGCTAGAGGGCCTTGTCAACTAGTTGGGCATCAATTTCCTCAAACTAATAAAAGGAGGTTTCTCCCTAACTGGAAAAAATTAAAGTACCAAGCATGGACGAAATTATCGAAAGCCGTCATATTACACTTGTTGATGGAGAACCAATGACTTATATTCATCATTTCCGTGTGGAAATCTTTGCAACGGTATTTCATTCTATTTTCATTTTCTTATAATTGATAAATATGTATGGCATTGGTTTTTATACTTGAAATGAATTGTGTTTAAATATGGCAGGTAATTGATGAGGTTGCTGAAGAATTAAACAATCATTTCAATGAGGCAAACACTAATTTGCTTAAGGGTGTATTGAGTCTTGATCCTTCCAACAACTTTGCTCGTTTTGATCATCATGAAATACTCCATCTTGCTAGATTATACTCTGAAGATTTCTCTACTGTTGAGCTAGCTGAGCTTCACTACCAACTTGAACTCTACATTGATGCTGTAAGAGGGGATCCAGATTTCTATAATCTTGTTGATGTTGGAGCTCTTGCAATAAAGATGGTGAAGCATAAATATCATATTTGTTTTCCTTTGGTGTATCGACTCATTGAGCTAGCATTGGTGTTACCAGTTGCCTCAGCTACTGTTGAGAGATGTTTTTCAGGAATGAATGTTGTGAAGACCGATTTGCGTAACCGACTTGCAGATGAACTACTGTCAGATTGTTTGGTGTGTTACATTGAGAAAAAAATATTCATTAGCATTGATGAAGAAACAATTATGCAATGGTTTCAAAAGTTGGCATCTCGCAAAAACTATTTGAAACCTCTCAAAGGTTCCGGTGCTTGGAGTACTCCATTGGTTAGGAAAAATTAGTTGTTATTCATGTACTTGTGTATAATAATGAAGTTTTTTTGAATTAATTTGACTTTCTTGTTATTGAATGGATCAATTAACTTTTGATATGTTTTTTTATGTATTTATGTTTCATGTTTGTATGCCAGATTTTTTGTTGACTGGTCGGAATGTTTATTCGGCGGCTGGAAATTTTTTTTTCGGTCAACTTTTGCCCCACTCTCTGACGAGTCCTGGCACCGTCACTGGGGGGAGGAGTGGATTGGGGGAGGAGTGAGATGAGGGGGAGTGGAGTAGGAGTGAGAATGAAGAATGTATTTGGTAGATAAGGTTTGGAGAGTGTAATTTATTGAGAATGAGAAAAATAAAGAAAGTAAATATGATAAATAGACACTTATGCCCTTATTCAAATGAATATTATATAAATTGAAAAAAAATAATTGTTATAAATAAATATTTCAAAACTTTTTTTTTGTTAATATCATTAGTAATTAATTAACTATAATAAATAGCTAATTACATGTTTAAAGATATTTCAAATAAATAATTAATGATTTTTTGTTAATATAATTAATTACTTAACTATAATAAATAATAAATTAATGAAGAAATATAACTAATTAATTATTATAAATAAATATTTAACTATAATTATTAGTTATTATTGTTTTCATTTTAATTATTAATTATTAGTAAAATTATCAACTTAATTATTATATTTAATTAAATTATTATTATTTAATTAATAATTATTTTTAAAATTAATTATTTATTAATTATTTAAATTAAATTACTATTTTAATTATTAAATAAAAGGGTAAATAGGTTATTTTTCCCTAAGAAGTGAGGGAGGAGTGGAGCAATTCCCCCATTTTGGGAGGATTGCTCACTCCCCACTCACTCCCTATCCACTCCTCTCTCACTCCCACTCATGACCATCCAAACAAAGGTATGGATTTACTCCTCTCCTAGGCTCCCACTCCCACTCTCATTTCAATCATGTCAACCAAACAACTCCTTATTGTATTAAAAAAAAATACATGGTGATTTTTCTTTATTTCTATCTTTGTTAAATTTAATTATGGATATATTTATTATTCGATGCTTCATACTTAAATTCAAAAATTTAATACTTTCTTTCTATGTAGGTTACGGATGAAGTCAAAGAAATTATATTGCCGTGAATGAAGTTTCTAATTGCAAATATTTTTAATGAAAGTATTGAGTTTACTTTTTGTAATCAAATTTTTGAGTTACATTTTTGTATATATATATATAATGTAATATTTTTAACTTATAGTAAATAATGTTTTTATGTGTTAAAGGAATAGCAAAAGTTGTGGAAAGCAAAAGAAATTATCACAATGAGGACATCTTGTTATATGTCATAAATGTTTTTTTGGGGAAATTTTACTAAATTATTAATTATATTGTGGTTTGCTTTTTTATTAATTTGGAACTTATGATTTAAGTTGTAATACTTTAATACTCTCTAATCTAAACCGTTTAGAAAAAAGTTTCAAAAATGCTTTAACTCTGTTAATTCTTACTAATGTGATATAAAATTAGACCTGAATTTATCTTTTTTTATTCTTATCTAAATTACTAAAAGCATGTACTAATAAGAACCATTCAGGTCTATTTGCATAGTATTTAAAAATCATTCAAATTATAATTGAAGGTATAGTTGAATAATAAGGGCAGAAAAAAAAAAAAGATTTATATTAACAAAGTTAAGTGTTTTGGTATTTTTCTGCAAACGATTTAGATTACATTGCACTAAATTGTTACAACTCAAATCACAAGTATTAAATTAATAAAGAGGTAAATAAATAACACCTGAAACTATAAAGACATAAGATATAAATGATAGAGGTGTATCTTTAAATATACAAGTAACATTTGTCTCTGCAATTTGTAAGGGTATATATGGAAAAACCCTCAAGTTTAGATGGGAATGGAGAAAGAATCCCAAAGGCTGCCGACACATCCCTTTCTAAGCCTTCCATGACATTGTCAAAACTTTTAAGTTTTAAGTACCTATCAACTTAATACTTAATAATAAAGAAATGAATCTACTTAACACTTCTTAAGTATGAATTAATTAATTATTTTTTTGAGCACATGTTTCAAGAATTAATTGAGTTAATGCATGTTTAAGGTATGGAGAATAACTTGAATTGTTTAAATGATGGCTTTCACACTTAAGGAAATGGAAGAATATGGTGTATTCCCCATAAAGTGTGTTGGACTTGGATACCATTCTTTGGGCTACCATTGGCCTTATATCTAAAAGAAAAGTTATTTGCTTTCAATTTTAATACATCTTAATTTCATAGTTTTGGTCCCCACAAAATATATGAATCATATTAACCATTTTGAATCCACAACAAAAATCAAACTAAGCAATAGGTCACAAGATAAGATCAACTTTCTCACACACATAAGGAATGTTTGATTTTTTAAGTCAAAATAATGTACTAAATTATTGGGAAAGGAATGTTTGATTTTTTAAGTCATAATAATATGTACTAAATTATTGGGAAAGGACAAACAAGTAATTGAATTAATTTTTTTTTTTTTCACATGTACAGATAAATTAGGCCCAATAAATCAAACAACACTAACAACAATCAACCAATCAAACTAATAAAGAAACAAATACATAGAAACAAGATTTTAAACATGGACAACCAAACTAGCAAAAATCATTTTAGATCAATAATCACTACTGTGAAAATAATAAAAATATAAAATTATATTTGACACACCCAGATGATAACAACACTATCACCACATAAATGGATCCACAAGATTTTTAATGCAGAAGGATGAGTAAAATTTTCTTTCCATTTTCTATTCTTTTCATTAACTTAAATAAAATCCAAACAAAAGGATGAGTTTTTTCATAATAACTGAAAGCATCGGACAAATCAACAAGGATGGGCATGGCCCGAGATTCCCCATCCCTTTCAGGAATATGCCTTGTATAGGGCGGAAAATCCCTGGTTCTAACGGAAAAAAACAATCAGGGCGGAGAATTGGCGTTCCCCTCTTTAGTTGTTTAGGGTGGGGATGAGGAATCCTGGCCGGAATGGAAGAGTGGGTGGGGAGGGACTCTCCATGCCCGCCCTATGACCATTCCTACAAATCATAGATGAAGTTTAAATGAGCTAAATTTAATACATTCAGTTGAAGATGAATCTCTCTATTCACTCTAATGTAATTATCAACTGAGACTCAAATCACACACTAACACATACTATTCCAGTAATTTTATTACAATTCTGAGAACCACAACCAATCAACCAACCAACTGACCAATCTCTATCATTCCAGTATCATATTCTGAAAGTTTTCTGTATTGTTCCAACAATCTTTTCTGCGACATTGGGACCAAACATCCTTGGCAAATTTGCAGAAAGATCAATCTCGACAGTCTTAGTTTTTATCAAATTATCTCTTTGAATCAAAACATTTCTTTTGCTCTCTTCCATTTGATGACTGCTGCAAGCACATTTATCCAACCATATTTGCAGGACTTCCTTGGCAACACTGCTCAATTGAGCCCCCATTACCTCTTCCATAGAACTCTCACCGTCGGCGCCGCAATTGATATTAACCGCAACGGCTGTTGGTGAAAGTACACTGCGAATATACAGAGATGAAGAGCAATATGGCTGCACATACGGTAAGTTATTGAGTTCCTGCCTGAGTTTCTCGAGTTGAGTGTCTTGATAGAATTCAGCAAGGTATTCAGGATGAAGGACAAGGTCTTTCCTTGGGAGCAAATCCATGAAGAGAACAAGAGAGGTTGGGCTACCCTGTATGAACTCCATGAGAAGGTGTGGTGCCTCAGTTGATGCATTGAGAAAGCCGAATAAAGTGGTTATGTTGAGAGCACCAGTTGGAAGCTTGCAGTGAAGCCAAGACTCTAGAATGAAGTCAACCTACAAAAGAACCAAATTTATCTCAAACTATGATAACAAAACATTAAAAAAAATAAACCAAACTGTCAAAAGGTTTTCAGTTTGATTTCAAACTTTATCTGTATCAATTGTATGCCAAATTAATACTATTCTTTCAATTCTATGCCACATGCTTATATACAAATTGAAATAAATAAAATCCTTGGACCATTATTTTCTTATACAATTTGCAAGCTTTAGTTAATTAACAAAAACAAAATTATATACATGTATTATATTTCATAAGATTTTATATTTATATGTAAATGTTAGTTCATGCATGTATCAGAATTCGTGAAATAGAATCATTTTTGTTGACACAGTTTTCCCAAGACTCAAAAAATGTTAAAAAAATAACAAAAGGATAAACTAACCATTGTATGTATTAACAAACAAAAACTGAAAGAAAATAAATAGTGCAGTATCAAATTGAGACATAAGAATTTTTGAATAAAACAAAGTTTAGATTTATCATGAAAATAGCACCTTTTTGCATCTAATCACTTTCTTCAAAGGCATGACTTTTCAATCATTGTATTTTAGAATCTTTCTCTTGTAATCATCGAGTATCCATGAATGCATCTGATAAATTGTTTATGATAAATGGCATAGCGACAGGCAATCCAGTCACCAGTAGAAAACAAAAAACAATCAAAGAAAAATGATATCTGCTAGAAACGTAAGTATCAAAGATTTAACAAACTAAGAGCAATCAAATCATTATAAACTAGGTTTACCAAATAGACTTCCCAACTCAACTCATTGGTCACCACTATCGTATTTTTCACGACACCACTAATATCACAATCTGCGAGGCACATTGGATGGTGATCAGTGACTTGAGATTTCTATTTTGTACACCTAGTTTGTAAGAAACACAAACACATAGATGTATAAGAAATGAAAACAAGCACAATTACAAGGCAAGATTAACATAAGAAAGTTCACAGACATTCCTAAACCAGTAACCATTGCATGGCTTTCAAAAATTGAGATATTATCCCTCAATGAACTCGAAAAATACTACTCTCTATCAAAGGGGTTCAATCTTTTAGTGGTTTATATCCATAAATTCTGAGAGGACCAAAGAGTCAAAGACCTATCTTCTCCAAAGAAGAACACAACCATTCTCTCTCTCTCAACACACACACACTCTCTCTCTCACACACACAGAAACCCAACAAATGGGAATACCAAGTCTAAAACAAAGATAAGTTTTTTTACTAATTTCTCAGACTACAGAAAGCACATAGAAATCTATAATAATAATAATAAAAAAACACATGTTTTTTTAAGGCAATACCAAGTCTGAACAAAGATAAATTTGTTACTAGTTTCTCAGAAAAACAACAGAAAGCACAAAAGAAATCTTAGCATGTTAATCAAAAATTAAACTTGCAGCAAAGTGAATGATTTAAATGATATACTTGCAGGTTTAAGGTGTATAATTAAAAACAGGATGAGAGTTGTGAAATATAGAGAAAGAGGGAAAAACGCACCGGTGAATCATGGGCACCGGATCTGATATCAAGGGCACCGAAGGAGGTGGAGGCATCGTTGTGGAAGGAGAGGACGTCGGAGGGGACAGAGGAAGGGAGGAGATGAGAGGCCAAGCGAGAATGGACTGTCGATAAGAGGGAGAGCATGAGGTCCCGGTGGGGAGGAGGGAGGTAGGGGAAGTCCAGCACCGGAGAGGGGCTCCGGCTCCGGCTCATGGAGGCCCGGGGCTTGATCCGAGGGAGAGATGAGGGCTTTGGAGGATGAAGGAATGCTTGGTGGCTGAGCACTAGCATCTGTGGACTGGAAATTTCTTTTCTTTATGGTTTTTTTCAGTGGATGGTTGGTTCACCTTTGTTTATTATTATTATTATTATTATTATTGTATTTTGTTTTTTTTAATAAAAAATTTGATTGATTTTTTGTTTACCTCAATTACGGGTGGCAGTAATCTGTCCGGGCTTGTTGCCGGTTTTGTCCAACCTAATATAAAACTGGTATGGATAGAAGTTTTGTTAATATGGGACTGGTCTAGATATAGTTTGATTATCCATATTTAAATCCCGAGTATAGCCAAGGAAATTCGGACAACCGGGTTTTTATACTTTTAAAAATTTT